>NC_138768.1:493709525-494219525 GCF_965119305.1 Pelophylax lessonae | reverse complement strand
AGTGAGACTCTGGACCTCTAATATTATTAATTTCATTTCCCCCTATCTGTGAGATATTTATGAGATGAGAGGCATTTGACCACCATCAGCGGGGTGCCTACTTTGGAGTGATCCATAAGGAAAGGAGAGAGACAGCTTGCTCATATCTCACCACCTATCATTGAATCCTTGAGAGTGTATTAAGAAGATGGAGGGGCTGTGGAAAGTTGATACTCCTCTACCCATCCATCCTATAAGGAAAAGATTATCATCGGTTAAAGTGATATTTATCACAAACACGCTCTTTTGAGTGTGCATGGAGGTGCACATTGCACACAGTTTTTATTTACTTCACTGGAGTGACACATCACGGTCATCAGACAACACTTTCTGCACACATTTGGTTGTATTCACAAGGAAGTCACCTGTTATATTTGGTGTTCACCTGCTCAAGTCACTTTGTTCTTTGGAGTCACCATTTTTGCACATCATTTCACTATATGGACTGTTTTAGTTATTTATTTATTTGTTTTTTTGACGTCAGTTCATTTTGTTGATCCTGCCACCTTTATTGCTGCACTTTATCACCTTTCTGGTATACCACGTGCACTATTGTGTAGCATTTTTACCTATCATCTTGGATTTTTAGAGAAGAAGATTATTTTAATACATTATTTATCCATCTGTACTATTTATTCATTCAATTGATTTACAAACCTTTATCTTTATGCTGTTTTAGTATTTTGGATCATCTTTTACTGACATGCAATTTTTGTAGATTTATTCATCTCGTACAGATTTGCACACATTTATCCATCTGTACCGTACACCTACATTATCATATTTGTGAAGGCACACACGCCTTTTATATTGGATCCACAGATTGGAGTATTATATCTTGTTCACCATCTATATATCATACATCTGTACGGATGTGTGTATTTATCCATCTGTACCCTACAGCTTTCTTCTTTTTTTTTCTCACAATTTTGAAGAATATACCAATTAGACTCTTTTTTTAATCCAAGATCCTATATTTATAGCACACCAGTTTTTTTACTTGGATTATGTGGATATTTTTTGGATTATGAATCATGCATGTATTAGCGCCGATTTTTAATTATTTTGCTTATTGTCACTTTACAGTGGGGACACTGAATAGAATTGGCTGCTTTTTCTGACTGTATTTGATTCAAGTTGTTTCATTTAGATTTATTCGCATCACTGCATATTTGCACATTTGATATTTTGCACATTTTTACACCACCTAGTATTCTAGAGTCAGACCCCTGAGGTAGCGCATTGGTCCTCGCTCATTATTTAATCAGCACCATGGGATCTTCTAAGCAGTTGTCTAGGAAACTGAAAATAGTTGGCACTCACAAAGCTGGAGAAGGCTATAAGAAGATAGCAAAGGGTTTTCAGATGTCAATATCCTCTGTTCGGAATGTAATTAACCACTTAAGCCCCGGAAGATTTTACCCCCATTCCGACCAGGGGGTATTTTGCGATTCGGCACTGCGTGAATTTAACGCACAATTGCGCGGTCGTGCGACGCTGTACCTAAACGAATTTGACGTCCTTTTTTTCCCACAAACAGAGCTTTCTTTTGGTGGTATTTGATCACCTGTGCGATTTTTTGATCACGCGCTATAAACAAAAAAAGAGCGTCAATTTTGCAAAAATAGCAATATTTTTCACATTTTTTTATATGAAATTCCCCCAAAAAAAAATGTAAAAATCAAAATTTTTAAAAATTTTCGGCCAATTTATTTTATGCTACCTATGTTTGGTAAAAAAAATCGCAAAAAGCGTATTTTGATTGGTTTGCGCAAAAGTTATCGCGTTTACTAACAAAGGGAAAGATTTTTGTCATTTTTGTTGTTTTTTTTTTTAACGCGTAATGGCGGCGATCTGCGATTTTTTTTGCGGTACTGCGACATTGCGGCGGACAGATCGGACCCTTGACTGACATTTTTGACACTTTTGGGGTTACCAGTGACATTTCTACAGTAATCAGTGCTATATATATGCACTGTTACTGTAAAAATACACTGGTAGTGAAGGGGTTAACTTTATTTGGAAGGGAGGGGCTGTGTGTGTCCCTAGGGGCGTGGTTTCTACTGTGATTGGCTGTGGCTCTAGCTGTAAAGACACTGATCAACGGATCTACATACCAGATCCGTTTTATCAGTGTCTTTGCAGCGAAGAGAATGACAGGCAGTTTGTTTACACAAGCTGCCTGACATTCTCCCTCTCCCCCGCCGATCGCCGAGTGACCGGCGGACATCGGGTCCGCTGGTCACACGCGCGGGGGGGTCCGTGACCACGCGGGAGCGGGAGCGCGCCCCGGGGGGCGCGCGCTCGCTCCCTAGACCCTCACAAGCAAGCAACGTAGCCCTACGTTAGTTTGCCTGTGAGGGGCTGACCGCCGACGTAGATAGTCGTGCGGCGGTCGGCAAGTGGTTAAGAAATGGCAGTCATCAGGAACAGTGGAAGTTAAAGCAAGATCTGGAAGACAAAGAAAAATATCAGACAGAACAGCTTGCAGGATTGTGAGAAAAACAATTCAAAACCCACGCTTGACTGCACGATCCCTCCAGAAAGATCTGGCAGACACTGGAGTTGTGGTACACTATTCCACTATAAAGAGATACTTGTACAAATATGGTCTTCGTGAAAAAGTCATCAGGAGAAAACCTCTTCTACATCCTCACCACAAAAATCAGAGTTTGAACTTTGCAAATGAACAAGCCTGATGCATTTTGGAAACAAGTTATGTGGACCGATGAGGTTAGAATTTTACTTTTTGGCCGGAATGAGCAAAGGTATGTTTGGAGAAGAAGGGGTACAGAATTTAATGAAAAGAACCCCTGTCCAACTGTTATGGGGGTGGATCAATCATGCTTTGGGGTTGTATTGCAGCCAGTGGCACAGGGAACATCTCGCGAGTAGAAGGAAAAATAGATTCAATAAAATTTCAGCAAATTTTGGATGGTAACTTGATACCATCAGTGAAAAAGCTGAAGTTAAAGAGAGGATGGCTTCTACAAATGGATAATGATCCTAAACACACCTCAAAATCCAGGGGGGGATTACATCAAGAGGCGTAAACTGAAGGTTTTGCCATGGCCTTCACAATCTCCTGACCTCAACATAATTGAAAATCTATGGATAGACCTTAAAAGAGCAGTGCGTGACAGACAGCCCAGAAATCTCAAAGAACTGGAAGACTTTTGTAAGGAAGAATGGGCAAAGATACCTCAAACAAGAATTGAAAGACTCTTGGCTGGCTACAAAAAGCGTATACAAGCTGTGATACTTGTCAAAGGGGGCAGTACAAGATATTAACTCTGCAGGGTGCCTAAAATTTTGCAGACACCATTTTTTTGTTTTCTGTTATTTTTAAAGTGTAAATGATGGAAATAAAATCTAACTTTTGTTGACATATACGAATGTCTAACCTGTAATTTGATGCCTTTTGGAGATTTTTCCATCTTTCCTTGGCTTCTTTATGCACATTAATACAAATTTTTACCTGGGGTGCCCAAACTTTCGATCCCACTGTAAAGTGAATCTTCACCCTTAGATTAAAGTTCTCTCCACCCCTCCTCTACAGAGACCGCACACTTTTTTTCTTTTTGTTTACCTTTTTTCTGTGAAAAAACTTCTGGTCCGTCCCCCCACGCACGCAACGCACCTAGGCAAATGACATGCAATATGCTCGCTGTGTCTCCTGGATATGCTTGTCACATATGCCAGGAGACCTAGTCCTTCATTGACAAATGAGGGGGGCAGGCCTAGCGTGCATCTTTAGGAGACCCGCCGGCTGAACCTGGAAGATCTGGCAGCCTCCTAATGTCACACAAGGAAGTGGGCACAGGAGCCAGCAGGGGCAGAAGAGAAGAGGATTCTGCGGGACAATGTATGTATGTACGGTGGGTAAGTATCTGTAATGTGTAGAACCTGCAAAAAGGTATGCAGGGGTAGGAGGTGAAGATCCGCCTTAAAGGGGTTGTAAAGGCAGAAGGTTTTTATCTTAATGCATTCTATGCAATAATATAAAAAAACTTGTGCTGAGCCCCCCCTAATGTTTACCGGAGTCCCATCTCTATCCAGCGATGTTCACGACTGTCTCAGCTATCCGGGACTCTGCTTCTCGGCTAAGACGCAGAAGCGACGCCATTGGCTCCTGCTACTGTCAATCAAAGACAGCCAATAAGGAGAGAGAGAGCTGGCGGGGCCCAACCGCAGCTCCATGTCTGAATGGATACACGGTGCTGTGACTCGACTCAGGTGCCCCCATAGCAAACTACTTGCTGTGGGGGCACTCAAAGGGAGGGAGGGGCCAGGCGAGCTGAAGAGGTGGATTCGGGCTGCTCTGCAAAAAACTGCACAGAGCAGGAAGGTATAACATGTTTGTTACTTTTTATTAAAAAAAAAAAAGACTAAGCAAATGGAACACCAAATTCACAGTGTTTTGGTATTTTTACTACTTAGTTTTGTGCATCAGGTTAACAATCAGAGAAACTTCTATGTGGCACAAGATATATTCCTGATGGTGAAATAATGAAACCCTACGGATAATTTCCTAGTAAAGTACATTAGCAACATTCACTCTGTAATCCGATGTGCTTGACACTACAGGTGAACACAGCATAGTAGAATTAAAACATGCGTTGAAAAACTAGCGATAAGGGGGCATATCCTGGAGTGGACAGCCAGAGATCTCATATTTTAGTGAATTTAGTCGGGCAGCCCCAATGTTGGAAAATTAGATTTACCCCAGGTAAAATTACATTAATTTGTGCAAACTATTCCTCTTGGAATGGAGGGGAGGAAGATACATTTTGTTTCCTAGCAAGGAAAAGCAATCTAGGGGAGCAATGATTTCTGGGTGTACAGGTCTTCATCAGTAGCCCCTAAAATACAGAAATTCCCTTTGCATTTGTAAAATCCCACCAATTTATTCAACATAATTTAAAAGAGCGATGCTGTATATAAGACATCGTAGGAACTGGATAAAAACCCATGTGACAATGCTGCCTAAGGGACCAAAACTGGAGCCCTGTCAGACAAATTACTTAGTAATGAACAATTACAGAAATAATGTTCAAAGAGGTATGCGACAGGGCATCCTCTGGTGCATCCCATGGACTTTTTTTGCAGTAGATACTGCTTTTTTGGGATGAGGGGATTGTGTAAACTAGTAATCGACCAATATCGTTTTTATTGCCGATACCGATATTTTGGTCTTCGCATATCGGTATCGGCCGATATTGGCTGATATTTTCTTACATTAAAAAAAAAAAATGTTTTAATTTTTTTTACAGGTACTCTTGTGGAGGGATCTGGGGGTCTAAAATACCCCAAACCCCTCCTCTGCACTGTTTTGAATGCTGTCATTTTTTTGAATTTGGCGCCGAGTACCCAGAAGTGATGTCATCACTTCCGGGTTTTTAAATGGAGACCCGATCAGAGTCTAATGCGGCTTTGATCGGGTCTTCTCTTCGGCGGCCGTGCAGGCTGGTTGCCCGGGTCTCCCGGTGGGACGAGAGACCCGGGCGAGCCGTGGAAGGCGGCGGGAGGGGGGTGGGACGTCGGTTGTCATTACAAGACAGCCGACCGTCGGCTATGGATGCCGGTACCGGGGTGATGCCTCTAGCTGCAGGCATCACTCTGGTACAAGCACTTTCCCAAAATATCGGCAATATCGTTAACCTTAGGGGCCGAGTATGATATATCGGGGAAAGTCCACATCAGCCCCCGATATATCGGCTTTGCCAATAATCGGTCTATCCCTAATGTAAACATCCACTACATTTGCAAATCAAAATATACATCATCAGTGTCTAGATCACAGTATACATAGCAATAAATACATACACATGTAACAGAGCATGTCCATACTGTATGCTTTGGCAGATTGGTAGAAAAATGTATAGTCCTTCAGGCAGACATAGAGCCTTGGAGATCTCCACATGAAAGGACCCGGAAAGGGGGAAGAATGCGGGAGGACAGACACCTTAAAATGACACAAAATATAAATTTAACTCCACCCTTGTTATCCCAATGAAGATACTTGGAAAATATAACCAAGATTCCATAATTACAACTCAAAAGGGAGAAAAAAAAGGAGAGGAAGAGAAGCCAGCAGACAGGATTAAACGGACATCCCCACTTCTCCAAACTAAAAAATGTATTTTTCGTTCTATGATGGACAGAGCTCCTGATTCTAACCATTAGGTTATACTGCCCCCTACAGCAGTAGAATACTAGGCAGGAAAAAGCTTGACTACGCCTATGGGCAGTCCCAGGGGGTATACACTCATTCTATATGCACTTTAGGCACTATAGGCACTTTTTTTTCTGCCTAGTCAGGAGTAAGGACCCAGTTCCTTGCTGGAATCTCTGGTCCTAGCGATTTTTTTTTTTTTTTCTTTTTAAATGGAATTTTTTCCTATCTTTAAAATTTTCTTCCTGTGAGAATCTACAATCAGTTGCTGGACTGGGCGACAGACTGGATAATCTAGATCCAGAGGGTGCTCCCAGTCTGGCAAGGGAGCGCTGCAGACCGTAGTTCTGTGCTAGGTTGGGCACAACATAGCCCCACTGGACGAGGGCTGGCCTGCGTGTTAAACAGCTCGCGAGGACGCATACGACCTGGCCTCGGCCTGAGTTGCAGCAATTTTCCTGGTCGACAGCACCCGCATTACGATGGAGCGGTGGTCTGTTAAGAGTGGTGCCCACCCTGTTCCTGGTATGGTAAGTAGCTGTCCACCCCTCTACTCTAGAGGGTTTTGAGGATGGACGTGGGCCCCTCCCTGGGACGGTGGGCCCCCCCCAGCCCCTCTAAAATATTGGTGGTCACTGTGGGTCCTTCGTTGCCCCCCCCCCTCCCTGGGTGAGGTTATGAGCTGCCTGTTGCCACATGCTCTTAAGGGGGGGCTGGTTGGACTTGCTGCTGATGGGTTCCCTGCCATCCTGGGGGTTGGAGACTAGGGCAGGGATGTCCTCTGGGCTCCCTGCGGTGGTTGTTGGGCTGGGGGAGCAGATAGTTTAGCATCCGCGGGCAACATGCAGCCGGATCCAGCTGAAAATGTAGGCCGCTGCTTTGTGGCCTACTACTTGTAAACTTTGTTAGGCAGCCCCTGTGAGCGTAGCTGAAGCCACTGCCTCCCGTTTGGGCATCCGCCCTCCCCTTTGCTGCCCCTGGGTGGTCGGCTCCACTGGGACTTGCGTCCAAGCTGCTGGGCGTCCACAAAAATTTAGGCTGTGGCCTACTAGGCCATGCGGCCCCAGTGCGTTTAGCTGAAGCCCCTCTTCCTTTGGGCATCAACCGGGCTGGGATTCATGCACTTGCGGCTGGGCCTCCACAAAAATTTAGGTCGCGGCTTGCGGGCTGCTTAGGCCATGTGTTTAGCTTGGCGCCTCCCTTGGAAGGGGGTTGGTGCTTCATTTTTTTGTGACAGCTTTGTCGCCATAATTGTGCTAATAGTGCTGTGGGACTCCCTTGTTTTTTTGCAAGGTCTATTAGGTGGTCCATTTTGTGGGCCATTGGTTGGCATCCCCTTTGCGGGATCGCAGTTGGCGGCCTCCCCTGATTGTTAGGTTTTCCAAGTGAGCTTAGTATAAAGATTGTTGTGAAATGGCCTAGGCCTGGGGGCACGGATAGACGACCCCTAGACGCTTGAGGTTGACGGTGGCCCGGCTGTTGGGTCCCTCCCCTCTCATTCTGCCCCGGAGGCCATGTTCCTCTCCTTCCCCTATCCCCCCCCTTTTTTTTCTTATTTTTTTTTTTATTATCTCTCTTCCTCTCTTTCTTTTTCCTCTCTTCTTTTTCTATGCTGAAAACACTTTAAAATGCCTATGGTATGCTTCCTCTTTTTGGTGGAAATGCCTCGCTTGTGCATATAGCATCCCAGGTGCACAGGTATTCATTGTCTCCGTATACCGGCCAGGAGATGGATGCCGGTGGAGGCTGTGGCCCTACTTGGGGACCCATGGGCCATCATCTTCTTTCTACCTTTGCATATTACATAGCTAGGAATGTTGTTCTATGTGCCTGATGTTTTGTACTCTATCTCATAATATGTTCGTGTTCGAATGAGAGGGTTCTGCGGGGGTCGAATACTGATCGGCCAGTTCAGACGTCCTTTCAGGTGCTTAACTTTATATTTTTGTAATGCGTTTCACGATCCTATTATGTTACAGTTTTACATGTATTTTTGGCATACCTTTAAATAAAGAATTAAAAAAAAAATTCCTTTTCCCTGATGTTCATTGACGGACACAGGACCCGCCCCTCTGAGTTGGGGTTTATTACTTCTTACAAAACTGAAGCGCTAGAGCTGGAAGTGGGAGTATACCCCCTGGGACTGCCCTATGGGCGTAGCCAAACTCTTAACTCGTTTCTGCTTAGTGTTCTACTAATGAGAGCAGCATAACCCAAGGGTCAAAGAAGATATGGAGCTGTGTCCGTCAATGAACATCAGAGAAAAGGATTTTATGGTAAGAAAAAAAATCCATTTTTTTTTAAAAAGATTTAGCTGTATATTTCTTGATTTTATAATTTTACCACAAAAGCAGTGAAACGCATTAATGGCTATTTAAATTAGTTTTCTCTTACGTCCTCTGACAGTCGCCGCACACTCATTCAGTCTTCACAAATGGGGTATTGACCTCTTATACATAGGAGCAAGCTAGGCATAAGACTTGTTAGAAACAAAGCAATTACATAGACACACCTGTAGGGGGCTGTCTCACTGGTCCAATACCCCCCTGCTATCAGCATTCCCAACTCAGTTTGTCTTCTGCCTAGTTAGGAGTAAGATAGGCTATCCCTGTGCTGGGGCTACGGTCTCAGCCTTTCTTCTGTTTTTTATTACTTTATTTTATGCAAAGTGTTTTCTTGCACTACTAGCTTTTTATTTGTTCATGCGCTAGTTAGTTGGATCTTCGGAAGACGGCGGCGTTTGCGGAGCTGGGAGTCAGACTGGTCGTCCTGGTGTCCCAGGACAGAGGACCTTATGAAATCTCAGCCCGCCATTGAGCGTTTAGCAGGCTATGCGTATGCCCTGGCCTCGCAAACGACCTGTCCCTGTCCCCAGGGACGAATGCCCGCGAGGTGGCCACCTCGCTTGGACGTCTCAACCGCGGTTCCGTGCGTTGCTAGAGTCCTGTTTGGCTGACGGCACCCCCACCACCTGGGGTGGGAGGCTTCCCGCTGCAGAGAGGCGCCCACGCCATCATGGAACAGTGAGTACATTCTGTGTGGGGCCTCTGTCTGGGGATGGCAGTCTGTTAGGTCTGTGTTATCCCCTCATGTCTTTGTGTCTGGGGCTCGCATTACTCCCGGTCCCTGCGGGGGCTTTACCGCGTCCAGGACGCTCTGTGGGGGTTTATTGGGGTCCCTAACCTCGGTGACACTACTGTGGCAATGCTGGGTACAGACATGTGTAGGCAACCCACAGCGGTGAAAAACCGCGGGACCGCCATTTTGGGTGTGGGCGGCTGTTTTGGCTTCACTGTGGGCACTTCAGCAGCCATTTTCCTTGCTAGTGTATCGCGCCCTTCAGGCACCATCTTGTGTGTGGCAGCTGGGCTTTATACACCTGTTCGGCGGCCATTTTCCCGGAGCCCCCCATTGATTTTTATGGGCAACCATTTTCCCTTAGCCTGTGTCCTGTTTAGCCTCTAGCTGTGTGACATCACTTCCTTTCCTCATACAGAGGGATCGTCAGCCAGCGTGGTTACACTCCTGGGGGTCTGTTCTTGCGGTTTTTTGGGTAATCTCTCTTGGCTATCAGTTCTATTCCTGCCTGAGGGGTTTGTCAGTCTAGTCCCTATTAGCGGTGCATTGCGGTGGGATCGCCGCCGTTGCGTTTTAAAGGGCCAGCGCCATAAAAGTTTTTATGGAGTCCCAGGACAGCAAATTCCCCCCCCCCCCCAGCTTTGGTGGATGATTCAGGTACATCTGAATCATCCGCGATAACTGCTGCACTTGCGACTTTAGCGTCCAAAGTGGATCCGTTGATGGCTAAACGGGATTCTAGGAAAAGGCCTAGGTTTTCTCACTCCTCTGATTCAGAGTCTAACATGGTTGCCATAGACAGTGTGCCCCTTAAAGGGTCTCACTCCTCCCAGTCTGAAGGGGAGGGGGAGGACAAAGAGGGGGATGATTCCCCCCCTGGGACGGCCAGAGAGTGCGCTGCTATGTCTGCGCTCATTACCGCTGTTAAAGATACACTGCATTTGGAGGATGAGCCCAACCTTCAGGGTAAGCGGTCCTCCTTTGGGACCCATAGAACCCAGTTTCACGAAACGGTGAACGAACAATGGCGCAATTTGAAGCGCAACTTTGTGGTACCGAAACGGTTTCAACTCCATTATCCTTTTGCGTCTCCTACAGATTCGCGCTGGTCCATGGCCCCTAAGGTGGATCACACAGTGTCCAGGTTGAACAGGGCCACTCTTGTACCCACGGAGGATTTTCCGGTGTTCAGGGACCCCACGGATAGGCGGATGGAATCTCTTGCTCGCCACTCCTATATGGTGGTGGGTTCTTTGCTGAAACCTATTTTCGCCTCCGTCATGGTGTCTCAGGCTGTGGTGGATTGGGCCAAGGTGCTCAGATGCACCCTCGTGGCTGATTCTGCTCCTCCTACTACTTTGGAGATGGTGGACCAGATTATTCAGGCTGTTCTGTACCTGTGTGACGCGGCCTTGGATGAGGCCCCTTTAGCCGCACGACTATCTGGTGTCGCGGTGCTTACCTGTCGCTTGGTATGGCTGAATAGCTGGTCGGCTGACCAGACTTCCAGGAAGACGGTGTCTGACATCCCTTATGCGGGGACTCTTCTTTTTGGGGACTCCCTAGACTAATTAGTTAAAGGAGTCACTGGGGGCAAGAGCACTCTGCTGCCTCAGAATCCCAAGGGTAAGTTTTTCCGCGTTAAGCGGGACCCTTCCTTTAAACCAAATCAGGGGTCCTTTCGTGCCTTCAAAGCACAGGACAAGGGGAAACCCTTCATGGTGGCCAGAGGAAGCCTTGGGCGGGCAAGTCAAAAGTTGCCCAAGCTGGCGCGGCTGCCCAGTCCGCCTCGACCTGAAGGGACGCCCTCACCCGTTCCAGGGGTGGGGGGACGTCTGCGCGGTTTTCTCGAACCTTGACTGCTCCGGATTCCGGACAGGTGGGTTCAGGAAGTCATTCGATCGGGTTACAAGATCGAATTCCTTTCTCGGCCAGCAGACAGGTTCTTTCCCTCAAATCTTCATTTGACCAAAGATCGTTTGCAAGATCTTCATCGGGCGGTTCAGGATCTTCTCGCCCAGGGGGTGATAGTTCCGGTGCCGCATCGGGACAGATTTCGGGGGTTTTTACTCAAATCTGTTCACTGTGCCCAGAAAGGAGGGCAAGGTACGTCCAATTCTGTACTTGAAAGCTCTGAACCGCTTCGTGCGGGATCAGAAATTCCGCATGAAATCCCTCTGTTCGGTGGTAGCCTCCCTGACCCCGGGAGATTTCCTGGCTCCCATCGACCTCAAGGATGCGTATTTACACATCCCCATCTTCGAGGGTTATCAGAGGTACCTCCGATTCGCAATTGCGGAGGAACATTATCAGTTTGTGGCGTTACCTTTTGGTCTCACTTCGGCTCCAAGGGTGTTTACCAAAGTGATGGCTCCTGTTCTAGCCCTGCTACGGGCGCAGGGAGTTGCGATCTTGGGATATCTGGACGATCTCCTGTTAAGGTCGAGTGCCAGTCAGAGCCTGCTACGCGATCTGTCCACTACGGTTCAGATGCTCCAGGAGTTCGGGTGGACCATCAACGCTCAGAAGTCGACTTTGTCTCCTTCTGTTCACCTCCCTTACTTGGGGATGGTCCTGGACTCCGCCCAAGCAAAAGTGTTTCTGCCGGAGGACAAGCTCCGGACTCTGCAGAACGAGGTCAGGTCCCTCAGGGACAGCAAATCCTCGTCACTCAGGACCTGCATGTGGTCCCTGGGATTGATTGTGTCAGCCTTCAAGGCGATACCGTTTTCACAGTTCCACACACGATCTCTCCAAGCAGAGATCCTGGCCAGGTGGGACAGGATTCCTCAATCCTTGGAAAAGAGGATATCTTTGAGTCGCCAAGCCAGAGAGGATCTTCTGTGGTGGCTCCAGTCTCCGGCTATGACGGAGGGGAAGTCCTTCCTGCCGTTGTTGTGGACGGTGATTGCCACGGACGCCAGCCTATCGGGCTGGGGTGGCGTTCTGGGCACTCTGTCTGCCCAGGGCACTTGGTCGGAGGAGGAATCCTCCCTGCCGATTAAACATCTTGGAACTGCGAGCGATCAGACTGTGCTTGCTCCGTTGGTCGGATCATCTTCGGGGCCGCCCTGTGCGGGTGCAGACGGACAACGCCACTGCGGTGGCTTACATCAATCACCAAGGGGGCTCCAGGAGTGCCCGGGCGGCCCAGGAAGTGACCAAGATTCTGTCTTGGGCCGAGACACACGTCCCGGCGATTTCGGCAGTTCACATTCCGGGTGTGGAAAATTGGAAGGTCGATTTATCTGAGCCGCCAGACCCTGTACCAGGGGGAATGGTCCCTACACCCAGAGGTGTTTCAGATGCTGTGTCCGAGATGGGGATCCCTGGATGTGGATCTGTTTGCATACCAGCTAAACAAGGTAGGAAGGTTCGTGGCAAGAACGCGCGATCCTCTAGCAGACGCCCCGGATGCGCTGGTGGTGCCTTGGAATCAGTATCGCCTGATTTATGCCTTCCCCCCGATTCAGTTGTCCAGGTTCCTTCACAGGTTGGTCTCGGAACCGAAGTTGGTGATTCTGGTGGCCCCTGGACTGGCCGCGCCGGTCTTGGTACGCGGACATCATGCAACTGGTCGTCGAGCCTCCCTGGCGGCTCCCGTTACGGGACGATCTACTGTCTCAGGGGCCGATCTTCCATCCTGCTTTACAGTCGCTGGCTTTAACGGCGTGGCTGTTGAAAGCCAGGTCCTGAGAGATCGAGGTCTCTCGTCGGCGATCATTCCTTCCCTGTTTAAGGCTAGGAAGGCCTCGTCCGGTAAGATCTATTACCATACGAAGGCTTATTTTGCCTGGTGTGAGTCCAGGGGCATCCATCCTTTTTCCTTTTCGTGGCGAGGGTACTGGCCTTCCTGCAAACTGGTGTGGACCAGCGTCTTGCGCTGACCACGATTAAGGGTCAGTTGTCGGCACTGGCCATCCTTTTCCAGCGCCCCTTGGCTTCAAACTCTTTGATACGCACCTTTATTCAGGGGGTGCATCATTTGGCTCCTCCTAGGAGAGCGCCTTTACCTCCTTGGGACCTGAATTTGGTCCTGTCCGTTTTGCAACGTCCTCCCTTTGAGAACATCAGGGAGATTCCTCTGCCTGTGCTGTCACAAAAGGTTGCCTTTCTGGTGGCGATCACATCTGCCCGCAGAGTGTCGGAGTTGGCGGCTCTGTCCTGCCGCTCCCCTTACCTGGTGGTTCATAGGGATAAGGTGGTCTTGCGACCTAACAAATCTTTCCTTCCTAAGGTGGGTTCAGATTTTCACCTTAACGAGGATATTGTCTTGCCTTCGCTGTGTGCGAATCCTAAGCATCCTAAGGAGTTTGCTTTGCATTCCTTGGATGTGGTCCGGGCGATTAGGTTGTACCTGTCGTCTACTGAATCCTTCAGGAAGTCGGATTCTCTTTACGTCCTTCCCGAGGGCCCTCGGAAGGGTATGGCTGCGTCTGCGGCAACCATTTCAAAATGGATCAGACAGACGATTGTACAGGCCTATTCAATTAGGGAACGGGTTACGCCCTTCCCTGTCAAGGCGCACTCTACCAGGACGGTGAGTGCATCCTGGGCCTTCCGACATCAGGCTTCAGTGGCCCAGGTGTGCAAGGCAGCGACTTGGTCGTCCGTGCACACCTTTTCCAAATTCTACAAACTTGATGTTTTGGCATCAGCAAATGCCTCCTTTGGCCCGCAAAGTTCTGTGCCTTGATGGGGACAGGACGTTGCCTGTCCCTGTCTGTTGGGGTTGTTTTTCCCCTTTGTTTATTTGTTTCCTGGGTTGTTTGCTCCAGTTGAGCTTTTCTGTTACCCAGAGTTTTTACCTTTTCTGCTCAGATAAGGTTCCTTTCTCTGAACTGGGTGCTGCGTTGCGTTTGTGACGGTTGCGCTTCCCACCCCTCATGTCTACACTGGTTTGGGACATCCCATTGGTGAAGACTGAATGAGTGGGCGGCGACTGTCGGAGGACGTAAGAGAAAATGGAATTTTTGTAAAATCTTACCGTAAAATTCCTTTCTCTGAGTCCTCTGACAGTCGCCGCCCCTCTAGTGGGGTTCTTTTGGACTAACTGCTTGCTACCAAACTGAGTTGGGAATGTTGATAGCAGGGGGGTATTAGACCAGTGGGACAGCCCCCTACAGGTGTGTCTATGTAAATTGCTTTGTTTCTAACAAGTCTTATGCCTAGCTTGCTCCTATGGATAAGAGGTCAATACCCCATTGGTGAAGTGGGCGGCGACTGTCAGAGGAATCAGAGAAAGGAATTTTACGGTAAGATTTTACAAAAATTCAGTTTTTTCAATTCTACTCAAAAATGCTGAACTTGGAAGTTGGATTGATGCACCAGCCATGGCCCCAGTAGACCGGTTTATAGTAGGATATTGGGGTAGAATGCTGTTGGTTACTCAGTGCTGGTTATTTCTATCTTTCTTTTTGTACATTACAACTTGCATGTTCAAATAAAACTTTCTTCTGATTTTAAAAAAAGTATTCCAAAAGGCAAAACTTTTACATTCTTTGTAAACATGTTTGTGTAGAATGGGAGCCTTTTCATAATTGCTTGTTTTGCTGATGTTTTCATTTCTTTATTATAGGTAACTCCACTGATCTCCCGAGTGTACCAACAGCTTCTAAAGCATCATCTCTGTCTTTGCTGGGGATGTACTCTGATAGTGAAGACAGCAATTAAAACAAAATAAATTACTAGGGCAGTTGTGGATTATGCTGTTCTAGCCATGCCTCTTCCTTTATTTTCAACCAAAATTGTAGGGTATACAGTATAGCAAATGTTTTTACCATCCAAAAAAGTTGTTCTGGGAATTGTTAGGTATAACAATAACTCTTGTAACCCCTACAATACATTACTGATCACTGGGGATTAGATAATTTGACAAACTGCTTTTCTGAAATGTCACCAAAGTTCATTATTTTAATGACATTTTGCAGTATCCGCAAAATACATTGCAGTCAATGATGAAAGCAGAATTACACTCTCTGAGCTTTTGCTCATATCAAATGCATTTTGTTTGTAAAAAATTTTTTTACACCCCTCTGTTTACATATCATGCAAAGCATGATCAAGCAAAGGCATAGGCCTCGTTCACATGCATCACGTGCAGGGCCCTCTTCACCTTCACTGATGCAAAGGTATTCCACCAATCCATGTGCTGGCAGTCCCATTCATGTATATTGGGGTCACAGAAGCTGCAAGGACACAGTTTCTGGTCCCAATTTGACAGCCATGCAGGTGTGGGTGCATGTCCCCGAATGTAGACAGTGTGCGTTTAGGGACGTGCACATGCACCGATATCACATTCTGACAACTGGCTGTGTCTGTGCAGCCTCGGCATTCCAATAAACATGAATGGCACTGTCTGCACGCGGATAAACTGTGCATCCTTTGTGGTCGAAGATGCCCCTTGCCACCCTATGTGTGTACATACAGTGCCTTGCAAAAGTATTCAACCCCCCCACCCCCCAGGCATTTTTCATTTTTTGTTGCCCCACAACCTGAAATTAACATGGATTGTTTGAAGATTTGCATCATTCAATTTACAGAAAATGCCCACAACTTTGGAGATGTGTTTATATTTATTTTTATTGTGAAGCAAACAAATAGGTCAAAATAACAGAAAAAGTAAATGTGCATAACTATTCACCCCCCTAAAGTCAATACTTTGTAAAGCCATGTTTTGCGGCAATCACAGCTCCAAGTCGATTTGGATAAGTCTTTAGGAGCTTGCCAGATCTCATCACTGGGATTTTTGCCCATTCCTCCTTGCAAAACTGCTCCAGCTCCTTCAAGTTGGATAGTTTGCGCTTGTGAAAAGATTTTCTATTGGATTGAGGTCTGGGCTTTGACTAGGCCATTCGAACACATTTATACATGTTTCCCTTTAAACCACTCAAGTGTTGCTTTAGCAGTGTGTTTGGGGTCATTGTCCTGCTGGAAGGTGAACCTCCGTCCTAGCCTCAAATTACGCACAGGTTGTGGTACAGGTTGTGCTCAAGAATATCCCTGTATTTAGCACCATCCATCTTTCCCTCAACTCTGACCAGTTTCCCAGTCCTGCTGCGGAAACTGGTCAGAGTTGTGCCATGTTCTTTCCATTTGGTTATGATGGGTTTGATGGTGCTCCTGGGGATCATCAACGATTTGGATAATTTTTTTATAACCTAATCCTGACTTGTACTTCTTAACAACATTGTCCCTTACTTGTTTGGAGAGTTCCTTGGTCTTCATGGCAGTGTTTGGTTAGTGGTGCCTCTTGCTTAGGTGTTGCAGCCTCTGGGGCCTTTCAAAAAAAGGTGTGTTTATGTAATGACAGATCATGTGACACTTAGATTATACACAGGTGGCCATAATTTCACTAATTATGTGACTTCTGAAGGTAATTGGTTGCACCAGAGCTTTTTATGGGGTTCATAACAAATGGGGTGAATACATACGCACATGCCAATGTTTTTGTTTTCTATTTCTAAAAAATAGTTTTATGTATACATTTCTCATTTCACTTCACCAACTTGGACTATTGTGTTCTGATCCATCACATAACATTCAGACTAACAAAACAGTGAACTGAAGGCTGTAATGTAACAAAATAGGTAAAAGGTCAAGGGGGGTGAATACTTTTGCAAGGCACTGTAGATACACCCATGTGAATGGAGCCATACTGTTTATGTGGACTTTGTCCTTTCCCTTGTGTTTTTTTTTTCCCCATATTGTTTGGTGTATTTTGCTGTTAGGGTTTTTGAGTAATCTGGAAAAAAAACGTAACATTTAAAAAAAAAAAAAAAATTGTACAAGATTTTTTTTCTTCCTTATTCTCTGTACTGAAAAATGACATTGGTGAATCGCTCCATTGACCTCGCTTTACCCACTCTGATTCTTATTAATGGTATTGGTTACCCAGAAATCCATTTATAGCTAATGAATTGGTTTTCAGATAAACGGCACCCATTCATGGAAGTTAGAGCAAGTCAGGTGAGGACAATGCTGAGACACCAAAGTACTCACTTGACTCCAAAGGACTATGATAAATGGATTGGTATACAAACATATTTAATGCAGAGGAGCTGCTACAGGGACTGGGGATGACAAGACTTGTGTGTTTGGCTTCATCTATATAATGAAGCCAGGGTGTAGAGTAATCAAGTAGTATTGTAAAACTACCCACCAACTAAATGCAAAACTTTATAATTTTCGTTTTAGATAGAGTGGAGAGGCATTAAAACGCTGGTCCGTTTTTTTTTTTTTTTGCTGCGTTTGCCTGTTAGGTAGATTCACCCTCTTTTTCTCTCACGTCCTCTGACAGTCGCTGCCCACTCATACAGTCTTCACTACTGGGTATTGTTCTTATCCACAGGAGTAAGCTATGCACAAAACCTTGTATACACACAGCTACAGGGGGGCTGTCCCTCTGGTCCAATACCCCCCTGCTAGCAGCATTCCCAATCCAGTTTGTCTTTTGCCTAGTTAGGAGTAGGCAGGCTTCCCTTGGCTGTGGCTGCAGTCTCAGCCTTTCTTCTTCTTCCTCTTATTTTTTATTTCTGAAAAAGTGATTTTTCTTTACACTGATAGCTTTTTATTTGTTCCTGCGCTTAGTTAGTCAGACTTCGGAAGACTACAGCGTTTGCGGAGCTGGGAATCGCACTGGTTGTCCTAGAGCCTTACGGAATCCCAGCCTGCCATCGAGCGTTAGCAGGCTATGCGTACGCCCAGGCCTCGCAAACTACCTGTCCTCAAGGACAAGTCTGCAAAGTGGCTACTTCGCTGGGATGTCTCAACTGCGGTACGCCGCATGTTGCTAGCGTCCTGTTCGGCTGACGGCACCCCCACGCGGAGTGGGAGGCTTCCGGTCACAGAGCGGCACCCACGTTTCACTGGACGGTGAGTACCATGCTACCCCTCTGTCTATGGCATTATCTGTGGGGGGGTGTATGTGGGGCCTCTGTTATGGGGATGGCAGTCTATGTGGAGTCTGTGATATTCCCCTCATGTCTGTCAGTACGGTTCCCGTGTGTCCCTTCCCGGTCCCTGCGGGGGCGCTATAGCGGTTCTGCCGCGGTGCGGGAGGTTTGCGGGGGTCCCTGTGGTGCTTGTGCAACGTTTTGGGGGTACAGACATGCTTGTGGGGGCCGCAATCGGTGTAAAACCGCGGGGCCGCCATTTCAGGTGTGGGCAGGCTGTTTGGCCTCATTGTGAGGGCAGCAGCCATTTTCTGTAATGCTTTGCGCCCTTCGGGCACCATCTTTAGTGTGGGCAATGTGTTTCCTCAATGTGCTCAGCAGCCTTTTTCTCTGAGCCTCCCCCATAGACTTACATTGGCAACCATTTTCTTGTGGCTCAGAACTATGTTCTGCCTCTAGTGGAGTGACATTTCCTTTCTTTCTCCTGGCACACAGATCGAGCTGGCAGCATGGGTACAGTATAGCACACTTCTGGGGGATTTTTCTGCTGTTTTTTCTGGTTTATATCTCTGCTGGCAGTTATTACTTTTCAGTGCTTAGTAGCACAGGCTAGTTATTCATTGCGGTGTGAACCACAGTAATCGCCGATTCAAAGGGCCAGCGCCATTTTGATCTCTAAGTGTTCAGATGGAGTCCCAGGATAGCAAATTCCCCCCAGCTCTGGTGGAGGGTTCAGGTACTCCTGAATCCTCTGCAATAGTCTCACTTACTGCTGCACTTACGACTTTAGCGTCCAAAGTGGATCTGTTGATGTCTGAGCGGGCTTCTAAGAAAAGGCCCAGGCTTTCTCAGTCTTCTGATTCAGACCCAGATATGGTTGCCACGGACAGTGTACCCCCTGAAGGGTCTCAGTCCTCTCAGTCGGATGGGGAGGAGGAGGATGCAAGAGAACGCGCTGCAATGTCTGCGCTCATTAGCTCTGTTAAAGACACGCTACATTTAGAAGATGAGCTCCACCTGCCGGGTAAGCGTTCTTCCTTTGGGACCCGCAAAGCCCAGAAGTCGGTTCAGGTGTTTCCCTGTCCTGCTGAGTTTCACAAAACAGTGAATGAACAATGGCGCAATTTAAAGCGCAATTTTGTGGTGCCTAAGCGGTTTCAGTACCATTATCCCTTTGCGTCTCTGGTGGATTCACGCTGGACTGTGGCCCCTAAGGTGGACCACACTGTGTCCAGGTTAAATAAAGCCACTTTGATGCCTGCGGAGGATTCTCCGGTGTTTAGAGACCCGGCGGATAAGCGGGTGGAGTCTCTTACCCGCCACTCCTATCTGGTAGCAGGTTCCTTGATGAAACCTGTGTTCGCCTCCTTAATGGTCTCTCAGGCTGTGGTGGAGTGGACTAAGGTGCTAAGACACACCCTTGTGGCTGATTCCACCCCTCCTGCTACTCTGGAGATGGTGGACCAAATTATTCAGGCTGTTCTATTCCTGTGTGACGCGGCCTTGGATGAGGCCCCTTTAGTCTCACGCCTATCTGCAGTCGCAGTGACGATCCGTCGCATCGTGTGATTGAAAAGCTGGTCGGCCGACCAGTCTTCCAAGAAGATGGTCTCTGACATCCCTTATGCAGGGAATCGCCTTTTTGGGGACTCCCTGGACGAATTGGTGAAGGGGGTCAGTGGGGGTAAAATCACGCTGCTGCCCCAGGTGTCCAGGGGCAAGTCTTTCCGCGGTAAGCGGGGCCCTTCCTTTAAACCTAATGGGGGTCCTTTCGTGCCTTCAAGGCACAAGACGAGGGCAAATCCTTCAAGGCTTCTGGTGGCCAGAAGAAGCCTTGGGCGGGAAAATCAAAAGCCGCCCACTCTGGCACGGTGGCCCAGCCCGCCTCGACGTGAAGGGGCGCCCTCACCCGTCTCAGGGGTGGGGGGACGTCTGCGCTGTTTTCCCGAGCCCTGGCTGGCCAAGGTTCAGGACAGATGGGTTCAGGAACTCATTCGGTCAGGGTACAAGATCGAATTTCGATCATGCCCAACAGACGGATTCTTTCCCTCAAATCTTCATTTGACCCCAGATCGTTTCCAGGATCTCCTCGCCCAGGGGGTGATCGTCCCGGTGCCACATCGGGACAAGTTTCTGTTTTTTACTTGAATCTGTTCACGGTGCCCAGAAAGGAGGCAAGGTGCGTCCAATTCTGGACTTAGTTTCTGAACCGCTTTGCGCGGGTTCAAAAATTCCACATGGAGTCCCTCCGATCGGTGGTGGCCTCCCTGAGTCCGGGAGATTTCCTGGCTTCCATCGACCTCAAGGATGCGTATTTACACATCCCCATTTACGAAGGTCATCAGAGGTACCTCTGATTCACAATCGCGGAGCAGCACTATCAGTTTGTGACGTTGCCTTTCGGTCTCGCTTCGGCTCCAAGGGTGTTTACCAAAGTGTTGGCTCCTGTCCTGGCCCTGTTGCGGGCGCAGGGGATTGCAATCTGTGGGTATCTGGACGATCTCCTATTAAGGTCGAGTTCCAGTGCCACTCTGTTGCGAGATCTGTCAACCACGGTTCAGATGCTTCAGGAGTTCAGGTGACCATCAATTTTCAAAAGTCGACATTGTCTCCTTCTGTTCGCCTCCCTTACCTGGGGATGGTTATGGACTCCGCCCAGGCAAAAGTCTTCCTGCCGGAGGACAAACTCTGGACTCTGCAGAACGAGGTCAGGTCCCTCAGGGACAACAAGTCCTTATCGCTCAGGACCTGCATGCGGTCCCTGGGATTGATGGTGTCAGCCTTCGAGGCGATACCATATGCACAGTTCCACACGCGATCTCTGCAAGCGGAGATTCTGGCCAGGTGGGACAGACGTCCTCATTCCTTGGAACGGAGGATCTCTTTGAGACACCAAGTCAGAGCGGATCTTCTGTGGTGGCTCCAGTCTCCGGCTCTGACATAAGGGAAATCCTTCCATTGTCATGGATGGTGGTCACCACGGACGCCAGCCTGTCGGGCTAGGGGGGCGTTCTGGGCAATTTGTCTGCCCAGGGCACGTGGTCGGAGGTGGAATCCTCCCTGTCGATCAATATCTTGGAACTGCGAGCGATCAGACTATGTTTGCTCCGTTGGTCTGCTCATCTTCGGGGCCGCCCTGTGCGTGTGCAGATGGACAACGCAACTGCGATGGCTTACATAAATCACCAAGGGTGCACCAGGAGTGCCGGGGCGGCCAAGGAAGTGGCCGAGATTCTGTCTTGGGCCGAGACACAGGTCCCCGTGATTTCGGCAGTTCACATTCCAGGTGTGAAGAACTGGCAGGCCGACTATCTGAGCCGTCAGACCCTGGACCAGGGGGAATGGTCCCTACACCCGGAGGTGTTTCAGATGCTGTGTGCGCGGTGGGGTTCCCCGGATGTGGATCTGTTCGCATCACGGCTAAACAACAAGGTGGGAAGGTTCGTGGCACGTACACGCGACCCTCTGGCAGACGCCTCGGATGCGTTGGTAGTGCCTTGGCATCGGTATCGCCTGATTTATGCCTTCCCCCGATTCAATTGCTGTCCAGGTTTCTTCACAGGTTAGCCTCAGAACCGAGGTTGGTGATTCTAGTGGCCCCAGACTGGCCACGCCGGTCTTGGTACGCGGACATCATACAACTGGTCGTCGAGCCTCCCTGGTGGCTCCCATTACGAGACGATCTGCTGTCTCAGGGGCCGATCTTCCATCCTGCTTTACGGTTGCTGGCTTTAACGGCGTGGCTGTTGAAAGCCAGGTCTTGAGAGATCGGGGTTTCTCTTCGGCGCTTATTCCTATCGCAGGGTTTCCATCCTCGCTCCTTTTCGGTGGTGAGGGTGTTAGCCTTCCTGCAATCTGGTGTGGACCAGCGTCTTGCGCTGACCACTATTAAGGGTCAGTTATCTGCGCTGGCCATTCTCTTCCAGCGCCCCTTGGCGTCAAATTCCTTGATCCGCACCTTTATTCAAGGGGTGCGTCATCTGGCTCCCCCTAGGAGGGCACCCTTGCCTCCTTGGGACTTGAATTTTGGTTCTGTCCGTTTTGCAACGTCCTCCCTTTGAGAACATCCGTGAGATTCCTCTGCCTGCACTGTCACGGAAAGTCACCTTTCTGGTGGCGATCACATCTGCTCGCAGAGTGTCGGAGTTGGCGGCCCTGTCTTGTCGCTCCCCCCTATCTGGTTGTTCATAGGGATAAGGTGGTCTTGCGACCTCATCAATCTTTCCTTCCAAAGGTGGTGTCCGATTTTCATCTCAACGAGGACATTGTCTTGCCTTCGCTGTGTGCGAAACCTAAGCATCCTAAGGAGTTTGCCTTGCATTCCTTGGATGTAGTCCTGGCGATCAGGGTTTACCTGTCTTCTGAATCCTTCAGGAAGTCGGATTCTCTTTTTGTCCTCCCTGAGGGACCTCGGAAGGGTATGGCTGCCCTTCAGACGATTGTACAGGCTTATTCACTTAGGGAACAGGTTCCGCCCTTCCCTGTCACGGCGCACTCTACCAGAGCAGTGAGTGCGTCTTGGGGCTTCCGCCATCAGGCGTCGGTGTCCCAGGTGTGCAAAGCGGCGACCTGGTCGTCCGTGCACACCTTTACAAAATTTTACAGACTTGATGTTTTGGCATCGGCAGATGCCTCCTTTGGCCGCAAAGTTCTGAGTGTGGCAGTGCCTTAGGGGAGACATGGCATTTTTTAGCCTGTCCCCTCCTGTTGGGGTTTTTCCCCCTTGGTTATTCTGCTTTTCTGGGTTTGTTCGCTCCTGTTGAGCTTTCCTGTTACCCAAGGTTTTACCTTTCTGGTTCAGATGAGGTTCTTTTCTCTGAACTGGGTGCTGCGTTGCCTTTTAGATGGTTACGATTCCCACCCCTCACATCTACACTGCTTTGGGACATCCCAGTAGTGAAGACTGTATGAGTGGGCGGCGACTGTCAGAGGACGTAAGAGAAAATAGAATTTTTGTAAGAACTTACCATAAAATTATTTTCTCTGAGTCCTCTGATAGTCGCCGCCCCCCACCCCTCTTTTGGGGTTCATGGACCTATATACTGCTTGCTACCAAACTGAATTGGGAATGCTGCTAGCAGGGGGGATATTGGAACAGAGGGACAGCCCCCTGTAGGTGTGTCTATACAAGGTTTTGTGAATGTTTTCTAACAAAATCTTCTGCCTAGCTTACTCCTGTTGATAAGACCAATACCCAGTAGTGAAGACTGTATGAGTGGGCGGCGACTGTCAGAGGACTCAGAGAAAATAATTTTACGGTAAGTTCTTACAAAAATTTTTATTTTGTTCTAGTTACCATTATAAGTGCAAGTAAAAGAAAATTCAAAATTTTGGGTTACCCCCAGAAAAGTGATAGAAGGGAAACCTTCCAGTTGGGGGACACTTTCCATTCCTGTGTTAGCTATGGGAAAGCAGGTGAAGCTGAATCTCCCCAAAAGGACATAGATGGCCAAAAAAGAAATACGAACAGGGGTTATAACCCTCTCTTCCATGCAAAATGAAAACACAATGTTTTGCCTTTTTAGTTCTACTTTAAGGTAATTTTGGCTACATTTCGATGCAGTCTGAAATGTGCCACACGTACCTACTAATCACAATAGTCATTGTGGCTAGTATTGTTAAAGGGTAACTGCACTTTCGTGGGGGGGAATAGCGATCAAAGAAAAAAAGAATATAGCGTATACAATTGTGACACAAATCGTATTGTATTTGAATGTTATTAAAAATTACCTTTACTTTTCAATCTGCAGCTGTTGCTGTTGTAATTTTCTGAAAATGCAATGCAATATGGCTACCAGGAGTTGTTTTGTACACAGAATGTGTATTGACCACACCCCCAAAACATAATTTCCTGCTTGTGTGATTGGCTTACTGATTTTCCCAGAAGTCTGCACTAAGATACAAGTCGGATTTCTGGCATCCCCTGCAACAAAAATGTCATTTTTGGTGAGATATTCCCAGTAGGAATATGTCTAAAGGGATGCAGCAGTTTTCCTCATTAGTGCCCTGCAGCTGCCACAGCTGATATAATTATGAAGGGGCAAGATAAGGGTATGGCGCTGCCAAATATAAATAAATGAATAGAGGTGGGACACCTTAATAAATAGATAGGAAATGAAGTTAGGTGTACCAATGGATATACTGAATATATAAAATAAATATCACTGGCCACTTTATTATTTGTTTATTATTTTATCAGCTGCCAATCTATTGTCACTGATCACCTTATTGCCACTGAAGGTTACCATCTCATTTGTGCACTCATCACCTTATTGGCAAATCTTTATTATACCTTTTATATATTGTTCTGTACTTTAATATTTTGGGCATATCCATATGCACCTGACCACTTTACCTAAAACCCTTTGCCACTTGTATTTGCTTTATTTGTTTTTTTAGCATATTTATACCATTTATATATTTATTTATTTTATATAATCAGTATATCCATTGGTACATATACCTTCTTCATTTCCTATCTATTTATTAAGGTGTCCCACCTCTATTCATTTATTTATATTTGGCAGCGCCATACCCTTATCTTGCCCCTTCACATTTGATATAGTCATTGACTATATTATAGGGAGGCTGCAGTCTACACACACTCCAAATTATTCCTAAGCGCGGAGTTTATCACCTTCGATATAATTATGAAACCACTCACATTAGAATCACTAAGCACAGAGGAACAAACCGGGATTTCTTCAGAATAACAAAAGGTAGGAATCTGCATCAAAGTTTGTTAAAATCCTTGTAATGTACATAGATCACCCAGAGGGGAATGTTTTTTGTTTTTTTTCCAACAAAAGTGGAATTACTCTTTAAGAATGGTAATGTAGTTGGGAGAAAGATGGAGGCATCTTTTATGTACTGTTAACTTGCAGAGCATGGGGATTTCATTTATGTGGGGGTGGCAAGCTAAGAAGTGGCAGCCCTAGATGTCACTGCTATCCCTAACAGCCGGGAGAGCAGTCCGTCTAGTAGAGGTGGTGAGGACTGTAGGTAGGCCTAGACAGTTGGTGGTAATTGGGGATTCTATAAGAAGGACTGATAGAATAATTTCTCGCCAGGATCACCTCAACCAAATGGTTTGCGGTCTCCCTGGTGCCAGGGTTTGGCATGTGGTGGACCGGGTTGATTAATTACTGGGAGAGGCTGGGCATGACCCAGCTGTCTTGAGCCACATTGGAACCACTGACAGAATATATGGAAGGTGGAGGCTCCTTAAGAACCAATTTAATGAACTAGGCTGCAAGTTGAAAGGAGGGACCTCCAAGGTGATATTCTCTGAAATATTGCCTGTGCCATGCGCAACACAGAAAAGACAGGGGGAGATTAGAGAGCTGAATGCATGACTAAAGAACTGGTGTAAGGAGGGATTTGGGTTTTTAGAGCACTGGGCTCACTTTTCATTGGGGTGCAACCTATATGCTAAATATGGTTGGCACCTAAATGGAAGGGGATCTTTTGTGCTAGGGGAGAGGTTTATGGGAAGGCTGGAGGAGTTTTTAAACTAGGATTGAGGGGGGGGGGGCGAGGTGGTGAATTAGATTATAATGGGGCAGACAGGGGTCAGCCCCTATTGGTGGGTGGAATGGGGAAAGACAGGGGCAGACTTATGGCAGAGGACAGGAGGGTTCCCATGTTACAAACAACTGGTACTATTTGTACCAAAATTAAAAATATGCAAAAAAAGTGTGCAAAATGTGACAATGAATTAAAGTGTTTGTTCAACAATGCCAGAAGTCTGCCAAGCAAAATAGGTGAGTTGGAAGCTCTGGTGCAAGAGAAAAACGATGATTTAATTGGTGTTGCTAAATCTTGGCTTCATTCTTTACAGGACTGGGCTGTTAATATTCCTGGCTATGCTCTCTTTCGGAAAGACAGAGTAAAACGGAGGGGTGGTGGTGTCTGTCTCTATGTGAGAAGTGATCTCAAAGTGAGTGTAAAAAGGGACCTAGTGAATGGAGGATGTGATGAGTCTGAGGCAGTATGGGTGGAAATGTACATGGGTGTGCGTAATACAAAGATTATCATTGGAGTTTGTTATAGACCTCCCAATATTAATGAGGAGGTGCAGACTCTGGCACAGATAGAAAGGGCTGGGACAGTGATGATAATGGGCAATTTTAACTACCCAGACATTGACTGAAGTAATGGCACTGCTGGAACAGTTAAAGGGCACAAATTTATAAACCGATTACAAGACAATTTTATGGTACAGTTTATTTGAGCCCCCACTAGAAATGATGCTCTGTTGGACCTGGTAATCTCAAACCCTGCAGAGCTTATTAATAATGTTCATATAAAAGAACATCTGGGTAGCAGTGACCATAATATGATTTCATTTAATGTTAGCTGTAAGCAAAAAACGCATACAGGAAATATAAAACCCCTTAACTGTAAGAGAGCAAATTTTCCAAGGATGAGGGCTGCTTTCCAGGATTTAGACTGGGAGGTAATATTGGCATAAATGAGCACAGAACAGAAATGGGAAATATTCAAAAATACTTTATGCAAACTCACTGCAAAGTATAGCTCCATGGGTAATACATTTAAAAGGCTATAAATAATAAGAAAAGAGCTTTTAAAAAAAATATAAACATGAAGGAACACTATCATTGGACACACCCCAAAAAATTCTTCAAATATATTAATATTAAAAAGGTTAGGTCCGAGCATGTAGGCCCTTTACAAAATAATCAGGATTAGGTGACTGGGGACAAAGAGAAGGCAAATTTATTAAATACTTTCTTCAGCTCTGTGTATACAAAGGAGCATGGGGGAGCTCATGAACATGAGGATGGTATTGACACAGCCCCAAATGATGCACAGTGGCTCAAAAGTGGTATGGTCCAGAAATATTTAGACAGGATAAGGGTGGATAAAGCGCCTGGACCAGATGCCATTCACCCACGCATCCTAAAAGAATTGAGCGCTGTAATTTCAAAGCCTTTGTTTCTAATTTTTAGGGACTCTTTAAGGACTGGAATAGTACCACTGGATTGGCCTAGGGCCAATGTGGTGCCTATATTTCGATTTCAATATTTTTATTGATTTTTAAGAAAGAAAAGGAGTACAAAGTACAATCGGACCATCGCCATGAAACAAAGTAATGAAAATGAAACTTTCAACTCAGAACAATTGACGGTACCAGGACAATATCCCCCTGGACATTATCCCCCGGACAATATGCCCCCAGAAAACATCCCCCTGGACAACATCCCCCCGGGACAACATCCCCCCCGGATAATTTCCCCCTGGAAAACATCCCCCTGGACTTAGGGTTAAAGGGGGGATGTTGTCCAGGGGGGATTATGTCCAGGGGGGATATTGTCCTAGACCCAATTGACATAGAAGTGAAAATAGTTGAACAGTAGCACAAACGGCAGTAAAAGCGTAGCCCCCCCATGCCCAATAGGTCAACTTTGGCCGGCCTGGACCCCACTACCCCCTCCGGCACCCCCATGGGAACTTACTGCGCACCGAAGGAGAGAGCACCCCCGCCCCCCAATCCTTTACATCACAATCATCTAGGGAGGCGTCCGCCATCTGCGATTCCGCAGAGACGCCGCCTGAGTGCCTAGCAGAGGCCATGAAATCTAAAAACTGTGGACCGATCGTGGTCCGTCCACACCCGATTCATGGTGTCAAACAATTCGAAGGTGGGGGAAGAATAGTAGGAAGTAGATAGTGGAAAGAAAGTAGTAGCGGTGTGAAAGGATAGGTATCCAGGCTCGTGTCCCCGGAGTCAGGGTTCACTCACAAGTTATACGGTCTTGGTGGGAACGGTTCCTCCTCAACCTAAGGAGGACCAGCTAGGTATTGTACCCAAGGGTCCCACGTTTCCTCAAATAGGTGCATTTTGTCGTGAAGCATCGCCATCATCCTCTCATTTATCATGATCCAGGTCAGCTTGGCCTTAAGCAGCTCAATCGGCACCACCGGAGTCCACCAAGAGCGGACTATTGCAATCTTGGCAGCTATAAATATAAAGGCTATAAGGCATTTATCATGTTTGGTACCCCCTCAATGCCCAGTAGTGCCTGTTGGGGAGATTTTACCAGATTGATATGTGTTAGGGAATATATAAAATTCTATGTGCAAATCCAGAACCGTCTGACTTTCGCAAAAGTCCACCATGTGTGGAAGGCAGTGCCCACTTGGCCACACCCCCTAAAGCAGTGGGGAGGGGCGTCCCGAACCGCAGCCCCCAATCTTACCGCAAAAATACCTTGTAGTTAGCTTCTATTAAAGGCATATTAAGTAGAGATTTCGAGTTAAGCTGAGCTAGTGAGTTCCATTCAGTTCGATCTAGTT
Organism: Pelophylax lessonae; assembly: GCF_965119305.1. NCBI lineage: Eukaryota > Metazoa > Chordata > Amphibia > Anura > Ranidae > Pelophylax > Pelophylax lessonae. The sequence continues at coordinate 494,191,019 of NC_138768.1, read as the reverse complement.
CCTCCCCCAAATCCTCCTCCGCATATAAGGAAGTTTAGTCTTATCTTCGTGTAATATGTTATAGATTGTGGATATATAGCCCTTCTGCTTATCAATCGTTCGGCAAAGGTACTCCATGGGTGTTGAGGTGGTAATGTCACAGGTGCACTTGAGGGAGCCTGCGTAGTGGGAAATCTGGGAGTATCAGTAGTATTCTCCCTCAGGGAGAGAGTTTCTCCCACAACTGAGTTCTAGTAAGTAATCCCTTGTGATCACACAGATCCGCTAACCGAAAAAATCCCTTATTCGTCCACCATTTGAACGCGGAGGGACAGAGGCCCGGAGGGAACAATGGGTTGCCCAAGAGGGGAGCCAATGGAGCATGGGGTGACCTGAAGGAATGTCTTTGACAGTCTATCCCATATCCCCAAGGACAGGGACAGGGTGGGGCAGAGGACCCCCGGTCTATCCTTGGCCCGCAGCCAAAATACGTGGTGGATTGGAACATGTGGTAGGTGCGCTGATTCCAATTGCATCCAAATTGGATGAGGGTCTTGTGAGTGGTACCGGATCAGGTGAGTAAGTTGAGCAACATAATATTTCACCAGATCCGGGACCCCCAGACCCCCCCCCCCCGCAGCCTCGGGGCAAAGAGAGTGCACTTGTTCAGTCTAAGCCTCTTGTCCCCCCATATGAATTGTATAACCCTTCGGTGAAACATGCGAAGATCAGGCATATTAACCATTATAGGCAGGGTGCGAAACAGATATAGCAGCCTAGGCAAAACATTCATTTTAACTGAATTCAACCTACAGAACCATGACGGAGGGTTACATAGTAGTTGAGGTTGAATAAAGACAATAGTCCATCCAGTTCAACCTGTGTAGGTGTGTGTGACCCTAATCATCTCTCATACCCCTTAATGTTCTGATCCTTGAGATGTACGTTCAAGAGTCTTTTGAAAGTAGCCATACTTCCTGCAGAAACTACCTCTTGTGGTAGAGAATTCCACAATCTTGTAGTCCTAACAGTAAAGTACCAAATTTGAAGAAAAAAAAATGGCGTGGGGTCCCCCCCCCCCCCAAAATCTATACCAGACCCTTATGCGAGCATGCAGCCTGGCAGGCCAGGAAAGGGGGGACGAGCGAGCGCCCCCTGCTACTGAACCATATCAGGCTGCTTGCCATCAACATGGGGAGGGTGCTTTGGGGCGCCCCCTGGGCTGTGGTTGTGGGGGTCTGCGGGTTGGGGGCCTATCAGAATCTGGAAGCCTGCTTTTATAAGGGGGCTTCCAGATCCCGCCCCCCCCATGTGAGTCAGTATTGGGTAAATCGTACCCCTAAATAGTGTACAAAAAAACACAAAAGACTGTTTTTTAACAAGTACTTTATTAAAAACAAAACAAAAAAAGGTAGTGTCCCTCAATGTAAATCCATTGTGACTTGTGGAGTGTAGGGTGGACCTTTTGAGTACGAAACTGGCTGACCCAGATGGGAGGGTGACATGGGAATCTTTCGTTATTTTTTGGGACCGATTCTCTTTTTTTTTTTTGTCCTATACATAACAAGTCCTCTTTATACTTTGTACTCCTATACATGACATATTCTCTTTATTCACACACGCATGACATGATCTCTTTAGGTGACAGCTCACCTTTCTTTTCCCAAACCTACTGTTTTTTTTTTTTTTTTATAATACCATACTACAATTTTAGGTTTTGTATACTCTCCCATGCAGGATGTCTCCTGTTATATTACGCACGGCAGTTTCACATTATATCATGCAGGACGACAGGTTCACATTACATTCCTACACAAGCCAGGTTATCTTTAGTCTAAAGTAAATGACCGGTCATCTTTCTGTACGCAATATTTCTTGACATGGAGGCGAAATCCGCAAGCGGTCGGCAAACAGTTTCCATCTTTTTCATAAGCTTGAAAGATAAGAACATGTTAAAACGTGCTATCAACGACATTCAATAAATGAAGAATATAAAATTTTAATTGTTTGGAAGTAAATGACAAATTGAACAAAAGCCGAAATGGAACGTACATATGTAATTTTCTACTGACTAGTTCAACTGTGGACTTGATAACCTTTCATCCAAAAACATTCTCTAGTGCTTAAAGCACAGCCAGTTTAAAGTTAATGCAACAGTGACATCTGGCGGCTGATATTGGTAATAACAACTAAAATCAACTAATTGATGACATCTGGTGGCCGTTTGCATCACTACAGCCAAGAACTCAAACATTTCAAAGAAAAAATGGATTTTTGTAAGATCTTACCGTAAAATCCTTTTCTCTTAAGCTCATTGACAGACGTAGTCCTCGTTGATTCAAGACACTCGGGTTATGCTGCCCTCTACAGGAGTAGGACTAGACAGGAAAGAAAACACTCTGGCCACACCTTAGGGGCAGTCCCAGAGGGTATATCCTCTCTCTCTGCTACAGCAAATCAGTTATGTCACAAAGCAGTGTTTAGAGAATTTAACCCAACCCAACTCAAAATAGAGGGGCGGGTACTACGTCTGTCAATGAGCTTAAGAGAAAAGGATTTTACGGTAAGATCTTACAAAAATCCATTTTTCTCTGTCGCTCATTGACAGACGTAGTCCTCGTTGATTCAACACACTCGGGACGTCCCAAAGCAGTACCACAAATGAGGGGTGGGAAAATGGAAATTAAATCCAATCTAGAAGGCCCAACCGGTGCCAACTAGAAGTCTTCAATGCTCATCAATCAAAGATGAGACTCAACAGAAAATTCCAACAGAAAAAAACCCTCGAGGTAGACCACCGGTCTCCTCAAATTGCGGCCTGCAAATCCTTGCGGCCAAATGAGGCATCCGCCGATGCCATCACATCAATCTTATAAAATTTTGTAAAGGTATGTACCGACGACCAGGTGGCCGCCTTACATACCTGGACCACTGACGCCTGATGGCGGAAGGCCCAGGAAGTACTGAGCGCTCGAGTGGAGTGCGCCCTAACAGGGAACGGAGGACTCCGACCCTTAATAGAATAAGCCTGAACCACCGTCTGTCTAATCCATTTGGAGATAGTCGCGGCAGATGCAGGCAACCCCTTTCTGGGGCCATCCGTGATCACAAAAAGTGAATCCGTCTTACGGAACAATTCCGTAGCTTTCAGGTATACCCTGATTGCCCGAACCACATCCAAGGAATGCAACGCATGTTCATGATGATGATTGGGCTGAGGACACAAGGAAGGTAGTACAATATCTTCATTCAGATGAAAGTCTGAAACCACCTTTGGAAGAAAGGATGGCTTAGGATGAAGAACTACCTTATCCCTATGAATCACTAAGTATGGGGACTGGCATGCCAGTTCGGACACCCTGCGTGCAGAAGTGATAGCCACTAAGAAGGCTACCTTCTGGGATAAAGTCAGCAAGGGAATCTCCCTGATGTTTTCAAAGGGAGGTTTCTGCAGAACCGACAAAACCAAATTAAGATCCCAAGGCGGTAAGGGAGCGCGGACTGGTGGAGCCAGGTGCCGCACCCCCTGGATGAAATTCCGCACCAAGGATTTTGTAGCCAAAGGCTTCTGAAAGAAGATTGCTAATGCTGAAACCTGACCCTTGATGGTGCTCAAGGCTAGTTTCTGCTCAACCCCCTTTTGCAGAAAGGCCAATATTCGGGTCACCGAATAGGTACGTGGAGGAATTCCTAACGATTCGCACCACGCGATATAAGTCTTCCATGTGCGATAATAGACCTTGCTGGAAGTCGCTTTCCTTGCCTTAATTAGAGTAGGAATAACTGAAGCTGACAAACCTCTGTCCTTCAGTACCTGGGTCTCAATGGCCAGGCCATTAAAACCAGCGACTGTAAATCACGATGGAAGATCGGTCCTTGAGACCGCAGACACTCTCTGAGAAGAAGTTCCCAAGGAACGTCCGCGACTAGCATGTCCAAGTCGGCCAGACCGGCTTGAAGAGGCCATCCTAGAATTTCCAGGACAACTGGCGCTGACTGGATCCGAACCAGGCTGCCCTAGAGCTATCTGGCCCCGGCCATCAGACAAAGTCTGATCATTCTCTGTTCCCACACATTTATCAGACACCTGATTCCTATCAGGAGTGGTGATTTCTCCTGGTTGAACCACAGGGACCGAAGTCACCCGGCTAGAGGCTCCTTGGTCTGTCTGTTCAACCGGATCCGATTCTTGTGGGGAACTGAGGCTAATCTTTGGAAAAGGTAAAGAAAATGATCTGTTCAGGGAACGGTAACTACCGCTCCCTGTAGTACTTAGATGTTGGAAGGGAAGAATCGCACCGGTAGCAGTGGTCGATGCTCGATCTAATGCCCTGAATACCGGGTGAAGACGTCCCCCCACCCTCAAGCCGGGTGAGGGCGCACCTTCAGGCTGTGTAATCCTTTGCTTCAGGTTTGGCTGAGTCGGTCTTTTGTCTGTCCGACCAGCCCTTCTTGAACCCTCCTGGAGGAGTCTTGCCCTTCCCGCTTGCTCCAGCTGAGCGAACGAACCCTTTATGTGTGGTAAAGAAAGGTCCCCGCTTGTTACGAGGTCCTTTAGCTTTAGCAGCCTGTGGCAAAAAAGTGCTTTTGCCCCCAGTGGCATCCTTAATGATCTCATCTAGAGTGGCCCCAAATAGGCGATTCCCCTGAAAGAGGAGTTTCGTCAAGGTCTTTTTGGAACCTAGGTCCGCTGACCAGCATTTTAACCACAGCACACGTCTGAGGATTACCGCTGACATAGATGCATGCCCTAATAGGGGGGTAGCATCCAAGGCTGCGTCACAGATAAACTGTAGTCCTTGTATAATCTGTTCCATCAAATCAGATGTTGCCTGGGGGATATCTTTCCCCTTCAGGTCCTGGCGCACCAATCTTGCCCACTCCGTTAATGTCTGAGACACTAAACCAATGACAATTACTGGTCTAAAGGCTGACCCTATCAGGGAAAAGATAGTGCGGGACTCCGCTTCTACTTTCCGATCCATCGGATCCTTAAAGGAAGAAGCGTCCTCCACCGGAATAACCGTGGCTTTATTCAGTCTGGAAATAGGTGGATCCACCACTGGTGGTACCGTCCATTTCTTAATGAGGGATTCCTCAAACGGATAGCGTCTAGCAATGCACTTGGAAATAGTAAAGGTACGCTTAGAATGCTCCCATTCTTCTTTAATTTTATTACCAAAACACTTGGGTACAGGAAAAACCTTCACGGTTTTGGTGGGTTTGTTAGTACCAAAGGGAATCTCTGTTTCAGTTGCCTCTGCCGGTAAAACCTCAAGTCCTAAGGTTTCCCGAACCGCCACAACTAGTGCGTCCACCAATGCTTCTTCCTGAATTATGGCCGAAGCATGAACGTCCTCCTCACTGTCTGAGGGAACTTTACCTGAGACAACAGCCCCTGCAGAGGGACCTGCAGCTGCAATGACCATCTCAGAATCTGAATCTGAATCTGAAGTATCAGATGATATAGGGGTAGGCGGGGGTCGCTTTCTTGACCCCCGTTCCGGACAGGCCGTCTCCACCCGAGCCACCAAAGACTCCAAAACTGCTGTAAATGCATCCATACTCTGTGCACCGGCGGGTCCCGCGGCCCCCTCGAGGGAAACAGGTGGGGGTACTTGTGTGGCAGGGTCCATGATAATTCCAGATGCTACCCGGAAAAAATCAATTTGCCAAAAAAAAAAATAAAACCACTTTTTTCTTTTTTTTTTTTTTTTCAGACCCCCAGCGCCACAAAGCCCCTCAGTGTTAGGAAAAAAAACCCAGATGTTTAGTTTTTGTCCACCTGAAAGGGGAGTTATTGCGTAGGTTAACAGTTTTTATGGTTGAAGATAAGAAGTTTTGGAATACAGCACTCTTTAATTTTTTTCTTATCATGGGGGAACCATTTTAGAGTGGGTTTATCCTAAAGAGTCATGGTTGTTTTAGTAGTTCAGAGTTGTGGAAGCCAGGAAAACTAAGTTCCTGGGATCCAAGTTCACACAAACACAAAGTACAAACCCCACAGTACAGACCCCCCTAGCACTAATCCCACAGTACAGGCCCCCTAGCACTAATCCCACAGTACAGGCCCCCTAGCACTAATCCCACAGTACAGACCCCCTAGCACTAATCCCACAGTACAGGCCCCCTAGCACAAACCCCACAGTACAGGCCCCCTAGCATTAATCCAAAAGTACAGGCCCCCTAGCACAAACCCCACAGTACAGACCCCCCCCCCTAGCACAAACCCCACAGTACAGACCCCCCCTAGCACAAACCCCACAGTACAAACCCCCTAGCACAAACCCCACAGTACAGGCCCCCTAGCACTAATCCAACAGTACAGGGCCCCCTAGCACAAACCCCACAGTACAGGCCCCCTAGCACAAACCCCACAGTACAGACCCCCTTTCAAGGTAGTGACCAGCGTACATGCCCCCTTATAATGCAGTGACCAGCTTGCCGTGCCCCCAGGGCCATCATCAATGCAGTGCCAGTGACCACCAGCTTGCCGTGCCCCCATGATCATCAAAGCAGTGACCACCAGCTTGCTGTGCCCCCCATCATCAATGCAGTGACCACCAGCTGGCCGTGCCCCCATGATCATCAAAGCAGTGACCACTAGCTTGCTGTGCCCCCCATCATCAATGCAGTGACCACCAGCTTGCCGTACCCCCATGATCATCAATGCAGCAGTGACCACCAGCTTGCTGTGCCCCCATGATCATCAATGCAGCAGTGACCACCAGCTTGCTGTGCCCCCCATCATCAATGCAGTGACCACCAGCTTGCCGTGCCCCCATGATCATCAATGCAGCAGTGACCACCAGCTTGCCGTGCCCCCCATCATCAATGCAGTGACCACCAGCTTGCCGTGCACCCCATCATCAATGCAGTGACCTGACCACCAGCTTGCCGTGCCCCCATCATCAATACAGTGACCTGACCACCAGCTTGCCATACCCCTCCTCATCAATGCAGTGACCTGACCACCAGCTTGCCGTGCCCCCCATCATCAATGGCAATGCAGTCAGTCTCAGTGAGTCCACCAGCTTGTCTGCCGTGCCCCCCCCAGGGCCCCACCATCAATACAGGGATACCAGCGTGCGTGCGTGCCCCCCTTCAAAGCTGACAGTGACACAGTGTCAGACCAGTGACATGATGATGATGATCATCATCCTGACAGACGTTGGGCTGTTGTGTGGGCTGGCCGGGCTGCACCCCCCCCCCCCCCCAGGCATCACTAACTTACCTGACAGACTCAGAGTCACGGAAGGACGGACCGTTAGCCTGCGTGCTGCTGCTGAGTTGACTACTCAGCTCACATAAACCACAAACTTCTTCTGCTGCACTGTAGCGACTGCACTCACACTGCTGAGCGGCTCTCTCTGTCTCCGATGGTGCCGGCGGGCAGGAAGGTGGTCACGTGACGCCGGGACGTGTCATGTGACGTCACCAGGTCCCAGGATGTCCTCCTGTGTGATTGGTCCAGGCTGGAGTCTGGTCCAATCACAAGCAGGACATCAGTAAAGTGGGGAGTGTCGGGGTGCAGTGCTCTGCGCCCCGATGACCCCCAGAAGGCCGCCAATCGGCGCCTCTGTCTCCCTCACGTGGGTGGTAAAACCCCACCCCCCCATACATGCGCCCCCTATGGACAGGCCGCCACTGTACCATTCTACTACTAAGAAATGCTGTAATATACAGGTAGCATTCTACTACTAAGAAATGCTGTAATATACAGGTACAATTCTACTACTAAGAACTGCTGTTGTATACAAGTACCCTTCTACTACTAAGAAATGCTGTAATATACAGGTACCCTTCTACTACTAAGAAATGCTGTAATATACAGGTACCCCCTTCTACTACTAAGAAATGCTGTAATATACAGGTACCCTTCTACTACTAAGAAATGCTGTAATATACAGGTACCATTCTACTACTAAGAAATGCTGTAATATACAGGTACCCTTCTACTACTAAGAAATGCTGTAATATACAGGTACCCCCTTCTACTACTAAGAAATGCTGTAATATACAGGTACCCTTCTACTACTAAGAAATGCTGTAATATACAGGTACCATTCTACTACTAAGAAATGCTGTAATATACAGGTACCCTTCTACTACTAAGAAATGCTGTAATATACAGGTACCCCCTTCTACTACTAAGAAATGCTGTAATATACAGGTACCCTTCTACTACTAAGAAATGCTGTAATATACAGGTACACTACTGCAGTTCTATATTTCTATAAAAAACAGCCAGGTACCCTTCTACAGCTAACAGATTGGTACAATGCTATACACTGTAGATCTGTGCACAATATAGACAATTGCCACAACTGTGATTTGCTGTGTGACAAAGTGCGCTAAAATCATGGCAAACAATGCAAATGTGCCTGGCTCTGTGTCAAAATTTAATACATGAGCTGCTTTGGCACATTTTTGGAGTGGAGGATGGCCATTCAGATAAATGGTGCCACTCCAAAAACGCTCAACAAAAACACACAAAAAAGCTCACAAAAAAACCCACAGGTGTCACTGCAGTACACTTTGGTGTGAATGGAGCCAAACTTCAACTAATACTTTATAAGCAGTTACAGCAAACAGATTTGTTCCTTTTGGGATAAAGGTTTTACATAAATATATAAAAGCTGATCATTGTGAGCACCTCTGTCAGTGTAAATGGTTTGTCAGAACCTTCTAACTGCTACATCTGCAGGACAGCTTGTTCTGTTAAAAACAATGAACTTACTAGCAGGATCAGCAGGTGAAAATAAAGAAATGAATGACAGGTCACTATAAAAAAAGTCCTCCAGATCCATTCCAGAGGCTTTTCTGTGTGCTGTTTTATAACGCTTTCTTGATGCATTCTTGTGCGCTTTTATGCTTTTTTGGTGCAACAGTGATGATGCGGTAATCCCGCCTACTGAGCCATTGTCTGCTCCCGGCAGGGGGCCAGGGGAAGACAGTGATTATTGGTAGCGGCTATAGCAGCCACTAGCGATAATCGTAGGTTAAACCCAGCATGCTGGCTGTACCCAAGTTAATTGATCGATCAACTTGGTACATTCAGCCGGCCCAAACACGGTTGGAATTTCTGCCAGTTCCTGCTGAACTCACCGAGATTGGAACCGTGTATGGCCTGCCTAAGGCCCCTTTCATACGATCGGACCGATCAGGGCCGACTCAATCTGGGCACCCATTGTCCTCTATGGGAAGGCGGATGTCCGCTGGCATCCGATCCGACAAGATCTGCTGAAAACAGACTTATGGCAATACGTACACCATCTGTCCAGTGAGTCGGATGAAAACGGCCAGCCTGTCCCCATAGAGGAGAGTGGTACTCTTGACAGGTCCGTCTCTGCACACTGAGTGGAGACGGACCTGTCATCTGCCTGCTCAGCGGGGATCAAGGGAGCAAGCGGGGATCTCAGCGGAGTCTGTCCAAATGGATCCCATGTGATAGGGACCCAAGTGTGATGTCAGATGGGAGCATCTGATAGCAACATTTTACAAGTATGAGCTCCTAGGACCCTTCCAGCTGCAGATGGTGATGGAACCACAAATGTGACATAAAACTACCATGCAAAAGACAGCATGTAGGATAACACATAATGGGGAATGCTGCGTATTCCAACAGCAGACTCTGTGGTCTCATCACACTTGCTGCAAAAGTTTTTATTCATCTGATGTGGAAGGTCAGTGAAGATTATGCCCAGAACAGTGTTAGCAAACCTGTCCTGTATGCGGCTGTTTCTCGCTGATAAGCCAGCACCAGTTCCTGCTCCACCCATCCACCACCAATAAACTGTAAATTCACCTTCAGCAACATTTTCCAAATAGCACCCCCCCCCCCCCCCCCCCCATGCAATTCCATATCCCCTTAAGGGCTCTTTCACACACTGTGTCCATCAAACGGACTCCGCTTTTCTCAGCGGGGGATTGATCTGCCGATCCCCCGCTGAGCAGAAGGATGACAGCTGTGTCTCTGCGCTGTGTGCGGAGACACAGCTGTCAGTTCCCCATGCATCTCTATGGGGGAAATCGGATGGGAACGGACCGTCGGTCCGTTCTCGTCCGATCCAATGGAAAATAGGGTTTCCATCCGTCCAGATTTGACGGATCGGATCGGGTCGGATGTCAGCGGACATGTCTCCCCTGACATCCGATGCCCCATAGGAATGCATGGGGGGACCATTCAGATCCGCCAAAAAAACTAACAGGCGGATCTGAACGGTCCGCCTGTGTGAAAGGGGCCTTTATAGTACATACAAGTGTTCCCTCTTTTTTTTTTAAATACTGCACCTGCTACCATTACACATGTGCTGGCCCTTTAATCCCCCTCCATTGTGCTGTTTGCAGGATGGGCTTGATATTACAATGGCGCGGCTGCTCCGGGCCCTTCAAACTGCATTCATACGCAGTCCGCTCTCCCCTTCTCTAGCTGAGCTCAGTGCCTGCAGCTATAGATCAACAGAGCGCACTGCTCATGTGTGCAGTTTGGATGGTCCAGTGTGGCTCCTAGAAGGCACCATGCAGCGTCCAGCAAGGATGGAGGGGCCAGCAGATTTTTTAAGTGCGTCCAGTGTGTTTTTGATGCATTTTAGGGCCAGTTCCATAGAAATGTACTCCGGATGCATTCTGGATGCTTTTCTGCATGCGCCTTTTTTTTTTTTTTTTTTTTACATGTTTTTGATGTGTTTTAGTGCATTTTTGGTGTATTTTTGATGCAGTCCAGTGCATTTTTTCCCCCTCTTTTTTCTTAACCTTTAAGGCCATTTCACACCACATGCAGTCCAGTGCGTTTTTTTTCTGCATCAAAAATGCATGGAAAGTAGGTTATATGGTTTTAAATGATTCTTATTTAAGGTTAAGAAAAAAAGGGGGGGGGGGTGCACTGGACTACAACAGAAATGCACCAAAAATTATCAAAAACGCACCTACTGGCTGGGAGAGGAGGAAGATGTGTCCTGGCCTGGTCAGTTCCAGCTCCGCACACAGGAGGACACCTACAGCAGGGCTGGCCCAAGACATTGTGCTGCCTGGGTCCAAGAATGAAATGCTTCCCCCCGCGCAAAAACAATCACGCCCACCAAAAGGCCCCACATCCATTATTTTATATCATGATAAATAAAACGAACAATACATTTTATCAGGAAGTCAGATTTACATGCAACAGCACCTTCTCTAAATGCAAACTTATATGACATACCATAATGTTTAATTCCAAACTCCATATCGCAGACCATCCCATCATGAAACCCCCCCATCACAGACCATCCCATCACAGACCCCCCCCCATCACAGACCATCCCATCATGGATCCCCCCCCCATCACAGACCATCCCATCACGGAGACCCCCATCACAGACCATCCCATCACGGATCCCCCCATCACAGACCATCCCATCACAGATCCCCCCCAATCACAGATCCCCTCCCTCATCACAGATTCCCCCCCCCCCCATCAAAGACCATCCCATCACAGACTGTCCTCATCACAGACCATCCCATCACATATCCACCCCCTCATCACAGACTCTTCTCCATCACTGACCCCCCCATCACAAATCCCCCCCATTGTCAAGACTCCCCTCTTCACAAATCCCCCCATCACTGATCCCTCTCCATCACAGATACACCCCCTAACACAGACCCCCCCCCCTACCCCAGACCTCCCTCATCACAGATTCCCCCCACTCATCACAGACCCCCCCACTATTAAAGACTCCCCTCATCACAGATCCCTTCCCCATCACAGACCCCCCCCCACAAACCCCCCTCATTACAGATCCCCCCCACTGTCAGACTCCTCATCACAAATCCCCCCACTGCCACAGACTCCTCATCACAGATCCCTCCCCATCACAGATTCCCCCCACAGTCAGAATCCCCCCCCACCCAATCACAGATCCCTCTCCATCACAGATCCACCCCCTAACACAGATCCCCCTCATCATAGACACTCCATCACAGATCCCCCCACTATTACAGACTCCCCTCATCACAGATCCCTCCCCCATCACAGATTCCCTCCACAGTCAGACTCCCGTCATCACAGATCCCCCCTCCCACTGTCAAGACTCCCCTCATCACAAATCCACCCCCACTATCCCCCCAATCACAGATCCCTCTCCATAACAGATGCACCCCTAACACAGATCCCCCCCTACCCCAGACCCCCCCTCATCGTAGACACTCCATCACAGATCCCCCCACTATTACAGACTCCCCTTATCACAGACTCCCCCCACAGGCAGACTCCCATCATCACAATCACAGATCCCCCCCTCCCACTGTCAAGACTCTCCTCATCACAAATCCCCCCCACTATCCCCCCCAATCACAGATCCCTCTCCATCGCAGATCCCCCCTACCCCAGACCCCCCTCATCATAGACACTCCATCACAGATCCCCTTCACCCATCACAGATCCCCCCACTATTACAGACTCCCCTCATCACAGATCACTCCCCCATCACACACTCCCCTCATTACAGATCCCCCCACTGTCAGACTCCCCTTATCACAAATACCCCCCCCCCCACTGTCAAGACTCTCCTCATCACAAATCCCCCCCACTACCACAGATCCCCCCATTGTCAAGACTCCCCTCATCACAAATCCCCCCCACTATCACAGACCCCCTTATCACAGATCCCCCCCACAATCACAGATCCCCCCCCCCCAAAATCACAGACCACCTTATCACAGATCCCTCCACTATCAGACTCCCCTCATCACAGATTGCCCCCCCCCCACAGACTTCCCCCTTTACAGACCATCTCCTTACAGATCCCCCCATCACAGACCCCTCTCCATTACAGACTCCTCCCCTAATTCTGTGCGGGATCCTGGTCAAAGATGATGAGGGTCCAGATTGAATCAGAATGATTCATAAGACGAATGAGAATCTGTAGCTGCTAACAGTGTGTGTCTATTGTCTAACTGAGCTGAAGATGCAGGCAGGCACTAGAGGTCCGGCATACGGAGGCGGCTGCTTTAATCATTCATTTAAGGTTGGTTTCTTTGCGTGTAGACGGTCGCCAAGTTAACACGCATTTGCGGGGCATCACTAGCTTTACCTCGACTGCGAATGGCCAATCTTTTGATATTGTTGATTTCATATCTTGTCAGTCAACACATATTGTATATGCTTTAGAGTGCCCTTGTGCGCACTAAGCGTCTTTTAAATAAGCGCATCTCTGAACATATTAACAATATAAAAATCGGTTTTAAAAATGGGTTTTAAGAACCACAGTGTTTCACTGCATTTCCGGCTCAAGCACAACAGGGACCCCTCTGGCTTGAAGTTTTGGGGTATAGCCTCAACATCTTGGAGAGGGTCTAACAGAGTGAGGGAACTATCAAGAAGCGAAACAAAATGGATTTTTCTTACTGACACTCTCTGCCCAAAGGGGATGAATGTAGAGCTTGATTTAAATTGCTTTATAAGTGATTACTGATCAGAACTTGGTTGTCCTGATTGGTGATGACTCTTATATCAATACATTCATCACTCATGGGGTGGTACATTTGTATTTTCTATGTTGACATCTGCAATATTTAGATTGTTTTTTCCTGTCTCGCATTAGACAATGGATCGTTATTAACATCATTAGGGATTGTGGTATAGGGGGGTGTATTAGAAGTTGGGAACCCCCTTCGATTTTGGGGAGACTACATTATATGTTCTCTTCTTTGTCCCTTTTTGTACTTGTTTGGGTATTGCCCTGCTTATATGGGTGGTGCTTTTTAAAAAAAAAACTTTGAAAGTGTAGGTGCCTTATAAATATTATGTCAGTCATTTGATTATTTGTTTTATTTGACTGTAACTTTAGTATTGGGATGTAATTATTGTATTATTAATTTATGATGGTATGTAATTATTGTATTGTATGATCATTTTATGATGCTGCAGTGTGGGGGTTACTCTAACTATTTGCTTTGGCAAATTTATTTATTGTAGTCAATAGACCTGAATGTGTATTATGGGGACACGAGTAGGCTGTTCATTACAACATGAGGGATAAACCATTACCCTCTTGAGGGTGGTTGCCCTGTTTGGTGCTTCTATCCCGATCAAAATTGACTGGTGGCATTGGAATCTATATTATTCCATCATAGATATGTGTTGGGCTTTTGTTTTTGACATATCTTGTAGTTGCCTCTGTAATTATGGGGAATCAGCTTTCAGTTCGGGTTCCCCGTCGCCTGCTGCTTATGTGTAATGGTATGCTCCTGTCCCGGAAGGTGCAGTGTTTGAGGCTAATCGTCTCAGCATGCTATAAAGATGTGTGTGGCCACGCCCTCTGATGAAGTCAGTGACGATACGCGTAAGGGCGTGACTACACGGCTCTAGTTACACCTACGGACCATCACATGGAAAGGACAGGCTTTTAACCCATTATCTTCAGGTGAGTGTGTGACCATTGGGAGAGGCTGCACGTGGTGTGATGAAGGACTATGACATTTGACCATTAGACTTCCCTCACAAAGTGATCCTTCTATATGGACTGATTATTTGATGGCATTATGATCTGACAGATGTTTTAATATAGATATATATATATTTTTCATATCCCATTACTACAGTATTATTATAATTTAGGTGGAGTGTGCTATAAGTTTGAGATACATTTACCTGAGTTTACATTTTGTATACATTCTGGCATGGCACACTGACTTGATCAGGTGTGCTATTATTATCAATTTTTTTTTAAGTATTGCATATTGAAGCATATAATTTATGATTAGCGCCGCCTGATGTTTTGGCTCTTTGCTCTAATACATCCTATGGTTTAAAGACTTGTGAAACATTTTGCCAGAATCTTTCCGATCATTTACAAATGCAAAAGTACTGTAAATACACGTTCAATGGGTTGGAGGTTAGGGAAGAAATATCACCTATCCAATCCTTCAGAACAAGAGATGTAAACTATGAGATTTTTGGGGAGGAAATTAAAGAAAAAAAATGTTTTTAATGTGTGACATGTATTGGCATAACTGAATAATATGGTGCAGGTACCCAGTAGGCTGGCACTTAAGTATAACGTGTCTGTTGGCCAGACTAGGAAGCTCCAGGTGGCACATCAATGGGGTGAAAATTTTCTTGTGGGGCCGGTGTCTCAAGTTTAGCAGTCCTATAGAGAGGGTATCGGTAACAGGACATGTGGGACACCAGAGCTGGGTATAGGGGAGCTACGCCTGGTTGATGTCTCACCTGAACAGTTGGAATCCTTCACAGGTGATGCCGGCGACTACTCATGAAAACATGCTTGGTTAGAAAAAGGGGAACCACTCCAAATAGATTTAAGCTCTTTCCAAACACTGGCTACAAAGGTACAATATGCGTTCAAGGGGAAAAATGGATCAGGAGATCTGGCGTGCACGCAAAGGCAGTTGGAATGATCAACCAACATCAAGCTGATTTTGCATTCTCTGTATGACGGTCAGTGGTCTTCTAAGTTAGCATCACAGCTCAGTAAGCTTTTGCCTAAACCCATTGCTTTCACTAATCCAAATGGTGGTCAATTGCCTGGGCGGGCTGTGCAAGTTTGGATCAAATTGGGCTTACTGACACGGGATTCTATCTTGTTGCATCCAAGGCTAAATTACCCACATGTGATCAGAGAGATGGAAGCTGGAGGTAGGTTGATATTTCCCTTTGTCGTGGCATGACCATGATGTCCTTTGTATGCAAGGTCTATATGCAGTGGTGAACGAGAAATGCTGGGAAGATGTTTCACTCTGTGTTCTGGATGGGGAGATCATTGCTGGGAAGGAAGCACCTGGGTATTATTTGGGGCATAGACGAGTTTTGTTTCTTTGTCTTAAAGGATACCAATGTAACGTTAGTCATGTAACTAGGGTGTTCCTTTAACCTGACCATAGCTAGAAGTGCATGGTGTACCCTGTGCATTGTCTCTGAAATCCAGGCACAGGGATGGAATTTTGTGGTTTGATCATTATTTTACATGTATTATTTGACATGACATTTATATAGGAAGGTCTCACATTTATCTATGCAGGTTGAGGGATGAATTCACGATAAGGTCTCTTCGTACGAGGTAGAGGCTTTGCTGCCAATTAGAAGTCCTGAATTAACTCTGGCATGCCTGAATTGCAGTAGAAAGGGCCATAGTGAGCAAGCCTGCCTAATCCAGACCCGTATACACGATGAAGGGTTATAGGAGGTTGGGAGTGTGATGCTTAATTTGGAGGGTCATATAGGTATGTTCATTTATATTTTAACATACATGCATTATGTTAGTGATATGGTTGAGTAAGACCCTCCTTGAGGTTCGGCATCTGAAAGCTGGTTGATATGTGGCTCTGAGTGTATGTTGGTGAATGGTGAGTGAATGGACACCCCTTGCCTATAGTGCACCCCATCCTGAAAATACCAAAAGGAGAAGACACTAAATGGTGCCATGGAAGCAGTTGCTGAAGAATGGTGGTGGTGTGTCACCCAGAGGCAAAGTGGCACATGTTGGGAAGCACAAGATAGCGTAAGGCCGGACATTTATGGACTGTTCTATGGAGGCTGCCTCTGAAGAAGGGTGGTGTGTGCCCTTCAGGCACAAAGCAGCATATGTTGTGCAAAGTACACAACAGGACATTCCTGACAAGGAGTCATAAATGGGAATTCATATCCTCACAGGATGTTCTCGCATAGGCCTCCTATTGTGAGGTATGGGTGTAGAGGAGCCTTAGATAAGATCTATTGGGGAGGTTATACCAACATCAAAGGCCAGCTGGTACTGGAAGATGGCCCAGGTCAAAAACAGTGATTTGCGGATGGATGGTGCCCCAAGTGGAAGATAATACCATGCTTCCTGGAAAGATGAGATACTTCCTGTCGATTAGGAAGGGGGAATCTTATGAGCTGTCATTGGACAAGCAGACAGTGGGTGTTTGTGGGTGGTGTCTAAGTGGACTTTTGAAAGAATTGCCAGCTAGAATTCTGTCTCTTGGCCATAATGGCTCTTGTGCTACCTTTTTCTGTCCTTCTGTATGTGCTTGAGACCAGCTGAAAGATATTGAACCCCGAGGACGAATATGTAAAGTATTATCTGTGATTGTTCTGTCTTAGATGCTCTGTAGTAGACAAAAAACGGGAAAGAACCCCAACAAAGAAGTTCTATATGCGGAGGAAGGGGAGCCAGCTCAATGCGGTATATCCAAACAACTTTATAACAAAAAAGTGAAAAGCACACATTGAAGCTACAACAGACAAATATTGGTCCTTGTTCACAATACCCTGCCTGACCCACAAGACTTCCACACTGAGGATTCTGTGGATATGTTACAGTGGAGCCTATATCAGAAGGAACCGCATGTAAGGAATCTCCTCACAGTGCATGTTGGAACCAAAGCTACCCTTTTGATATGTTTGAGGCTCCCAGGACTCTCAGCATGTGTGTGATTACCAGATGAGAGATGCTGCTAGGAGTGATGGCACAGGCTGTGAAACTCTGCTGAGCGAAGGGACCCTGCAGCTCTGATCCAGGCTATCTTCCTTCCCTTGATTTCCTGGTCACTTGGGCTCACGGAACATCCTTTGGCTTTTGCCATACACAAAACATCCAGGTCCCGTGAGTACCCATTGACTTATTGCTATTTCTAATAGACTCACTACCGCGGCTCTGTGTATGTGCTTGCCATCCCATCCATCTGCAGCCAAAAATATTCCTTCACAAGGGCCAATGCATATAACTCTCACACCATCTGACACTCTGTATGGTTGATTTCAGGATTCTTCATATGACAATTTTTTGCATTAAAATTGTATTTATTCTTAGGCAATATGACAGGAGCAGAAGTCCATGATTGCACGTTTTGTGTTTGCTTTTATTATGCCTACCCATATCCCCACATTGCATTATTGTGTTTTCAGTGGCTGACGGACCCTGTAATCATGGACTTTTTTGATACTGTCAGTTTATAAAGCTGTTCCCTGTACTTGGGCCTTTTCCATGCCCTTTCCCACGACCCCCCCCCCCCCTTTTTTTTTTCCTTTGTCTTGTTCCTTGTTTTTCTACTTGTATTGTTGTATTTTATTATGAAACTTTCTAATAAAAAATATTGGAAGGTTACAAACGTTCCATACTTAGACATCTCACAGATGCTGCAAAGTCGTGTATAGGCCTTTTCTGGAAGTCCACTGCCCTGCCTACCATCTCCCTGTGGCTCCGGAGAGTGAAGTGGATCAATGACTTGTAGGACTTGATTGATGGAGGGAACGAGTAGGTGGTCACCCGCGCAGGCCGCTCCTGCATCCCCTCTGCTCTTTCACCCCTCCTCCTTTTCTTCTCCCCCCCCCCACTATTTCCTCTCTCCTTCTTATGCCAGGGGGCTCTCACCCTCCGATATCTCTTCTCCCTCCCTCCCTTGTCGGTATTCTTTGTCTTTCCCTCTGTGGCTCTTTACACCCCTCCCTTTTTGTTACTACCTTGAAAATCCTGGAAATTGTTGTTAGCTCGTCCACGTCAAGAGACAGGTATAAGATGATTTACGACCCCTCAGTCCCAACTCCCCCTGTATAGTGAATTCTCCATCTGCTGGCCAGGAGATGCGACGACACATAGCAACTTAAGCTTAGCGTAGACACATCTAATTTATTTCAAGTTTCGCTCACATTTAAAGGAAGTTTGAGCGGCAAAAACTGCTTTAAACCGATTACAATTCATGGGTCAACTTAACAATAGAACATATCTCCACCAAGAAAAATACACGAAAAGGCTCTTGTGTTCCCCATACATCTCTGTCAATGTGGGGTCTCGTGTCTGAAATTGTGTTTTGTGGGAAAGCGGCTCCGTCTGTGTTCAGCTGTCTGATGTGTTAATGTAAGCAATTGTCAATTGTGTTTAGGTGTTGTCTGTAATCTCTATGCGAAGCCTTAACTTGTTAAGTGTCCAAATGAATGAATGAAAAGGTGTTTAAAATGTAAACGCCTATCAATGTCTTGTCGTCTATATGCAAAATACAACTGCCAAGTGTCCAGGGTGTATGAATGAGGTGTGTTAGTCTGACTCGTTAATATTTGCAAGGGACCACATTCCATTGGAAAGTGGGCATGAGCAGAAATGTATTATGAAATATAATATTGATACTCTTTCACTTGTCTAACTGTGGTGATGTGCGTATATCACGTACTAATTTGGTTACGTACACATTCTCCTATCAATGTTGCATCCAGATTCTGCTGTTTGTGACACCTACATATGGTTGTACCCTCTGGGTTGTCCTAGCCCGCTCTGGCGGGCGGGGAGGACTCCCGGGAGGCGCTACTCTTTCCTCATGGGCTTTATGCCCTACATGGTAATTTCATGTTCTGTATTGATGTGTCCGATCAACCAAATTTTGATGTACGCCTTTTTTGCCTGTACGCACTTTGTATTTATTGTTCTGTTCAATAAAAGAATTTGAAAAAAAAATATTGGAAGAAAGAATACATGTTTATAATAAATAGGGGAGGGACAAAACCACCCCATATTTATTTCAACCGGTGTCAGCCCACATCCTAGAGGAATTAAAATATCCCCTCCCTTGCCTCAATGACACCAATGCAGCTAAAACTGTTCAATGATCTCAAGACCCTAGAGGCAAGGTTCCCCTTCTAGGGGAGACATGAGAGAGCCATGCTGAAGGTAAAGGCTCATAGCACTGAGACAACTATGGAAGCCAATGGAAATGCCTTGTCCGATAAAGTTGCTAAGGAAGGTGCTCTGAGCCCTGTGGCAGAGACCCTGATGCTAGCCATCCCCCTCCGACGTGTTACTAGAGGAATTTAGGAAACTGCAGTCCAAAGCGGAAATGCAGGAAAAGAGGCGATGGACAGCCTTGGGGACTACACAGGGTCCAGATGACATCTGGGGTCTTAATGGTGGTAAATGGTGCTTACCCAGATCATTTTTCCAATGATGGCCCACTCGGCTCATTACCCTGGGCATCAGTCAAAGATGGTTATGTGAGCACAGGTGGAGGAGCACTGGATTGGCCCTGGCTTTACTACCGCAGCTGAAAACAGCAAAAGGTACTGAGGAGGCACTCTCCAGAACCGGAATATCCCTTTCTTTTTACATTTTGAAAATTTTTATTATTTTTATATAGACAAATCAAAACGTGGAACATAGCATATTCAAAAACACATTTGTCATTACACAGAAATGTAGTAATGCTTAGGACAATTCCATACCAGAAGGGAGAAAAAAAAAACATATATATGTGAAACATATCATGTGTTTCCAAGTGATGTGGCGAGCACTTGCCGATGCTTCACCCGGCCTGTGTGCAAAAAAAAAAAAAAAAAAAAAAACCTCACAGCCCTTCTCCAAACTTTTCATAGAAAAATATAAAGAAAAATTAAATAAAATACTACAATTTTGAACTTATATATATGTGAAACAGTATCATGTGTTTTCAAGTGATATGGTGAGCACTGCCGATACTTCTCCCGGCATGTGCGCACAGAAAGAACCAACCGTGAAGAAGGAAAAAAAAAACCCCCTAAAACCGGTTTAACATCTTCTCAACCGCGTATAATAAGCATTTATTCATATCTGGCACTGGAAAAAAAAAAGGGGAAACAAAAACACATACTAGGGACCAGGGCGAGGTAGACAGGGCGGGACATCCCACTGCTCCTCTTCAAGACAAATCAAATGTTCTCTAACTGATATGCCTCAGTACCAATAAAATGCGCCCAAGGCTTCCATCGCTCTTTAGTCTGCTCTTCCGTATTCTTCAAAGTCGCAGTCAACTCCTCCATCTTATATAAATCTCATTAACTTCAGAGAACCATAGTTTACTTATGCCCCGTACACACGTGCAGATTATCTGCAGACTTTTGTCTGCAGACTTACCTTTTCTATGTAGTGCAAGGGCCTGCCGGATTGCATACAAATTGAAAGTGTTTAGGTTTGACCTCATATTATATGGTTTTGGTAAGTCTGCAGACAAAAGTCTGCAGATAATCTGCACGTGTGTATGGGGCATTACAGGCGGTTGGGTTTGTCTCCACATAGCTGGAATACATGCCTTTGCAGCATTAAGAAGTCGGAGTGTCAGAGATTTTTTTTATTTGCGGAGTGAGCATCTCGTAAGATGGAGAAGACATAACGCAGGATCCTCTCTCACCTCAAATGCTGTCAACTGTTTAATAACTAAGGCTACCTTTGTCCAGGATGGAACAGGCCCAAAAAAACATGAAGCATTGACCCCTCACCCGATCCACAACGCCAACACCTATCCGAGCAAGTCACCTCCATCTTATGCAGTATTACAGGGACCCTATACCATCTAGTTAGAATTTTATAGCCCATCTTCTCATACTTACAGTCCATGGAGGATTTATGTACCATTGTCAGGATCTTATCCCTTTGCATCAGCATCAGGGAAATGTCAAGTTCCCTTTTCCATTGAGATAGAAAGGATACTCATTGACTCATCTGTCAATAATGTATAACATAAAGACAGAGTGTGTCTGAGGGAATTCCCAGCTCGGCACATCAATTTAAAGGGAGTTAAAGTTTGCGGTTCATACCCCCGCCGTTGAAGTGAAACAAGAAAATGTCAAATTTGACAGATGCTCAGATGATCTAACTCTGGTTCAGCCCAAGTGGCAATCTCCCCATATGTGGGTATTGGGCCCTGTTGCCACATATCCATCAGACGTGTCTTGCCCCTATGAGCCAACCCCTGTATCCTAGCACTTGTACTCCCTGGCGGAAAATCCGGGTTACCTATAATAGGTATAAGAGGAGAAAGCACGGGTGCCACCTTCAGGTGCTGTTTTACCCGGCAGACTTTTTGTAATGTGGCTCCAATTGTAGGGTGGGAAAGCACAGGATCTAGGGGGGCATATGAAGACCAAGGGGCCGGAGGGGTGAACTGGCTGCCCTCATTGACCTCCATACCAACCCAGCGTGTAGATGCTGTGTTGCTGTGCCAGTCCAAGACTCACACAAGATGTGAAGCTCGATTAATATCTGAGAATATCCGGGAGACCCCCCCCCCCCCTTCGACGTTGGCAAAGACAACGTCTGTAACCGAATCCTTGGGGACCTGGAGGCCCAAATGAAGGAACGAAAAAGTGTCCTGGTCTGATGAAAGAACGATGAGGGAACAGTAATTGGTAGGGCTTGCATAATATAAAGAAGCCGGGGCAAAATGTTCATTTTAAGCGCACTGCACCTCCCAAAACATGTCAATGTCAGGGATTGCACGAAGCTCTGTTTTTATTATTCCTAACATAGGTATGTAATTTTTCCTGAATAAGTCCAAGTGGCCATCTGTAATCTGGACACCTAAATATGTTAACGTACCATCTGTCCACTGAAACGGAAAAGATATTCGCAAAGCACGCTCCTCCTGTGCAGGAGTAGATATATTCAGCTCCGCTGACTTCGTAAGATTAATCTTGTAATTGGCTAAAACCAGTGGCGGCTGGTGCTCAAAATTTTTGGGGGGGGCACAAAAAGAAAAATTTGTGGCAAAACACACAAGTGTTAAAGGGGCCTTCAGTAATCAAGGAACAGTGCCTTGAAAAAGTATTCATAGTTACCCCTTGAAATAATCCACATTTTGTCATGTTATTTACCACCAAAAACGTAAATGTATTTCATGTGATAGACCGGCACAAAATCTTATATTGTGTACACTGCTAGGCAGGCTGCTGGCCTGGCTGGCACTATATATTTATTAATAGTAAATGGCACACAGCGGCCTGGTATAAGATGGTTCCCAAGTTGGGAACCATCTTATACCAGGCCGCTGTGTGCCATTTACTATTAATAAATATACAGTGCCAGGCCAGCAGCCTGCTTAGCAGTGAGTGTACACAATATAAGACCATGCAGGCCACAATATAAGACAGTTAGCATAGCACTTTACCTGATGTACAATGAAATTGGCCTAGCCTGCACTGTCTTATATTGTGTACACTGCTAAGCAGGCTGCTGGCCTGGCACTATATATTTATTAATAGTAAATGGCACACAGAGGCCTGGTATAAGATGGTTCCCAAGTTGGGAACCATCTTATACCAGGCCGCTGTGTGCCATTTACTATTAATAAATATATAGTGCCAGCCAGGCCAGCAGCCTGCTTAGCAGTGTACCACCAGCTTGTCTGCCGTGCGGTGCCCCCCCCCCCATTAATGCAGAGACCAGCGTGCGTGCGTGCCCCCTTCAAAGAAGACAGTGTCAGTGAGTGACAGTGACAGTGTGTGGTGTGGGCCGGGCCCCCCACTGAGGCATCAGTCACTTGAGCTTACCGGCAGTGGCGGCCCTTCTATAGGGGGCGCAGGGGCACCGCCCCCCCAATCTGTGGCCAGAGAAAAAAAAGATTAAAGTAAAAAAAATTTTCATTTTCAGCCCACTAGGGGCGACGGACCTAGTGGTGGGTATGGGGGGACTGGGGTTTTTCACCCCACGTGCGGCGGGCAGAGGCGCCCATTGGCGGCCTTCTGGGGGTCATCGGGGCGCAGAGCAATGCGCCCCGACACTCCCCACTTTAGTGATGTCCTGGCAGTGATTGGTCCAGACTCCAGCCTAGACCAATCACACAGGAGAACATCCCGGGACCTGGTGACATGACGCGTGGGGGCGGTGTGTGCGCCAGTCACTCACCGTCCCGGCGTCACGTGATCACCTTCCCGCCCGCGGCGCCGTCAGAGAGCAGAGCCGCCGCCGCGCGAGGATTCGGAACTTCGGAAGTCAGAAGAACTGAAGAAGAGTGAGTTCGTCTCCAGTGAGTGGTCTCCACTTCTTTGCAGAGTCCGCACTCCGCAGACTGTACAGTCCCGCCGCCCCGGGCCTGGAGTCTGGATCAATCACAGCCTCTGCCCGTCGCACGTGGGGTGAAAAACCCCACCCCCCATACCCACCACTAGGTCCAGCGCCCCTAGTGGGCTGAAAATGGAAATTTTTTTTTCCTTTAATCTTTTTTTTCTCTGGCCACTGGCTAAAACACTATACTTATTCAAGGCTGCTAAAATATTCGGAAGTGAAATGATCGGGTTGGTGACGAAGAACATCAGGTCGTCCGCATTTGCGGCCACCCTATGTTGATCGCCAGCAACCTGCATACCCGATATGTCAATGGACTGACGTATCGAACACAAAAAGGGTTCCAGTGTCAAAATAAAAATAAGAGGCGACAGTGGACATCCCTGGCGGGTGCCATTTGAGTTTGAAAAAAAGTCTGACCGCCATTCATTAACCCTTACCGCTGCCGTCGGAGTGGAATAAAGTGCCAGAATACCTTGCATCATATGAGGGCCCAGGCCAATATATGACAGGATGGCCCGAATAAAACTCCAGGCCACCCTGTCAAAGGCCTTCTCTGCATCCGTTGATAGTAACACCAACGGATTATGTGTCGCCCGGGCCAGATGAATAAGGTCAATGACCCGGATCATATTGTCCCTTGCCTCTCGTGAAGGAACAAAACCCACCGGATCAAAATGCACAAAATTGGGAATATGAGGCATAAGGCGATTCGCAAGCATTTTTGCATACAATTTAGAATCGAAATTAAGTAAAGAGATGGGTCGGTAACTACCGCACAACTGAGGATCTTTCCCCTCCTTACGAATAAGGGTAATATATGCCCTAAGAGAGTCTGTAGGTGGCAGAGTCCCTCCACTTACTGAATTAAAGTGAGCTAGGAGGGGTTTTCCCTATACGGACCATAAACTGCTGGTAATATGGCAGAGTAAACCCATCCGGACCAGATTTAGATTGCGATAGAGCCATAGACAGACTTGTATAAAGTACTCGAAATTTCTACTTGAGTAAAAGTACAAGTGCTCGATCAAAAAGTTACTTAAGTAGAAGTGGAAGTGCTCGCAGAAAAAGTTACTTAAGTAGAAGTACTAAAGTATTCAACATTTTTTTTACTTAAGTATTGCAAGTAGTTTTTTCAAAAAATTTGCTACTTAAGTACTAAAAGTAAAAAGTACCAGTAGTTTTGAAAAAAAATTTCTACTCAAGTACTGAAAGTAGAAGTACAAGTACTGTGTTATGTAGTTATTAAAGAAAGAAGTCAAAAGTTTGAACATCATATTGTTTTTTATTATTTCAAATGTTTTATTCAAATGATTAACCTGTGTTTGTTAGTAGTTTCTTGATGCACTTTAAGCGCTGTAGCACCATTTATTTGTTTGTTTCATATTTTCTTTTTATTGGAAAGATTTGGTATAGCAGCTTTTATTATAGACAGCCTTTATTTTCGTATGCGCTGATTTACAAATGACATTATACACATTTTTTTGAGCTTTATGCAACCTGCCATCTACTGTTCTGGCAGTGGTAATTTTTTTTAAAGTAACGAGTAACTATGCAGCACAAAAAAAAAATACTTGAGTAGAAGTATCGAAATCATCGAAAAAATGTAGTGAAGTAAAAGTAGAAGTAGGAGAAAAAAATTCTACTCTAGGAAAGTACAGATACCGCATTTCGGTACTTAAGTACAGTACTTAAGTAGTTCTACTTCGTTACTATACATCTCTGGCCATAGATAATTCCTCGAGAGTGATCTCCCCCTCCAGAGTGGATGCCTGCTCCATTGTGAGGGAAGGCATTCCCGATTCCTTTATATAAGCCTCTGCCTGATCCTTTTCCTCTAGAGGAGACTACCGCCTACCAGACGCCGATAAATTATACAGCGACTGATAGAACGGAACTCTCCTGCAATTGCTGATGATGTATGTACTACCTGACCATCGGTCTTCTGTATATGATAAATATGTGTTTGCCTCCTTGGGCCCCTAAGGGCCCGTGCTAACATTGCCCCGGGTTTGAGTATTCATAATAATTCCTCCTAGCCCAGGCCATTCCACGTACAGTCTTCTGGAACAGAAGGCGATTTAATTCTTCTCTAGCTTGAATAAGAGGTATAAGATTTTCCACCACAAGGGACTCCACCTGGGAAAATAGAGCTGTCAAAACATTTTCTTGTTCCCTCTTACGTTGTGTTCCAGTTCGAATAAGCACCCCCCTTACAACACATTTATGAGCCTCCCATACTACTGACCGAGACAAAGAGTCATCTACGTTCTACGATGGTGGAGAGCACCCCATCCATTTCTGCCCTAACTTCTGGTATTTAAATTAGCGATTCATTGAGCCTCCAAGTATAGGGTCTAACAGGCTTAGAATCCAAAACAATAGTAACATGGGCCGGGGCATGATCCGACATAGAAAATGTATCAATGTGAGAGGAGATTACTAAAGGGAGATCAGCTTGCGGAATCAAAATACGATCTATTTGAGCATAGACGTTATGGATCAGTGAGTAATAAGTATAGTCTCACTCACCTGGATGCATCAATCGCCATGGATCAGTTAGGTTGAGGAGAGAGAGTTCTGTTGTAAACATCGTAACAGTTTATGAGAAATACATGATGTACCCTTAGACGTATCCAAAAGCGGTTCGGATACGTAATTAAAATCTCCACCCATCACAAGGTGCCCCTCTTGAAAACCCAAGACTACCGGAATCAAATGCTGCAAAAAGGATATATGATCTGTGTTAGGCATATAAACATTTAATAGCGTTACTGCAGTGTGTGCATGCAATATTCCCTTTAACTAGTAGGAATCTGCCAAAAGGGTCTGCCAATTCTTCTTTGAATGACCAGGTAAGGGCCCTAGAAATAAGAGAACTCACACCCTTGGATTTAGAGATAGGTGAGGGGGCATGATACACCCAAGGAAAATCCCTGTTGTACAACTTAGGGACACAGTCCCTCCGGAAGTATGTCTCCTGTATAAATGCTATATGAGAATGACTACATTTTAAATCCCGCAGGGACATTTTTCCGGTGTAGTTAGCCCCCTTACATTAAATGTAGTTACCTTACATCCCGATGCTTCCTGCCCCACTGAGGGCAACATGTCTGTCTCCCCCTACCACCGTGCCCTGGTCCCCCCCCCCCCCCAAAAAAAATAAAAACACACTAATCTGTATACCAGTACAGATTCCAAAAAATTTTAAACCATCACTAAGCGCAACCTGGGAAAAATGTGGCTAGTAAACACTTTAGAGAACGAGAGACGTGACCAGAGGGTGCCAGCCCACTTATTTAAATCAGACTAAGACCCCCTAGTCAAGCCTTTATATACACCCGCTCCTTCCAAAAACCCCATTTACTTACATGAATACTATGTACCCCCCTCCCTCTTCCACTCCCTCCTTAGATCACTTCCCCATCCTTCACCCTCCGTGGTCCATATCAAAGCACTTAGGATCCACAGAGTTGGAAAGTCCATCCGCCAGAACAGGATTATTTGACATATGTACTGGTGAGAACATTACCATGAATCCATAAATGCCCCTTCACCATCCACCCATACCCAAGGGGTCGCCCACCTGGGTACCGGAGGACTAAACACAAAAAGAACTGGAGCTCTCCATCGTTGCCGGGACCTGGGGAATGAAGGCCCAATGGACCCCGGCTCCATGTACCACTGAGTCAGTCAGGAATCTGTATCGGGGGGTTCTCTAGACCAGGGGTCCTCAAACTACGGCCCGCGGGCCGCATCCGGCCTGCCAGGGTCCTGAACCCGGCCCACCAGCAATTGCAGAACCAGGGGTTACTTTTTTTTTCTGTGTACAGGAAATCGTCTGCGGCGGCCGCCAATTAGCTGTGCTACTTTCGCGCTGCGTTCTGGGAGTTGTAGTCCTGAGTCAAGTTTCTTGTGGCGAACTGAGCAGGGGCGCGCAGCAGGAAACTACAACTCCCAGAGACTTTGAAGGCAGGCAGAGGCGGGGCACACAATAGGGAACATGTTACTCACATCACATGACCCGCTCAGGCTCGCCGCTGGATGGCTGCAACAGTGCAGCATGAAGTTTTTAGAAAGAGTGAGAGCAGCCTTCTTTGTACCGAGAGTCTGTGGACTGGAGGCAGGGAGCGCCAGCCTGCCAGGGGACGCATGTTACTGGCTCGGGCTGGGCACTGGCTGCAGCTTGAAGTGGTCATCACCCCCAGGAGGCTGAGCAAGGACCTGATGAGCTGTTAACGGCATCGCTGAGGTGAGGCACCCTGACACCTCCAGCTGACCCCCACATCCCATCTCACCCCCCCACATACACCCCATTTACCCTGCCCACCCAGTAACCTCAAAACAGGATATAGCCCCCAACACTGTCTGGCTGTCAGGTCCTGTGCTGGCTATGGCCTGTTGGTCCTGCTGAGAGCTGGCCATGGCCTGTGGATCCTGCTGGAAGCTGACCATGGCCTGTGGATCCTGCTGACCATGGCCTTTGGATCCTGCTGACCATGGCCTGTGGATCCTGCTGACCATGGCCTTTGGATCCTGCTGACCATGGCCTGTGGATCCTGCTGGCCATGGCCTGTGGATCCTGCTGGAAGCTGACCATGGCCTGTGGATCCTGCTGACCATGGCCTTTGGATCCTGCTGACCATGGCCTGTGGATCCTGTTGACTATGGCCTGTGGGTCCTGCTGGCCATGGCCTGTTGGTCCTGCTGGGAGCTGGCCATGGCCTGTTGGTCTTGCTGGGAGCTGGCCATGGCTTGTAAATCCTGCTGGGAGCTGGCCATGGCCTGTGGATCCTGCTGGAAGCTTGCCATGGCCTATGGGTCCTGCTGGCCACTGAGTCCTGCTGGCCTGTAGGTCCTGCTGGGAGCTGGCCATGGTTTTGGTGCTGCACCCCAAGCTGGGAGCTGGCCATGGCCAGCAGGACCCATAGGCCATGGCCAGTTTCCAGCAGGATCCACAGGCCATGGCCAGTTTCCAGCAGGATCCACAGGCCATGGCCAGTTTCCAGCAGAACCTACAGGCCAGCAGGACCCACAGGCCATGGCTAGCTCCCAGCAGAACTTACAGGCCAGCGGCCAGCAGGACCCACAGGCCATGGCTAGCTCCCAGCAAAACTTACAGGCCAGCAGCCTGCAGGACCAACTGGCGAGGCTGCATTGATGGGCACTGATGAGGCTGAGCTAATAGGCACTGATCAGACTGCACTGATGGGCACTGGTGAGGCTCCATTGATGGACACTGCTGAGGCTGCATTGATGAGCACTGATGAGGTTGCTCTGATGGGCACTGGTGAGGCTCCATTGATGGGCACTGATCAAGCTGCATTGATGGACACTGCTGAGGCTGCAGTGATGTGCACTGATGACTCTGGATTGAACCTTAGATCTCAGTGGTTCATGTTGGGACTTGAAGTCCATTAATTTTAGGAGGTATGATTTTCCTAAAAGTGAAGGACTGCAAGTTCCAGCATGAACCCCGCAGAGCTGAGGATGTGACACCCCCTCCTAACTACTGAAGGACTACAAGTCCCAACATGACCCCCTTAAATCTAAGAATGTAACCACCCCCCAAAAGTGAAGTACTACTAGTCCCAGCATGAACCCATCAGAGCTGAGGACATGACAGCCCCCCTCCACCAACTAGTCCCAGCATGAGCCCCTGAGATTTAAGAATGTGACCCTTTAGAGCTCGTGGGTTCATGCTGGGACTTCTAGTCATTCACTAGTTGGGGGGGGGTCAGGTCTTCAGCTCTGAAGGGTTCATACAGGGACTTGTCTGCACTGCTTGCACTTTAGTTCCTGAGGCCACGGTTTTAAATATTCTACTGTTTTTTGTGCATTACAAATAAAATATGTGCATAGGAATTCGTTCATATTTTTTCAGACTATAGTGTGGCCCATAACAGTGTCTGTGGGACAGTGAACCGGCCCCCTGTTTAAAACGTTTGAGGACCCCTGCTCTAGACAAACAAATAGCTCTTGTAGTTGATCATGCCATCTCAGGGCAAAGGAGTTTCCTTTCCTCATAACCATCAGATGGAATGGATGCCCCCAATGATATGTTGCATCGGCATTTCGAATCACTACTAACAGTGGTTTTAATATAGCTCTCATCCTCAAAGTGCCCTGAGAAAGATCAGGCAATAATCTTATTGATGACCCTTCAAATTCCAGTGAACCATGATTCCAAGCCTGTCGGAAAAATGTCTTCCTTAACAGCATAAAAGTGTATTCTGACCAGTACATCAGGAGGATGATCCACCCCTGTACTGCGAGGAGCCTGGACTCTATGTACTCTGTCTATTTCAATATCCTGTGTATGAGGACAGCCCAATAATTCATTAAAGATCTTTACAACAGTCACTTTGAGATCAGGGCCTAAAATGGCTTCCGAGATTCCCTGTATCCTAATATTTTTACGGCTATGGTTCTCACTGTCATCTTGTTGTAATTGTAAAGTAATCAGTTGTTTCTGTATAACTGCATATGAGCCCTCCAACTCTGACACGTGAGTCCAATAAAGACTGAGTTACTTCCACAGCTCCTATTTTACTGTCTGTTTTATTAATTTGCTGTTTAAGAGTATTTATTTCAAACGAGAGATTACTCACAATTGTAGCTGCTATTTCATGCATATCTTGTTTAGTTGGAATAATGGAGAGAAACTCCTTACATTCTGAGGCCGTCGGGCATTCAGGAGAGGCGGAGGTCTCTTCGGACTCTGCTGACGATATGTCCGCTGTAGCCCTTGAGGACAGGGCTCCCTGGGATGAGGGAGATTGAACCACCGCCTGACCCTGTGTTGTCTTCGGAGGTTTCTTTTGAGAAGTCGGGCCGGTGGTAAGCGGTCGCGTCGGCGCCATCTTGACGGACGCCGAGCCTGTCTGCGGGGGGGGGTTGTCAGAGAAAGTATGCTGCAACGTCCGGTCTCCTACCCGTCTCCAGCAGTCTCTTCGGCTTGTTGATAGCTGGCATAGGCAGGGATAGGAGCACAGGCGGCTTTGCTGGCTGGAACACCTCACTGGATCACGGAGCTCTGATGCTTCACGTCCTCATGGCGTCGTTAACTAGCCAGACCCCCCCCCCCCCCGAATTTCCCTTTCAGCGCATTCAGATAGACTATATCACTTTGCCAAAGAACCGAAGGTACGAGCATGTCTTGGTCTGTCTGGATGTTTTCTGGGTGGACAGAGGCTTGGCCAGTGCCACTACCACCGCAAAAAAGATCCTGTCTGAGATAGTTTGTCGCTGGAGGCTGCCTGGAACGATTGAGTCAGATCGCGGACCACACTTCACCGGTCAGATCTTTGCAGAGGTATGTAAGGTGCTTCAGGTATTCATCCTCAAAGTAGCAGTAAGGTTGAACGGCTGAATAGAAAAAGCCATGGTCCGAATGTCTTGCCATTGCTCTTAACCCATGGGGCTGTCTAGGGGCATTCCTAATGGGATAATCACCCTACATGGTTTTGTTTGGGAGTCAATCAGACTGGATTGTGCTTTCCTCAGCAGCTGTCATATTTACATTCTCAGTTGAGGGGGTAGGAATAGTCCCGGCAAAGGGAGCTCCAAAAGGTCCATCATAGGGTTCAGGAGTCTTTCCCTGACCCTGACACGATAACTGGTGTACATTCTATTCAGCCAGGTGACTGTGTTGTTGTGAGGAAACATCAAAGGACGGGATTGGAGCCAAGGTATTCCAAGCAAAACCAGGTTCAGCTAACACCGACCTCTTTGAAGCTTAACTGAATCCACGCCAGCCACTGCAAAAAGCTGCTCAACTCCATCCAAGAATGATAATGAGGAGTATCGTTTTTATTTATATTTTTAGCTTAGTGTATTCTAGCAAGGGTATAAACAGCATCCCAACCTATTGTTTAAAATGCACCTTCAGCTGGCTAAGGCAGCAAACAGAACTAATTGCTGGGTGTGCTCCAAACCCCCACCTATTACACCCCAGGAATGACAGATGTTCGTATTGGCATGAAGACAACCAGGAGACAATTGTCCACAGAATTTAATGACACATTCCTAGAGGGTAATATCAGTTATAGTTTTAATGCTAGCTCTGGCTCCTGTCCTTTACTGGCCAATCCAATTTGGGTATCGGAACAAGATTTGTAGGATCTACAACCTGTGGGAAAGGTATAAAAGTCAATCTCACCAACGAAACTCCTGGTCTTTTTAATGACACCAACAGACGAGATTATATCTGCTGGAAGGACAGTCATTATTACAGCCTAAGGGAGCAATCCTTCAGTCTATTATGCTACTGCTCAGTACCCGTGAATGTCAGGAAAATTCTTCATGTATGGTGTTGACAGGTCCCTATTATTTTCTGTGTGGTTCTGCGGCTTATAAAGGTAGTGCCCCCTAATGCGAAAGGTACGTGTGCTTTAGTGAAGCTCGTACCCGCATCATACATTGCCGCTGATCGTGAGGATCTGCTATTAAGGAGGGCAAGGGTGCAAGTCCACAAAGAACTGTTTTCATCTCAAGATCAGGCATGGGCATGGTCCCCAGCTTGGACTGGGTGGGGGATCGAGCTGATGAAACGGTTGAATAATTTCTGGTCCAATGTGATGTTCAACGAAACCATTGAAGCTGTAGGGAAATTACTCAAGAGCAGAGACAAATGAAGACTATAGCACTGCAGGAGAAAAATTTGATTTTTGTAAGAACTTACCGTAAAATCCTTTTCTCTTAAGCTCATTGACAGACGCAGTCCTCTTGATTAATATCAATTGGGTTATACTGCCCTCTACAGGAGTAGGACACTAGGCAGAAGAAAACGTTCTGGCCCCACCTTAGGGACAGTCCCAGAGGGTATATCCTCTCTCTCTCTGCTACAGGATGTTAGTTATGTCACAACGCAGTGTCAGAGAATTTAACCCAACCCAACTCAAAATAGAGGGGCGGGTACTGCGTCTGTCAATGAGCTTAAGAGAAAAGGATTTTACGGTAAGTTCTTACAAAAATCCAATTTTTTCTGTCGCTCATTGACAGACACAGTCCTCTTGATTAATATCAATTGGGACGTCCCAAAGCAGTGCCACAAATGAGGGGTGGGATAACGGAAATCAAAATCCAATCCAGAAGGCCCAACCGGTGCCAACTAGAAGTCTTAAAGGCTCATCGGACAAAAGGATGAGACTCAACTGAAAACCCAACAGAAAAAACCCTCGAGGTAGACCAACGGTCTCCTCAAACAGCGGCCTGCAGAACCTTGCGGCCAAAAGAGGCATCCGCCGATGCCATCACATCAACTTTATAAAATTTTGCAAAGGTATGCACCGACGACCATGTAGCCGCCTTGCAAACCTGAAGCACTGACGCCTGATTGCGAAAGGCCCAGGAAGCACTAAGCGCCCGAGTGGAGTGCGCCTTAACAGGGAACGGAGGCTCCCGACCCTTAATAGAATAAGCCTGTACCACCGTCTGTCTGATCCATTTGGAGATAGTCGCGGCAGATGCAGGCAACCCGTTCTTAGGGCCATCTGTGATCACAAAAAGTGAATCCGTCTTACGAAACGAGTCCGTAGTATTCAAGTATACCCTGATCGCCCGAACCACATCCAAGGAATGCAACGCAAATTCCCGAGGATGAGTGGGCTTAGGACACAGGGAAGGCAATACAATGTCCTCATTCAAATTAAACTCTGAAACCACCTTAGGAAGAAAGGATGGATTCGGACGAAGAACCACCTTATCCCTATGAACCACCAGATATGGGGAACGACAGGATAATGCGGCCAGTTCTGACACCCTGCGTGCAGAAGTGATAGCCACCAAGAAGGCCACCTTCTGGGATAAAGTAAGCAAGGGAATCTCCCCAATATTTTCAAAGGGAGGTTTCTGAAGAACCGACAACACCAAATTAAGATCCCAGGGCGGCAAGGGTGCACGCACCGGCGGAGCCAGGTGCCGCACTCCCTGGATGAAACTCCGCATCAAGGAATGAGTAGCCAGAGGCTTCTGAAAGAAGATTGCTAACGCTGAAACCTGACCCTTGATGGTGCTCAAGGACAGTTTCTGCTCAACCCCCTTTTGCAGAAAAGCCAATATTCAGGCCACCGAGTAAGAACGTGGAGGAAACCCAAGGGATTCACACCATAAGACTTCCATGTGCGATGATAGACTTTTCTGGAAGTCGCTTTCCTTGCTTTAATTAGAGTAGGAATAACTGAAGCCGACAACCCTTTGTCCTTCAGCACCTGGGTCTCAATAGCCAGGCCGTTAAAGCCAGCGATCGTAAAGCAGGATGGAAGATCGGTCCCTGCGACAGCAGATCCTCTCTGAGAGGAAGTCGCCAAGGAACTTCTGCGACCAGCCTGACCAGGTCGGCGTACCAAGCCCGACGCAGCCAGTCCGGAGCTACCAGGATAACTGGAATTCCCTCCACCTCTATCCTGCGGAGAAGTTTCGGCAGCAACTGATACTGCCCCCACGGGGCGACCAGTGTGTCTGCGGCGTCTGCTAGAGGATCGCGGGAGCGAGCTGCAAACCCCTACACCTTCCTGTTGAGCCGAGATGCCAACAGATCCACATCCGGGGTGCCCCAACGAAGGCACAGTTGGTGGAATACCTCTGGATGAAGAGACCATTCCCCTTGAACCAGAATCTGACGGCTGAGATAATCTGCCTGACAATTCTCCACCCCCGGAATGAATACCGCGGAGAGAGCTGGAACAAATCGTTCCGCCCAACGAAGAATGCTGGCCACTTCTATGGCCGCCAGGACACTCTTGGTGCCCCCCTGGTGATTGACGTAAGCCACTGCTGTGGCATTGTCCGACTGGATCCGCACCGGGCTGCCCCGGAGCTGCTCGGTCCAGTGAATCAGACAAAGTCTGATCGCTCTCAGTTCCAATACATTTATCGGTAACCTGGACTCTTCCAGGGACCAAAGCCCCTGAGCAGATAATTTGCCGAGAATTCCTCCCCACCCGGATAGACTGGCATCCGTGGTGACAATCGTCCATTATATCGGAAGGAATGACTTCCCCTGGCTGAGCATCGGAGACCGAAGCCACCAGACCAGAGACTCCCTGGTCCGCTCGCTCAGTCGGATCCGATTGTCAAGGGAATCGGGATTCCGGTTCCATTTGAGAAGAATCTCCTTTTGAAGGATTCTGGTATGGGACTGGGCAAATGGTACTGCCTCGAAAGAAGCCACCATCAGACCCAGGACCCTCATGCAAGTCCGAAGGGAAGGCCAGTTGACGGACAGTAACAACTGAATCGTTGACTGAATCTTCTGGAGTTTCTCCGCAGGGAGAAACACTTTTGCCAGGGATGTGTCTAAAATTAAACCCAGATATTCCAGCCTCCTGGTGGGAACCAGAGATGACTTCTGCAGGTTCACCAGCCACCCGAACTCTTGCAAAGAGATCATGGTGATCTCCAAGTTTAGCAACAGAGCCTGCGGAGACTCCGCACGGAGAAGAAGATCGTCTAGGTACCCTAGAATCGATATGCCCCGCTGTCGCAACAGCGCCATAAGTGGGGCCAACACTTTTGTGAAGACCCGGGGAGCCGAGGCGAGACCAAAGGGTAACGCCAGAAACTGATAATGGTTCTCTCCTACGGAAAAACGCAGGAAACGCTGATGTCCTGCGTAAATGGGAATGTGAAGATAGGCATCCTTGATGTCTATGGACGCCAGAAAATCCCTCTGATGCAGGGAGGCCGCTACTGTGCGAATGGACTCGATCTTGAATTTTTGTACCCTGACAAAATGATTGAGTGCTCTTAAGTCCAGAATTGGACGCACCTTGCCCTCTTTTCTGGGTATTGTGAATAGGTTCGAATAGAACCCCTGAAAACGTTCTGTCCAAGGAACGTGGACCACCACTCCTTGTTGCATCAAATCCATTACTGCCCCCCGCAAAGCTTTTAAGCGACCTGGGGATAGTCGAATATTGGAAGGGAAGAATCGCACCGGTGGAAGTGATCGAAACTCGATTTGTATCCCGACCGTATGACTTTGCGAACCCATTTGTCCGGGATTCTGGAAAGCCATGGATCCGGAAACCGGTGAAGACGTCCCCCCACCCCAGATATGGGTGGGGGCGCACCCTCAGGCTTTAGTGGTCTTATCTTCAGTTCTGGAAGAGCCGGACTTTTGTTTACCAGACCAGCGCCCCTTGAAACCCCCTGGAGGGGCTTTGGAGGGCTTTGACTCGTCGCCCGCCCCAGCAGGACGAAAAAACCTTTTATGAGCGGAAAAGGAAGGCCCCCGTCTCTGACGAGGTCCTTTACCCTTAGTATTCTGTGGCAAAAAAGTGCTCTTGCCCCCAGTGAGATCCTTGATAATCTCATCCAAGGTGGCCCCAAACAGGCGATTCCCTTGAAAGGGGAGATTGGCCAAAGCTTTTTTGGAACCTTGATCCGCCGACCAGCACTTTAACCACAACACACGCCTGAGGACCACTGCTGAAATTGATACACGCCCCAACAATGGAGTGGCGTCCAGAGCGGCGTCACAGACAAACTGTAGCCCTTGTATCATCTGTTCCAGCAAGTCTGATACTGCCGGGGGGATACTTCTCCCCTCTAGATCGCGGCGTAACAACTTGGTCCATTCTGTCAATGTTTGTGAAACCAGACCAATGGCAATCACTGGCCTAAAGGCTGACCCTATCAGGGAAAAAATGGAGCGGGATAGCGCTTCCACCTTACGATCCCTAAAGGACGGAGCGTCCTCCAACGGGATAACAGTAGCTTTATTTAGTCTGGAAATCGGTGAATCCACCAATGGTTGTACCGTCCATTTTTTAAGGAGGGATTCCTCAAACGGATAGCGCCTAGTAATCCGTTTGGAAATACCAGGGGTTTGTTTCGGACGACCCCATTCCTCCTTAATTATATTACCAAAACATTTGGGCAAGGGGAACACCTTCGCCATCTTGGTAGGTTTGAGAGTACCAAAAGGAATTTCAGCATCAGCTACCTCTGCCAGTGTAACCTCAAGTCTTAAGGTTTCTTGGACAGACACGATTAGTGCATCCACCAACACCTCTTCTTGTGCTATGGCGGAAGCAGAAACGTCCTCCTCACTATCTGAGACGGTACCCAAAACACAAGCCCCAGAAGAGGGACCTGCAGCCGCAGCGATAGGCTCAGAATCTGTATCTGATATGTCAGATGAAATAGGGGTAGGCGGGGGTCGTTTCTTCGCCCCCCGTCCCTGACAGGCCACCTCCACCCGGGATACAAAAGACTCCAGGACCGCTGATAATGCATCTATAGTGAGTGGAGAGTTGGAGGGTCCCGTGGCCACCTCGAGGGGATCAGGTGGGGATACATGTGTCGCAGGGTCCATGGCAAAGCCAGGCACCTGTCAGCAAACAAGTGACAAAATTTGCAATTAAAAAAACAACTTTTTCTCTTTAAGGTAATCCCTCAGTGCAATAGCGCCCCTCAGTGACCACTTGCTTTGGGGCCCCCTCAGCGAGAAAAGAGATACCCCCAAGGCTTACCACCTGATGCACAGAAGTTCCTACCGGACTGCTCTCAGCGCTGTCTTTACAGGACAGGAAGTCTTTTGGATTGATTTACCCGGGTAAAGGAAGCGGCCCGCCCCTTCCGGCACTCCCACCGCTGCTCCACGAGACTGGGTGGATCCAAGATGGCCGCCGCCATAGCGGTGACATCTGGGCTACGCCAAAATGGCAGCCCCGCGTGGCCCACGATCGAATGACGCTCCGCATGTCTGCAGCCGACCGAGCTACACTGGTAACGCTTGCGGCCCCATACCTGACCATTTTAGTCCTGGGTTCCATGCTGCAGCCGACCGATCACTCCAACCGACTGAACCACCGGTAGGTATCTGACAATCTGCATACTCTCTTAGTGAGAATGCCTATGGCGCCATCCCTAACAAACCTCCACAGGATGTTGTTCCGTGCGCCCTGACACCCTTAGCGATTGAACGGTAAGTATCTGACAACTGTATGACCGCTAGTAATGCGGCCCCATACTCCATCCTTTACACCTTTGTCGTGACTTTACAGGATAGTAAGCTCTTTAACCAAGCCTCCTTAAATCTTTACAGGACAGGTCTTACTTACCAACCCTTAATCGGTGGGGAAGATAGGAGGAGTCGGTTTACCGGATAGAGGGGAACCCGGGACCCCTGGCTGAGCATTATGAGGGTCCAATTATCCCACGGAGAGGCCCGCGTCCACCCGACAGAGGGAGAGGGGCAACCTTCTACTTACCATACCGAAACCAGCGGGCACAAACTCCTGACAGAACCCCTCTCCATCGTGGTGGGGGGCTGTCGGCCAACACAGACGCCGCGACTTCCGATTCAGATTGGTCGTAGGCGTCCTGGCGAGACGTTTAACTCGCAGGGCCAGTCCCCGACCAGTGGGACTATGTTGCGGCTGACCAAGCGCGGAGCTAGGGCCTGCACGTGTTCACCAGCCGGCTGGGGTGACCACTGGATCTCAACATCCAGTCGCCCAGCTCCAGCATAATTGCTTGAATGTGTCGCGGCCGACCCAGCGCAGAGCTGGAATCTGCACGCATTTGTAGGCCGGCTGGGGTGACCACTGGATCTCAACATCCAGCCCGTCGCCCAGCTCCAGCATAATTGCTTGAATGTGTCGCGGCCGACCCAGCGCAGAGCTGGAATCTGCACGCATTTGTAGGCCGGCTGGGGTGACCACTGGATCTCAACATCCAGCCCATTGCCTAGCTCCAGCATAATTGCTTGAATGTGTCGCGGCCGACCCAGCGCGGAGCTGGAGCCTGCACGCGTTTGTAGGCCGGCTGGGGTGACCACTGGACCTAAACATCCAGCCCGTCGCCCAGATCCGGCATAATTGCTAGAAGATCTCACAGGAACAACTGGAGAAAAAGGCTAACTAAAAAAGGATTTATCTAAAAAAATCTTGCCAGGACCGAAGATCCCAGCAAGGAACTTAGGTCCTTACTCCTGACTAGACAGAAAAAAACTAACATCCTGTAGCAGAGAGAGAGAGGATATATCCTCTGGGACTGCCCCTAAGGTGGGACCAGAACGTTTTCTTCTGCCTAGTGTCCTACTCCTGTAGAGGGCAGTATAACCCAATTGATATTAATCAAGAGGACTGTGTCTGTCAATGAGCGACAGAGAAATGGCCCTGGATTATCTTTTAGCTTCAAAGGGGGGTTTCTGTGAATTCATAGAAGACTATTTTACCTGGATAACAGACACCAGTGCTAAGGCCCAGGCCCATATGGATAAGGTAACTTCATTGGAAGGCAGAGCTAGAGCTATAGTTAGCAAGGCTTGGAATCCTTTTAAGGCTTTGGGAGGTTTTGGGGATTTTTTTTGTTCTCCATTGGATCTTGGGTGAAGGAAATAGGAGTATATATACTTAAGATGTTCTTGTTTCTATTCCTCTTATATGCCGTATTCCTCCTATATGCCGTGGTGAAATTATCCTGTTGTCTGGTTGACCAAGTCACCCAAGCACGAGCAGATGACCACATGCTGATCGCTGAGACAGGGCGCCCTGAGATCCTGCCCCTGCATTAGACGCCAAGGATCCCAGCCTGAACGCTGATCAAAGCATCCCATCATCTCATGTTTCCCCTCTAAAGTCACCTCCCGAAGAGCGGAACCCAAGTGTCATTTCCTTTTGACCTGTTATCTCATTTTTTTCAACTCTTTGAAATGGATTGTTTTTTTCATGAAAAGAACTGTTCTGTTTATTTAAAAGAAGATCAAGATTAATCGAGGGACACATGGGAGCATATGACAAAGAGGAGGGGCTGTTGTGGAAATTTTATTCATATTTATGTGGATGTTTCTTTAGGATGTGTTTTTAGTTAAATTGCCATTATGTCTCCCAGTGTCAGTTTACCGGTAATCGCTATGCACAGCAAATATTGCTTTAACTGGCCCTGAGGAAAGACCTGTTATTGTGGAAACCTTCCATTAAATGGAGACTGTACACTACTTGTAGCCTGATTATCCCTATCGGCAGTGCCGGTCCGGCTCTATGGCAGTGCAAGGAGAGCTCCACCGCATGTCAGCCAGCCGGGGCCCCGGTATTCACTGACGATGAATGATTCACTGAGATACGTTTGTGATGTGGAATTCTTATCGTTTTAATAATATCTGCCCTTTTACCAGGATTAACGACTGGCAACTGTTTTATTTGATCCATATGATTGAAATATTTCTGCTATTGTCTTTTGCAGATATAATAAAGTCTCATTCACTGGAACAGTAGCATGATCACTATCAAATATGTTTTTTATGAACTATATTATATAGGATTCCCTCTAGCAGGTTACGATGAGAGTGCATGCTTGTGAATTAGCGTGGCCGAGTCCATGAGAATTTATGTTGCTTTGTTTCGCTTTCACTTGGCAGTTAGAGTCTTGTGCGTACGGTCATGTTTCTTCATAAACACTCCCCTTTTCTATTGTACTTTTTGAAAGTATACATGTCTGTGATTGGTTTTGTTGACACCACCTCCCCTGTAACCCGCTTTTGTTCTCTGACTATAAATAAACCAAGGCTCTGCTCTAAAGGCAGAGAATCTTCAGTTGGCATTGATTTGACACAGCGTGCGCCTGTTTCTTTCTTTGTCGCCAAGTGCTTGTGCGCTTTTCAGTGCAGCGATGTCTTCAGCACAACAAGCAAATTTCTATGCTCCAAGCTTCATTCATTTCCACAACAAGCCTCAAGAGGCAGGAGCCTCTAACAGCGGCCTGCAAAACCTTGCAGCATCTGCAGATGCTAGGACATCCACCTTGTAAAACCTGGTGAATGTATGCACAGACGACCATGTGGCTGCTTTGCACACCTGAACCACTGACGCCTGATGACAGAAGGCTCAGGAATCACTGAGCACCCTTGTAGAATGCACCTTAACAGGGAAAGGAGGATCCTGACCCTTAATGGCATAGGCATGCACCACCGTCTGCCTGATAGATCTGGAAATGGTCACAGCAGATGCGGCTTGCCGCTTACAAGATCCTTCCGTAAGGACAAAGAAGGAATCCGATTTCCGAATAGACTCAGTCGCCCCCCAGGTACACCCCGATTTCTTGAACCACATCCAGGGAATGTAAACCAATTTCTTTAGGATGTATCGGCTTCGGGCACAAGGAAGGCAACACAATGTCTTCATTCAAGTGGAAACCCGGGACGACTTTAGGAAGGAATGACTGACAGGGACTATGCACCACTTTGTCCCTGTGAACCACCAGGTAAGGGGACCGACAGGCAGCCAGCTCAGAGACCCTGCATGCAGAAGTAATAGCCAAAAAAGCTACCTTCTGTGACAGAGTAAGCAGAGAAAGTTCATGAAAATTTTCATAAGGCGGTCTTCGAAGAACCGACAGAACCAAATTGAGATCCCATGGAGGTACCAGAGACCTTACCGGAGGAGCCAAGTGGCGACCCCCCTGAACAAAAGGGTGAACCAAAGAATTTGTAGCCAACAGCCTTTGGAAAAAAAATTGCCAAAGCAAAAATCTGGCCCTTGATGAGGCCCAGAGCCAAACGTTTATCTACCCCTTGTTGTAGAAACTCCAGCAGAAGGGACACAGATAAGGAACAGGGAGAAACCCCCCCCGAGACTCACACCACATCATGTACGCCCTCCAGACTCTATGATAAATCTTCCTAGAAGTAGATTTTCTAGCTTTTAACAGAGTAGGAATCACTGAATCTGACAAACCCCTATTCTTCAGTACCTGGCTTTCAATAGCCAGGCCGTTAAAGCCAGCGACCGAAATGCAGGATGGAAGATCAGCCCTTGAGACAAAAGATCTTCTCTGAGAGGGAGTCTCCAAGGAACATCGGCTACCAGCCTTACGGGGTCTGCATACCAAGACCCATGAGGCCAGTCTGGAGCCACCAGAATGACAGGAATCCCTTCTGCCTCGATTCTGCGCAGAAGCTGCAGTGGAGGAAAAGCGTAAATCAGATGTTACTGACCCCAAGGGGCTACCAGAGTGTCGGCGAAAGGATCTTGAGATCTTGCCACAAACCTCTAAACCTTCTGGTTGAGACGAGGTGCCAACAGGTCCACATTGGGCGTCCCCCACCGGAGACATAGTTGTTGAAGTGCGCCTGCCATTTTTCCACTCCTGGAATGTGCACAGCAGAGAGGGCTGGAAGATAACGTTCTGCTTACTTTAAAATTCCGGCAACTTCTCTGGCCGCTAGGGCACTCTTTGTGCCCCCTTGATGATTGACATACACCACAGCCGTGGCATTGCCCAACTGAATCCTTACTGGACACCCGTGCAGATGATATGTCCACTGGGACAGGCAAAGCCTGATCACCAGGATATTGATCGGCAGACTGGACTCTGCGCTCAAGACACCTTATCACCTGGACAGGCTGGCATCTGTTGTAACCACTGTCCAGTACAGGGGGAGAAGTACTTCCCTTGTTGAAACAGCCACCAGAGCAAGGGTCCCCTCCCACCCTGGCTTAATAGGATCAGATTATCGAGAGATAGAGGATTCTTGTCCCATTTGGCAAGAATCTCCTTTTGCAGAAGCCTGGTATGTAACTCAGCAAACGGAACCGCCTCAAAAGGTGGAAACCATCAAGCCCAGCACTTGCATGCACGTCCTTAGAGATGACCAAGGTTGGACAACAGGAGCCCAATCGCATGCTGAAACTTCAGCAGTTTCGCCTCCCGGAGAAACACCCTGGCTGAGGCTGAATCCAAAATCAGGCCCAGGTAGTCCAGCTTGTTGGACGGAGTAAGAGCGGATTTCTGAAAATTCTGCGTACAGCCGAACTCTTGTGGAGTTCGCACAGTGATGTCCAGATCGTCTTTTAAGACAGACGGAGACTCTGCTCACAGGAGGAGATTGTCCAGGTACCCCAATACCGCGATGCCCCTCTGCCTGAGCGGGGCCAACACTTTTGTGTACACCCGAAGAGCTGAGGCGAGACCAATGGGTAAGGCCACAAATTGATAATGTTCCTCTCCCACGGCAAAACTAAGAAAATGCTGATGCCCTACATATATTAGGATATGAAAGTAAGGGTCCTTGGTATCGAGAGAGGCTAGAAAATCCCCTTGATGAAGGGATGCCACCACCAGGCGAATGAACTCCAGTCAAAATTTCTGAACCCACACAAAGCGATTCAGGGCCTTGAGAGCCAAGATTGGACATACCTTCCCTTCCTTTCTGGGAACAGTAAAGAGATTTGAATAGAATCCCTGAAAACGTTCAAACTCTGGAACCGGGAAAATTACTCCCTGTGACAGCAGATCCTGCACCGCCCCATACAGGCCCTGCAGCCGATCCGGGGATAGGCGCAAATTGGAAGGAAAGAGCCTTGCTGGAGGGCTTCTTCTTCACTTCTTTCTTTGGAAAGAAGTGAAGACGCCCCCCCACCCCCACCCCAGATACGATTGAGGGCACCCCTTCAGGCAGAGGAAGGCTTGTCTGCGGGACCAGTGGAACCCACTTTTGACTTACCAGTCCAAGGTCTCTTGGAACTTCCCGCAAAGTTACGGGTGGACTTTTATCCCTTGTTCTGCGAGCCCCCGGGACATAAGGGCTGTTTGTGAGCCGAAAAGAAAGGACCACGTTTACGATGAGGCTCTTTGCTCCCTGTGGAAGCAGAGTACTCTTTTCTCCCGTAAGACCTTTAATGATCTCTTCCATACAAGCACCGAACAAACGGTCTCCTGCAAATGGTAGATCAGTCAGCACCTTTTTGGAAGCCTGGTAAGCCGACCAGTACTTTAACCAAATCATGCAGCGGAGGGTCACTGCAGTCACAGATACTCTGCCAGCCAATGGGGCGCATCCAAGGATGCATCACAGATGTACTGTAGCCCTTGTATCAACTAATCCACCAGCTCAGGAGGATGTTCCAGATCCTGGCGTAAGAGCTTTGCCCATTTCATTAAGGTCTGGGAAACCAAGGCGATAGCAAACACTGGCCTCAAAATAGAACCCGTCACGGTGAAAAGGTATTGGACCAGAGCCTCAGCTCTCTTGTCCACATGGTCCTTAAAAGACAGGAATCTTCCACCAGAGTGTGGCCTTATTTAATCTGGAAACCTGAGAGTCCACCACCGGTGGAACCGTCAGCTTCTTCAAAAGAGACTCCTCAAAGGGATATCTCCAAGCAAACAGCTTTGGTATGCCAACCATGCGTTTCGGGGATCCTCACTGACTAGCGATAATCTTGTTGACATAAGCAGGAAAGGAGAACACCTTAGTCAGCTTGGCTGGCCTACGGGTGCCAAATTGCACCGGCGCAACCGACGTAGCATCAGCTGTGTCCTCCAATTTTAAAGTTTCCCACACTGATACAATGAGTGCCTCCACAAGCGCCTTTTTATGCACTCAGAGCTCTCAGGGTGCGTGGATGCAGACCAAGTGAGTTGACTCGTGCCTGCGGTGGCCAAATCTACCTCAGACTCTGAGGAGGCAGAGGATAAAGGTGAGGGCAGTGGGCGCTTCTTGCTAGGCCGCTTTTGAAAAGCCATATCAACCTTTGATACAAGTGACTGTAGGACCAACGTCCTACAGACTGTTTACAAAAAAAAACCCCTCACACCGCTACTGCTGTGGGACTGCAAGACCCAGCACACCAGCGTTGCTGCTATAGCAGAAAAAGGGAGCTGTATACCTGTAGGGACTCACCACCTATTCAGAGCTGCATACAGAGCGCAAAGCTGCTTGCCATGCTGCGATCAGAAAAGGAAGAGGAAGCACCGTCACTGTCACTAGAGGCCTACCACTGCATCACCGCTCCATATGCTACAAGAAAATGGCCGCCGCATTGACTTCAATGGGAAACTCCAGAAACATGGCCACTTGACTACACAAACATGGCCACTGAGGCTGTATACAGCCATCCACAACAAAATGGCGGCACCACACGGCAGCACAGGACCCATACAGGTAATTGTAGTCCACCGGGGGGGGTCTCACAGGGACCCTCCGCACAGCCATTCGCTGCAGGGGCATCAAAAAGGAGTCGCCAACGGTGCTCTTCCACTAGTGAGGGGGGGGAACCATGAGGGAAGGAAAGGCACAAAAGGGGCCTACCAACCTGAGGAAGGGCCCGCGTCCACCTAAGAATTTCCTCAGAGGAGAGGGGGGACTCACCAAACCTTGGAAACCGAGCGGGCACCCCTCCTGACAGTCCACCGCGCCATCTTGGAATG
Source organism: Pelophylax lessonae (assembly GCF_965119305.1). Classification (NCBI taxonomy): domain Eukaryota; kingdom Metazoa; phylum Chordata; class Amphibia; order Anura; family Ranidae; genus Pelophylax; species Pelophylax lessonae. Next base: position 494,146,101 of record NC_138768.1, on the reverse strand, counting down.
GGGTGCTGTGGGCCAGAGGTACGCTGCTACTCTGGCCGTGACCATTATCGCAACCAGGGCTATGCCTTCTGGTGAGGTGTTTCACTCGCCAGCCAGCCCCCGTCCAGTGGGGCTATGTTGTGGCCAACCTAGAGTGGAGCGAATAGTTGGGTCGTGCTCGCTGGCCAGACTGGGAAGACCTTAAGGATCCAGGATATTCAGTGCAAAGTCCAGCAGTTGATTGTAGCTCTCAAAGGAACAGAAAATAATAAAGGAAGAAAAAAATAACATTTAAAAAGAAAAAAATGCCAGGACCGCAGATCCTAGCTGGGAACCAGGTCCTAACACAGAAAAAAAAAATGAAGTCCTATAGCAGGAAGTGTACCCCCTAGGATGGCCCTAGTCAAGTTTTTTTTCCCACCTAGTCCTACTACTATGGAGAGCAGCATAACCCCAGAGTCAAAGACGATATGGAGATGTGTCCATCAAGGAACGAAAGAGAAATGGGATTTTTGTACTCACCGTAAAATCCATTTCTCTAAGTTCACTGACGGACACAGTGCTCCATTAATCATGGCTATAGGGTTATATCACCTCCTAGAGGAGTAGGACTAGGCAGAACAAAAAAAACTTGGCTATACCCATGGGCCATCCACATCTGGTATATAACACCCTCTCTGCTATATGTATTTGGTTTAGTAGCAAGCAGTATTAGAAGTATCAAAAACTCCATAGAGGGGTTGGTGCTGTATCCGTTGATGAACTTAGAGAAATGGATTTTATGGGGAGTACAAAAATCCCATTTCCTCTTTAGTTAATCGACGTCACTTGCGTCACCTATTGTCCGAACTGCAGCCGGGCAAAGGTGTTCTCAGCAGGCTCTCCTGTCACTGTCTCCTAGCAACATGTGTATGTAAGTGCACCACCTTTCTTTTTAATAAATTATCGGGGGTAATGCACCCAGTAGCGTCACTATGGGGGGTGCGGGGGGCGGTCCGCACCGGGTGACACCCGCCAGAGGGGTGACACCAGCCTGGGATGTCTCCCCAGCTGCCTCCAGTCTACACTTCTCACTGTAGTGTATGTACGGAGTACACTGAACTAAAGCCGCCCCTCCTCCTTAAGCTGTGATGTTTACTTCCTGTGTACACAGAGGAGGAGGGGGGAGGAGGAGGGGAGAGGAGGAGGGGAGAGGAGGAGGGGGAGGAGGCACACCACGCTGCTGATTATGGCATTCTCTGTCAGGATAGAAGAAGCTACCGTTAGTAGGACAAGGTAAATTGCAGGTAACCCTTGCACTGCTGGCACATTATAACTGGAAGGATTGTTCATGTTCTTTTCAACTTCAACAAAATTGAACTTCAACAGTATTTTATGTTTTAGGAGAGTGCTGCTGTAATATACCATGTACTATGTGTCCAGTCTCTTGTAAACTACAGAAGCATGCTCCCAGTCTCCATTATCCCCTGTACTATAATGTATGTGGAAAAGTGCACTGATAAATGTATGTGAGCTGCAACCAAAGATCCAATAGGAATAAATAGTGATGAAAAAAGTCTGGCGCACTAAATGGCTACCATCATGAACAAGTGTTATGTGATACCAAAACTGGACCTTATTAAACAATTGTGATGATTACAAAAAATAAAATACAGAGTGAATAAATATTCCTTGAAAGAATATTACTTAACAGCCGGTTCACATTTGTGCAAGTGCGGCTATCGCATGTAATATCGGAGCGCACTGCTCCTTCATTATATGCAATCGGCTGTGCGGTGCGAATTCAGCCATACACTTTGTATGGCTAAATTCGCACTGCACCCGCAGTAAAATCGCACAGGACCCTTTTTTTGAGCCGCATCAGGATCGGATCGCACAGCGGTTCACACTTGTATGATCCGATCCTGTGCAAACTGTAAGATCGCACTGCGATATGCAATCAAACTGGAGGTGTCATTAAGATTACATTGACACCCCCAGCGTATCGCATATGGCAGTGTGAACTGCCAGGGGTGCGTTTGCGATGCGGGAACAGGCTGCGAATTCACAGCCTTCCCGCATCGCATAAGTGTGAACCAAGGATAAAACTAAATTATGCAATTGTCACACACAATAATAAGTCCAAATGTGAAAAGTGCAATAAATCCCAAAATAAAGTCCAATTAAAATCCACAGGTGCTGAATGTTGGGAGGTGAAATAGTGGTGAACTGGTATTCAGAAGTGACGACAATCGTGATACAAAGTGAAGGTTTCCCACCACCTCACAGATTTGCTTCTTACCAGAATTGGGTTGGTAAAGGGCAGATAGCAGAAAAATCGGTTCAAAGGGGAACCTCTGTGATGAAACCGAGAGGGAGTGCTGTGCTGAGAATCACACCTATATATAAAAGGGCTGCTTACCAGATCCCAATTATTTCAGGCTATTGGTTATTATGCAGACTCTCTGGAGGTCATATGTAAAGAGGGACTCCTGGCATATAGCTCAATCCGAGGTCCTTTTACTTCTTGATGTAGGATCAGTGGGAGGAGCCACTTCACCTGGTGGGGAAGTCGGTATTTGAATTACCTGCGGTAGACGGAGATCTGATACATAGGAGACAATGAGAAGTGTAGGTAGTTGGAAGTTGACCGTCATATCTTAATCCTGTCCATGTGCAGAGAGGTAAGTGGCATTCCCACCCCTTGCATTTGGACCGATTTTTCTGCTATCTGCCCTTTACCAACCCAATTCTGGTAAGAAGCAAATCTGTGAGGTGATGGGAAACCTTCACATCCCATTTGTATCACGATTGTCATCATTTTTCACATTTGGACTTTTTTATTGTGTGTGACAATTGCATAATTTTGTTTTAAGTAATATTCTTTCAAGGAATATTTATTCACTCTGTATTTAATTTTTTGTAATCATCACAATTGTTTAATAAGGTCAAGTTTTGGTATCACATAACACTTGTTCATGATGGTAACAATTTAGCGCACCAGACTTTTTTCAACCCCTGTACTATGTCCGCAGTCTTCCGACAACCCCTGTACTATGTCCGCAGTCTTCCGACAACCCCTGTACTATGTCCGCAGTCTTCCGACAACCCCTGTACTATGTCCGCAGTCTTCCGACAACCCCTGTACTATGTCCGCAGTCTTCCGACAACCCCTGTACTATGTCCGCAGTCTTCCGACAACCCCTGTACTATGTCCGCAGTCTTCCGACAACCCCTGTACTATGTCCGCAGTCTTCCGACAACCCCTGTACTATGTCCGCAGTCTTCCGACAACCCCTGTACTATGTCCGCAGTCTTCCGACAACCCCTGTACTATGTCCGCAGTCTTCCGACAACCCCTGTACTATGTCCGCAGTCTTCCGACAACCCCTGTACTATGTCCGCAGTCTTCCGACAACCCCTGTACTATGTCCGCAGTCTTCCGACAACCCCTGTACTATGTCCGCAGTCTTCCGACAACCCCTGTACTATGTCCGCAGTCTTCCGACAACCCCTGTACTATGTCTGCAGTCTTCTGACAACCCCTGTACTATGTCCGCAGTCTTCCGACAACCCCTGTACTATGTCCGCAGTCTTCCAACAACCCCTGTATTATGTCCGCAGTCTTCCGACAACCCCTGTACTATGTCCGCAGTCTTCCGACAACCCCTGTATTATGTCCGCAGTCTTCCGACAACCCCTGTACTATGTCCGCAGTCTTCCCACAACCCCTGTACTATGTCTGCAGTCTCTGATCATCTCCTGTATTATTTCCACATTCTCTGACCATCTCCTGTACTATGTCTGCAGTGTCTGACATCTCCTGTACTATGTCTGCAGTGTCTGACATCTCTTGTATAATGTCTGCAGTCTCTGACCATCTCCTGTATCATGTCCACAGTCTCAGACAGTCTCTTGTATCATGTCCACAGTCTCAGACAGTCTCTTGTATCATGTCCACAGTCTCAGACAGTCTCTTGTATCATGTCCACGGTCATTGACAGTCTCTTGTATCATGTCCACAGTCTCTGACAGTCTCTTGTATAATGTCCACAGTCATTGACAGTCTCTTGTATCATGTCTGCAGTCTCTGACCATATCTTGTATCATGTCTGTAGTCTCTGACCATATCTTGTATCATGTCTGTAGTCTCTGACCATATCTTGTATCATGTCTGCAGTCTCTGACCATATCTTGTATCATGTCTGTAGTCTCTGACCATCTCTTGTATCATGTCTGTAGTCTCTGACCACCTCCTGTATTATTTCCACAATCTCTGACCATCTCTTGTATGTGGGAGGAATTTTGCCCTTTCCTTACCCCTACACTGAGTTACACACCCCTGTCTCCTGCACTCTTTGTTTTGTACTCCTGATTATTTTTTTTTTATACATTACACACTCCTGAGCCCTGCGTTTTGTGCATTATGTACTCCTGGACAATGCTCTCTGTGTGTATCATGTACTCCTAAACCTGGCACTGGCTACAGCCTTCTGTGCATTACATTCATCTAAATCTTGAACCCATTGCATTACACACCCTGGACCCCTGCAGCCTGCGCTTTGTATCCTAAACCCGTCACTGGCTGCAGCACTCCCCAACCCCTGTGCTCTGCTTTACACACTCCCGCACTATATACATAATACTGTACATTATATACTTCTCACCAAAGTCTTCATTGTCTCAACAGTTGCTGGTTGCTATGCAGTCTCTGACTATTTTATTGAATTTATTCTTTAAGGTAGGCTCAGACAAAGCAATCAAAGCATATTTTATAGGTACAAGGAAGCCTGGGTTTTGTTTAAACATATCCCTTTAGGTCCTCCCACAATTTACAGCGACCTAGCATGCCGCAGAACTTTTCACTCCTCCAGTGTCCCTCATTCTGAAGTTCAAAGTAGGGAGGTATGATTAAGCAGTGACAACAGGCTCTTTTCCTCGCTCAGTCCACCAGAGAACAGGTAGCGAGCTGCGGGCTGTCAGTTTATCTTCCCCACTTCCCCCCTCTTTTCTCCTGTCAGCAGTGCAGGAGAAGAGAGAGCGGCTCTCATCTGATTGCCGCCTAGCTTACTGCCCAGTCTTTTTTCCTTCCCATTGGCCACCGCTCAGGGCCAATCAGAAGAGACTAGGGGGGCATCATGGGACATGTAGTCCCGGAAGATTGGCGGCCCCATTTGTAGTCCACAGGGAGCAGACCATAGCCCCCAGCATGCACTCTGCTACGGGGAGAGATTGAGGACTGGGAACCTGGGAAAAAGCTGAGGGAGGGAGTGCTACACCATAAAGAGAGGACTGTGCAGGGGGAAGTCAGAAAGAGCCACACTGCCCAGCACCACCAGAGAGAGAAAGACTTTGTCATTGCCAGGGTACAGACGGGCTACATTACTGACCAAAGTCAGCCTGGTCAACCCAGAGGGAGCGAACGTATAACCAGAGGGATCACTGCTGCATTTTTGCTGGGTCTGGCAGGATGGCCTGTCAGCCATTATCCGTTACTGCTCCTAGGAACTGAGCCATTAGGAAGTGCCTAACCTGCTATCCTTTAGGCCTTAATGACCGTCGCAACCTGCTACAAAAAACTCCCAACGCTGAGCTGCTGCCCGGCCCGAATATAGGGATGGGGGGGGTGACACCATGTTTTACCGCACCAGGTGACACCAACCCTAGTGACGCCACTGAATGCACCATTGTCTGCTTATTTGTATTCCTCACATGGTATTCTGTAAAGTGTTATATAAGAAACGGACTCTCATGTTTGTGGAGTTGGTCATCTGTATCCAGCCAGCTGAGGAAATATTAACCCAGGAGGATCTTTCCAGCGCATTTATCGTACCATCTGGTAAGAAGCCCTTATGTGCTATTAACACAGGGTGGCATTGCAGTGGAAGATTTCCCCCTTTCAACTGGCTATAGTGGGATACTATTTGCACCTTATGCCCCGTACACACGAATTGATTATTGGCCGTGAATTTTCGGCCAACGTCCGATCGGCTGTTTTTCGGCTTGTTAGTATGATGCTTCCGACAACCGACTCCGACTTTTCGGCCGAAAAAAATCTGGTGTGCAGGCTATAAAATTTTTGTTGGCCAACAACACAACGGCCGATTTTCCGTCAGTCAGTACAGATTTCGGCAGACAAAAATCTGATAAGCAAGTCTGGGCATGCTCAGAGAAGAAAAAACACAAAGAAAGTAAACCAACACATGACAATCACTTCTGAAGTAGGTTTTTGTTGGCCAAGAAAAATCGTGTGCAGTCTAGGCAAATTCCAACCAACAAAACACCACTCTGCGTGAATAAAGAAAATTAATGCTGCGCTATGGTGAATAATACTAACTCAAAAGTGCTGCTGTGCCAAAATCAAAAGGATTTAAATATGTGTAACCAAAAGAAACAGCGCAAAATTGGTGTACGTTAGTAATGTGACAATAATTCACTTATATATATAGAAATATCAATGAATTATATATAATATCAATCAATTTCAAAAAACATGCAAAACAATAAATATCACGCTGTGACGTCAGATCCGGTGACGGTGGAACGCAAGCCGGGGCCACGAGATCCCGCAGCACACCGCGATTGTCCGTAGGATTGTTGCCTGTCTGACTGTCTGTCTGTCTGTCAGAGCCCGTTTTTAAAGCGGAGTTCCGGGCACAAAAACGATATTTTTTTTTTTGTGCCCGTCCGCTAGTTCAGCCTAACCTGAAAAGGAATTGGATAGTTAGATTTTTTTTTAAAAAAACTCACCTTGTAATTGACGATCGTAAATACTCACCTGAGGGTACTTCCTCCCTCAGCGCCGCGGCTCCGCTGTCACTTCCTGCGCTGCGATGATTCCTGGGAGCTAAACGTCATCGCTCCCAGGAATCAATGCGACGGCACCGGCCCCGCTCGTCATTTCCGGGCGACGCCGCATTCCCCTGCTAAACAGCTTCTGAGCATGCCCAGAAGCTGTTTAGGAATGCGGCGCCGCACCGGAAGTGACGAGAGGGGCCGGTGCGGCGCATTCTGGGAGAAGAAGACGCGGAAGAAGACGCAGAAGAGGACCGCGCCGGCTTCAGCTGCCTACAAGAGAGATGGAAACGCTGTGGAAGAAATTTTATAAGTAAGTATTTCTTCTAAAAGGTAAGTGCGAACCGGGACAGATCAGAGGCTAGCCATTGTGGAATGTGCTAGCCCTGACTGTCCCGGGGGTATGTTCATTAAAAAATGACTTCTGCCAATAATCGTTGCGTGTGTAGGAGGAAAGCCTGATGGTGGTGGGAGTCACTTTATCACCTTCAAATATCACCAGAAGTTGATTTCCAACACCCAATCCCTTCAGCAATTTGAGTCACATGGTGAAGATCACATAATCATTGGACTTTGTGGACACTCATTGGTTTTTTAACCATCAATTGTTTTTTTCTAACCACCTTCACATCCATTGGATATTCACTGTTTTTTTTCTTATTCAAACATTTTTATTAAGGTTTACAGATGAAGAGATAAAGCGTCCAAAGAACATTGAACAATAAACAAAAAAATGGATACAGCAAGGTGTACAATAACATAGTTTTACAACATGCCATAAAGGCGAAACCAAACAGTGCAAGCAATTTGCCACTGAGGTGGGCCACCAGTAATGAGGATGAGAGGAGGAGTGGTCGTCGCTGTCAGCACCCAAGCACCCCGTAAAGGGAACACACTGTGCCTGCGTGGAGCAGCGCGACCCCCCATCCACCATCATATGGAGAAAAGTGGCTCGGAGAGTGATATGCGTAATTAAAAAAAAAACATTGCAAAAACAGAGCAACAAAGGTGAAGTCAACAACCATATGGGCATAAACAAGGTGTATGCATACAGAACGAAGATAAAAAAAAAGAGGGAGGAGATAACATTCGACAAGGGCATAACCATGCCGTCAAGAGGCTTCACGTCCAGGACGTAATAGTAAACACGTGAGAACACATACAGAAGAGGCAAGGAAAGTGGGAGGAGGAGATCTCCAAGAAAGAGGGAGGGAGGGAGGAAGAGAGAAGGTGGGGGGGGAGAAGGGGAGAGGGAAGAGGGGTGTCGCCGGGGGGTGGACAGTTGGCGCCACAGAAGTGCGTTAGCGAAGCTTAAGGAGGGAAATCATGGCATTAGGAGCGAGGAGTCAAAATCAGATGGGAGGAAATGATCAACCCAAGGCTGCCAGAGCCTGTCATATTTATCTATTTTATCTAACAGTACCGCTTCAATTTTGGCATGAATCATCGCTTTTGTGACCCTGTGTTTTACTTCAGGCATGGGCAAGTGTGGGGATTTCCAGGCCTTCGCTATAGTTTGTTTGGCTGCAGTGGTGACTTGTAAAAACAATTTATGTCGGGCTTTGGAGACGTTGTCCGGTTTCATGTTCAGAAGGGCCAGAGAGGGGTCCGGGGAGATGGAAATATCCAGCAAGAGTGGAAAGAATGCGAAAGACAGCCTCCCAGAACTCCTGCACTTTGGGGCACGTCCACCATATATGCAAGTGAGTGCCTGCATCTGAGCAGTCACGAAAACAAGTCGGGGGGTAGGACGCTAGAAACTTTGATATACGTGCGGGTACTAAGTACCAGCGCATGAGGACCTTATAGTTAGTTTCAGAAGCCACTATGTTCTGAGAGGTTGCCTTTGTCGCTTGCCAGATATTAGACCAGTCTGCAGGGTCGAGGTGCAATGATAAGTCTAGTTCCCACTTATTAGCATAGGTGGGAAGGGTACGGTTGGGAGAGTCAGAGAGCCTGGAATAGAGAAGGGAGGTAAGGCCACGGGCGTGCGGGTCATGTAAGCAGACATGTTTGAAGGATGTTAGATTGGGTAAGGTAGAATCAGTGTGGATGCATTGTGTTAGAAAATGTTTAATCTGGAGGTATCGGAAGATTTCAGAACTAGGCAAGCCGTGGGCTTCGCAGAGGCTAGGGAACAGTTTTACTGAATTGGATTCAATGAGGGAGTGAGCCCGGATAAGTCCAGCAGCAGACCAACGACGGAACAGGGAAGGGGATTCCCATGCAGGGGGGAAAGACGGATTGTGTAAGTACGATAGCAGGGGGTTATGAGGTGATTGGAGCTTGTATTTAAACTTCAGGGTATCTCAAAGGTGTAAAGAGTGACGAATTATAGGGTTAATAATTGACTTCCGATCAATTGACTTTAGCCACAGAAGGTTGGCCATGGAGAGAGGGTCGCAGTCAACTGCTTCCAACGCCACCCAGAAGGGAACTTCCCGGGGAGCATGCCACTTCGTAAGTTGAGCCAATTGCGCGGCTTGGTAATATTTAGCATAGCATGGGAGACCTAATCCGCCCTGGAGTTTGTGCAGATACAGAACCCTACGAGGCACCCTAGGGCGGGTTGTACCCCACACATAGCTAAAGGTTCGGCCTTGGAGCTGACGTAAGTAATAGGACGGGACTCTTATGGGAAGGACCCGAAATAAGTATAAGATCTTCGGCAAAATAGCCATTTTGGCGACCGTGATACGCCCCAGCCAAGACAGGGGTAGGGAGGCCCAGGATTTCATGAGTTTAGTGAGATGCTGGAGCATAGGAGGGTAGTTAGCAGAGTAGAGTGCAAGTGGATCGGAGGTGAGCTTAATGCCCAAGTAGGGGAGATGATGCGTAGCCCAGGAGAAGGGGAGAGCCGACTGTAATTGGGAAAGGAGTGGAGGGGACAAGGATACATTGAGGGCTTTGGATTTTTGGAGGTTGACGACCAAACCCGAGATCTTGGCAAATTGGTCTAAAATAGCGAGGAGGTTAGGAGCGGAGGTCAGGGGGGACGTGAGGAACAGGAGGATGTCATCTGCAAATAAACATAGTTTATGTTGATGACCCCCAAGTTCCATGCCTTTAACATTAGGGATGGAGCGGATTTTCAGGGCGAGGGGTTCGATGGCGAGGGCGAAAAGAAGCGGGGATAGGGGGCATCCCTGTCTGGTGTCGCAGCGCACTGGGAAGGCATGGGATTTAAAGCCTGCATAACGGATGTAAGCTGACGGGGTGGAGTATAGGGACGAGATCCAGGACAGAAACTGAGGGCCAAAACCCCATGCCCGCAGTACGGATTGCAAATACGACCATGACAAAGTATCAAAGGCCTTTTTGATATCCAAAGAGATAAAGCAGGAAGGGATGCAACGAGTGCGCGCATGGTGAGCCAGGTGGACAGCTCTGCGTATATTATCGCCCGCCTGTCGGCACGGGATGAAGCCTGTCTGATCTCTGTGTATAAGGGAGCCTATGATAGAGTTAAGACGGGTAGATAGAATTTTGGTCATTATCTTAATATCAATATTGAGTAGCGAGATTGGGCATTAGTTTGCCCAGGAGGAATCATCAGTTTGCGGCTTGGGGATCATAGAGATAGCTGTGTGCAGGGAGTCAGCCCCAAAGGAGTGACCTTTGAGAAGCGAGTTATAAGCTTTGGAAAGCAGAGGAGTGAGAAGATCAGAAAAGTGCTTATAATATGAGGCCGTAAAGCCGTCAGGGCCAGGCCTCTTATTAAGTTTGAGGGACTTGATCGCGACATGGATTTCCGTTTCTGAGATAGGTTTGTCCATGTCTTCACGTTGAGAGGAGGACAAGGAGGGCATGGAGAAACTAGAGAAAAATTTCCATGACCCGGGAGTCAGCTAAAGGTGTAGTGGTGGAGTAAAGTTTAGAAAGATGTAGGCGGAAGGTGTCGAGTATTTTAATGGGGTTGCTAGTGTGCGTACCCATGGTGGTCTTGAGGCGGATCGGTTTCCTAACTAAATTGGCGTTGCGAAGTGAAAGGGCCAGGAAGGTATCCGGTTTATTGGCTTTAGTGTAAAGCTGATGTTGGGAACGTCGCAAAGCTTTTTCAGCCGACTCAGTCAGAAAGAGATCCAGTTCCAATCTAGCCTTGTCAAGAGAATTTTTATTCTCGGGGTTGGGATGTGACTGAAATCGGTCATGGGCATGGGCAAAATTTGAATTCAAGGTTTGATAAAGAAGCTTACGCTCCTTCTTACGACGGGAGGCCAGACTTATGAGGGTTCCTCGAATCACAGATTTGTGGGCTTCCCAGATGGTAAGTGGAGTCACATCTGTGGTAACATCATGGGAGATGTAGTCTTTAATTGCAGTGGCCACCTCGAGTCTATGGGAGGGATGGGTCAGGAGAATGTTATTCAGGGACCAGGAGAAGCCATGTTGTTTGGGGATCAGGGAATCGAAGGTAGTGATAACTGCATTATGGTCGGACCACGAAATTGGCAAGATAGAGGAGAGGAGGAGTGACGGAGAGGTCGCTACCGACGTGAGGATGTGATCTATGCGCGAGAAAGTCTTGTGGGGATTGGAGTAGAACGTGTATTGTCGGACGGGGTTAAGTTCATGCCAAGTGTCCATGAGCGAGTGGTGTTGGAGTAGTTGTTGGAATGAAAGCTTGTGAGGGGATGAGGAGGATGAGAATGGGGTTTTGTCCAGAAAAGGGTAAAGTACCTGATTGGAGTCTCCGCACAGTATAACCGTGCCGCTCGTATGTTGTGCAACTACTTGCAAGAAGTGGGAGAGGAAGGAGTGCGGCCTGGAATTGGGTGCATAGTAGGAGGCTACGGTCACCTCAGTATCTAGCAACAAACCATTGAGTATCAGGTACCTACCGTCGGGGTCAGCGATGGAGGAGTGAAGTGTGAATGGAGTCGTTCTGTGGAAAGCTATCAGGACCCCTCTCTTCTTGACATCCGCAGAAGCTGTGAAGAACTGTGGATAAGAGGCAGTCAGGAATTTAGGCGTGTGGGAGGTGGTAAAATGAGTTTCTTGCAGGCACGTGACATGAGCATTGAGAGAGGCAAAGGAGCGGAAGGCTTTGCGCCGTTTTTGTGGAGAATTTAGACCCTGAACATTAAGGGTAAGCACGTTCAGGGAGGCCATGATTTAAGAGAGTAGTGGAGGCTGGTAGGGAGGACCGCAGGAGTACCAGAGGTCCACCCCCGGGAGACAAGGGGACAGGGGGAAACGGGGGGCTGGAAAGATGAGGGAGACTCAGGTAAAAGAGGGAGAGGAGAAGTAGAAGAGACACAGAAGTAGAAAGAAGTAGCATAATACTCAAGAGAGCAAAAAACATTCCGTCTGCACGGGTGGTCGGCATCCACACAGAGGGACAAGGGTTGCCCCAGGAAGTCTCCAAGTGGAGGGTTCCGAGGGCAAGTGGGGGCAGCAGTGACTACCCGCAGGGGACAGAGCCACCGGTAGGTATGATAAACTGATGTATATAAGAGTGTGACCAGGAATAATGGAACAGGGAGCACAAGTCCACAAGGGTGTCGGATATCACAGCAATTAGGTAAACAGGCTGTTTTAAAAAAAAAAAAAAAAAAAAGCAGAGTTAGGCTAGTAAACCGAGACCTTAGCATACGTGGAGAAGGGCAGCCGTAGCACAGTCCCAACAAACAAAACAAAAACAAAAAAAAAAGAAAAGGGGGGGGGGTGGGGGGAGAAAGTCACTTAACAAGAGCATAGTTACCAGCCCGGGTGAATTTTGAAAGTCAGTAGCAGACAAGACGTAAGAATGACGTAAGTGGTTCCGTGCGGCAGAGTCCACTGCAGGGTCCAAGGCTCAGCACGATGAGCAGTCTATAGTTAAGTGAGAGGGGAAAAAAAAAGGGGGGGGGGAACAAAAGAAATAAAAAGAGAAAATGAGAATTAAGGACTGTGAGTAGCGGTAAGGTGTATGTATTCAATCCAGCCGGGTTAGTAGATGTGAGGATCTAAGGCAGCAGGGCTCGGTCAGTCCATGGAGTCAGTGAGTTCAGGCCGAGGTGAAGTGAGGCGGCTTCGCTTAGGGGTCACAGATGTGGAGGCCTTCTGGGGAGATCTCGAGGCAGAGCGTCTGCGCTGTTGTTGAGAGGTTGGGGTGGCAGAGGGAGAGGACAGGTGTAAGTCACAGAGGAGTCGTCGGAGATCCTCAGTAGATTTACAGGTGTATTTGCGTCCCTGATACGTGAATCGCACTGAAAAGGTATAGCCCCAGGAGTAGATGATCTGATGTTGCTGGGTTTGAACGCCCTCCACCTGGTAATGGTGGCCTTGCAGAGGTCTGTGAAAAGCCGATAGGTGTAGCCTTGAAATATTAAGGTTTCCTTCTGGCGGGCTGCTTGCAGCAGTTGTTCTTTGGTTCTGTAGTAGTGAAATTTGGCGATAATGTCCCAGGGTGGCCCCTCAGATTTGCGGGGGGCTAAGGCTCTATGGATGCGATCCATTTCAAGGCGCTCAATCGGGATGGAAGGGGAGAGCTCTTGAAAGAGAGCAGTCATGGTGGATTGCAAGTCCAAAACAGTCTCCGGGATCCCTCTGATTCTAATGTTAGAGCGTCTGGCTCTGTTTTCCTGGTCCTCAAGCTGGGCCTGGAGGGCTTGATTTTCCTCCCTGAGGGTCTCGAGCTCCCCTGAGTGGTTTGAGATGCAGACCTCAAGCTCATCAGCCCTGTTTTCAAGGTCTGAGGTGCGCTGGCCCAGCTCCCTAATTTCCTTAGAGAGCCTGCCTGTGATTTGGTCTGAGGTTTGTTGCAGGGCTTTATGGAGAACTTGCTCAAAACGCTGGATTACATCTGCCTGTGAGGGGTCAAACAGGGGGAACCCTTGTGATGTGGGGGCTTCAGCATCCGACTCACCTTCGTCTGGATGAGGCATTAGGAGCCTGGGGGCCCTGGATGTGGAGGAGCCAGAGCGTGAGGTGAGTGGCGGCGCCATTTTGGGGGAAGCCCGCGCTAGTACATCCCTGATATTGCGGCTCTTAACACGAGATTTGATGCCGCCGGACACCATCCCGGTGTGGCGGGGGTTAACGGGAGGCAAACAGGCTCGGTATCGAAGCTGTGCAGCGGCTGGTCACCGGTATAAGCGGCGGCTTGTCTCCCTGCGGTGCGGAGCTCTAGCTAGGCATATCCGTCCCGCTGAGCTTCGCGCATGCGCCCCCCTTCACTGTTTTTTTTTTAACCATTTACATGTATATTATTTCACTTATATTCACTTCATTTTTTGATGCGATTTTATGTGTATTGCACAATACCTCACTGTGTTGATTCACTTGAGTAATATTTTGTTTAGCGCACCTATTTTTTCAACATTTTAGCTCCATTAATCATGACTATAGGGACGTCCAAAAGGGAAATGAGGGTGGGGAATATAACCCAAGGCTAAACACAAGGGCCCTAACCGGGTCACAGGAGCATCATCTGAAATAAAATGTAAAGAAAAACACCCCTCAAGAGGAAACAGCTCATCTTAAACAGCAGCCTGCAAACCCTTGCGGCCAAAAGAAGCATCCGCAGATGCCAAAATATGACTAACGAACAAGTGGCCGCCTTGCAAACCTGAGATATTGACGCTTGATAAAGGAAACACCAGTGCTCGAGTAGAATGCGCCATGACAGCGAAAGGAGGAACCCAACCTTTAACCACATAACGACCGCCCACCGCAGATATACTGCGGCAGCCAGCCGCTGCTGGGCAAAGTGACATAGGGGTACGTCAGTCGCCCACAAGCCTCTAGGGGGCGGGCGCGCTCCCGCTCGTTCCCTGACATCCCCGCGCGAGTGACCGGCGGCTCCGATGTCCGCTGGGCCACTCGCGATCTCCCGCTGGAGAGGGAGAAAGGCAGAGGGCTGATGTAAACACAGCCGTCTGTCATTCTCCCTGATGTAACTGCAGAGACTGTACGATCCTGCTATGTAGGATCGTATGTCTCTGTGGTTACATCACAAGCCACACCCCCCACAGTTAGAATCACGCCCCTAGGGACACACTTAACCCCTTGATCACCAGTAAAGTTAACCCCTTCCCTGCCAGTGTCATTTTTACAGTAACAGTGCATATTTATAGCACTGATTACTGTAGTAATGTCACTGGTACACCCAAAAGTGTCAAAAATGTCAGTCAAGGGTCCGATCTGTCCGCCGCAATGTCGCAGTCCCGCAAAAAAAAATTGCAGATTGCCGCCATTACTAGTAAAAAAAACAAAAATGACATAAATCTTTCCCGTAGTTAGTAAGCGCAATAGCTTTTGCGCAAACCAATCAAAATACGCTTATTTTTTTGACCAAAAATATGTAGCAGAAAACAAATTGGCCTAAAACGTTAAAAAAAAATTTGATGTTTACATTTTTTTGGGGAGAATTTCATATAAAAAAATTTGAAAAATATTTTTCAAAATTGTCGCTCTTTTTTTGTTTATAGCGCAAAAAGTAAAAAACGCACAGGTGATCAAATACCACCAAAAGAAAGTTCCGTTTGTGGGAAAAAAAGGACGTCAATTTCATTTGGGTACAGCGTCGCACGACCGCGCAATTGTCTGTTACAGTCACGCAGTGCCGAATCTCAAAATAGGCCCTGGTCTTTGAGCAGCCAAATCCTCCGGGGCTTAAGTGGTTAAAAGAATAGGCCTGAGTCTGTCTGATCCATCTAGAGATGGTAGCCAAATAAATGGCCCGTCCTTTCATAGATCCATGTGTAACCACAAAACCCAGGAGACTCACTACGGAGAAAAGGACTCCGTAGCTGCCAGACCCACCCAAATCGCCCAAACCACATCCAAAGTATGCAAAGCAAATTCCCTAGGATGACCAGGAATGACGGACAGGGACGAAAAACCACCTTATCTCTATGGACCACTAAATAGGGAGTAAAACAGGATAATGCCGCCAACTCTGACATCCTACGGGCCAATGTAATAGCCACCAAGAATGCCTCCTTCTGGGACAACATAAGCAAGGGAATCTCCTGAATATGCTCAAATGGAGGTTTCTGGAGAACCAAGAGTACTAAGTTTAAATCTCACGGCAGCAAAAGAGACCGTACAGGCGGAGTCATATCGAACTCCTGGAATGAAGGTACGAACTAAAAAGTGCGTGGCTAGGGGTGACTGAAAGAAGATTGCTAAGGTAGACACTAGACCCTTGATGGTACTCAAGGCCAACTTCTGCGCAATGCCCCGTTAAGCAAAGTCTGAGCCACAGAAAAGCAGCGAGGATGAGCACCAATCGACTCACACCAAGAAGTGTACTCTTTCCACGTATGATGGTATATCTTGTTAGAAGTCGACTATCTTTCCTTCAACATCATAGGGATCACCAATCCAGACAATCCTCTATCCCTCAGTACCTGGGTTTCAATAACCAAGCCATTAAAACTAGCGACTGTACAGCAGAATCAGCCCTTGGGACAACTGGTCCTCTCTGAGAGGTAGCCCCCAAGGGACATTTACAATTAGGACCCTCACCCTCGATTCTTTACAGGAACCGCGGAAGAAACTTGAGCACAGGTGGATACTGGCCTTACAGTGCCCCTAAGATGTCTGCGGCGCCTGCCAGAGGAACCCGTGATCTCACCATGAACCTCGGTATCCTCTGGCCTCGTGAACGCTCAAGGAGGAGGTTCAGGAGTCCAGAGACCATCGAAGATGTCCTCCCACCCCAGTCATTGTTGAGGGCAAACCTCCTTGCTGAAGGGGTCTTGTCTGCGGGTCCAGAAAGGCCAGCTCTAGTCTTACCAGATCAAGGTTGCTTGGAACCTCCCTAGGAAAAAATGAAAGATCTATTTCCCTTGTCTGCAGCCCCGGGAGCAGGAAATAATTTTTTATGAGCTGAGAAGGAGGGCCCACGTCTGTACTCTTTCCCCTGTGAGACCCTTAATAATGTCATGCAGAGTAGCTCCAAACAGGCAAACAGACTTGAAAGGGCAGATCGATGAGAGCTTTCTTGTAGGCTTGGTCTGCAGACCAATTCTTAAGCCACAGCATGCGCCTATTCACTACCGCTGAAACGGAGAGCTTGCACCGCACGGGAGCTGCATTCAAAGCTGCATCACAAATAAACCCTCAGCACCTGGACAAACTGGTCCGCCAGATCAAGGAAACCAGAGGGAACCTGCTCATTACCCAGACCCTGACACAAAAGCCTGGCCTATTCAGTAAGGGTCTGAGACACCAGGGCCGGGGTCAAAACCGGTTGCAATGCGGAACTAGCCACTAAACTAGCACTAAACATGCTGCGTGCCACAGCTTCCACTTTCCTGTGAGCTGGGTCTTTAAAGGACAGGGATTCCTCTACTGGGATTATGATTGATTTATTCAACCTGGAAACAGGAGGGTCCACCATCGGGGAAATGGTCCATTTTTTAAAAAATGATTCCTCAAATGGTAACGTGTTGCATAATGTTTAAGGATCACAAAAGGTTGCTTTGGTTGCCCCCACTCCTTGTAGACAAATTTGTCAAAATAGGGAAGATAAGGAAACACCTTAGCTGTATGAGGTGGCTTGTGTGCCAAAAGGGACAGGCATGTCCGTGGCCACATTAGTTACAGCCTCCATTTTCAAAGTTTCACGCACTGCAGTAACAAGTGCGTCCAGCAGTGTCTTCTCACTCACTGCTGCGGCCGTGGAGAAATCATCCTATTAGATGGATCAGGGAGCATGGTATCAAGTCCCACTGGACGGACCACGTTCACAGCAGCAGAACCAGATTTAGAAACTGAGGCAGACTCAGCAGAAGGCACAGGATGCTCCCTGCTAGGCCTTTGCCTGCACACCACTTCCACCCAGGATACAAGGGACTTTAGGGCCGCTGTCAGTGCATCAAATGGAACCTGGGGTTCCGAGGGACCGGCTACCTTCAGGAGGGGATTAGTGGGGAAGATGTGACCCTGCGGCTCCATGAGAATAAGGGAATACAAAAAAAGGAAAACATTTTTGGCACCACAATGAACTCTCCCCCCCCCCCCCACTCAGGACAATGAAACCCTGTAGAGAGCGAGTCCCCACAGGACTCACCACCACAGGAGGAACGCCGTTCAAAACGCCAGCAAGACATGTGTGCACCAAGCTATGTATCCAGGTGAGAGGAAGAGGAGGGCCCAGAAGCCCAAGCACCTCTCCAGCGTCATGTCATACTAAGCGAAAATGGCCGCCGTGACGTCACAGATGCCAAAAACATGGCTACCAGCCATGGACCAGACCAAGGCAAAATGGCCTCTACCATACTCGGAGACAAAAAGTACGACAAAATGGCCACCATGCACTCCACGAGGGAAAAACAAATGGCGAGAGGAAGAGGAGAAAATAATCCATCGCTGCCAAATGGCTCTGCTGTGCCCTCTGCACAGGAGGTACACCGCACATCTGGCAAGACCTGTGAAACACAGATACCGGACACCCCACTAAAGAGAGCCCCCCAGGGTCAAAGAAACACCACCGAGGAGCAATGTGAGGGGGATGGGATGCAGCCACAGGGGGATCCCGGCTTAGGGGCTTGGAAAGGAAACCTGCAGGCAGGCCCAACCATCCCTGGAGGGTATCCGCATCCACCACAAACTGCGCAAAGGGGGAGAGGGGGAACTGTATTTACAGATCCTTGGTGTGGGTGACGCTCCAGACAGAACTCCTTGCCACCGAAGTGGGGGAGCAGTCGGCCAAGGGGACGCTGCAACTCAAACCAGCGCCCCGTCGTATTCGACCTTGCGACATGTTTGTTCGTGAGGCTATGTCGCTATGGCACACTCGTTGGCTGGATTGGGGGGGGAACAATGGATCTAGATTATCCAGTCTGTCGCCCAGCCCAGCAGCTGATTTGAAATCTCCCAGGAAAAAAGATGCATGGAAGGAGAACAAATTGCCAGGACCAAGAGATCCCATCAGGGAGTCTAGGTCCTTACTCCTGACTAGACAAAAAAAAACTGAATACCTATAGCAGAGAGGGGGGTTTTATACCAGCTGATAGCCAAGTTTTTTGTTTTTCCTAGTCCTTCTCCTCTCAGTCATAATTAGTGGAGCACTGTGTCCGTCGATGAACTAAAGCGAAAAGATGTTGTGTCTGTAGCAAACGCGGATATAGGCGTGACACAGGCTATTTTTGACCCTCCTGTCCTGCCCAGCCTGGTCGCTGCATCCAGGACTGTTTCTGTCACTACCACACACTAGTGGATTATTAGTATTGGATACAGCATGGCACAGTCTAGGGCACAAATTCACACAGGGTCTCAAAAGATGTTAGATGGCTATCGCATTTTGAGACCCCAGCCTCAAAAGTTTTTTTATTGTTACAAAAAAAGTGTAAATAAAAACAAAGCCAAAAATAGTTGTCCTTTTATGTTATTGTTCTTACTGTACTGTATTTTATAATATACTGCTATATTGTAATGTTTTATGGTTACTGTGATTTATTGTTTACCATGGTTTGCTTTGCAGATACGCCATTCTACTGTTTTACTGTACTGTATACTATACTGCTATATTGTAATATTTGTTAACCACTGTTGGCTTTGCAGGTATGCCATTCAGCTGCACCACTGATCTATTTATTCTGACAGCAGCAGGGTTTGTTCTTACAATATGTAATTCAGTGACTCCAGTGCTGTAGGATGTGATTTCACCACCACAGTTAAAAAAAAAAAAAAAGAGCATATATGCCAAAACATAGGGGCTGGGGTGGACAGAGGGCGGATTGTTTCAATGCTTCACCATATATTTTTTTTACTCTTTTTTTGGCACAGATTTCAATAAAAAATGTGTTTTATTGAGTTAATGTTTTATTGTTACTGTGTTGTATTGTTAACGGTTGTTTGCAGGTACGCCATTCAGCTGCAGCACTGATCGGTTTATTCTGATATTCTGGTAAAATCAGTGGCTACAGCATTGTAGTAATTGACCACCGCAGTTAAAAAAAGAGAGCATATATGCCAAAGCATAGGGGCTGTGGTGGATGTGAATAGAGGAATCGGTTAGGTTCTTATTTTTTTGTTCAGCCCATGGGCTGCACAAAAAAAAAAAAAAAAAAAAAAAAAAAAACATTGCATGTATGCCAATTATTAGAAGTGGGTGGATGCAGGCCGGTATTCTAATGGTGGACATACCACACACTTTCTGGCAGAGATTTCTTCTTCCACATCGATCAATGAACCCACAGGCTGCATGAAAAAAACTTACCGTTAGTGTACTGGTAACGGCCTTTCTCTTAATCCTTCCAGGACGGCCTACATATGAGAGATTGTGGCTCCGCCTCACAGGAAACACAACTAATTTGCAGCTGTTAAAAGGGTCCCACCCATCCTTGAGCTTCAGTAATAGAAAAGTACCTTTCCAACCGAACTTTCAAGGGATACAGTTATTCAATAACATACAGCTACACATATATACATATATATACATTTTTAAAACCACCACCATCTTGGGCGGGAAGTAGGCTGGCCGTCCTGGAAGGATTAAGAAAAAGGCTGTTACCAGTACACTAACGGTAAGTTTTCTCCTTTCATCCTTCCAGGACGGCCTACATATGAGAGGATAATAAAGGAATCCATACTGGCCTACCTTAGGGCGGGACCACTGCCTGTAAAACCGTTCTGCCAAAGGCAAGGTCTTGTTGTGACAGTACTTCCACACGATAGCGCTTTAGGAAGGTATCTTGGCTGGACCAGGTGGCTGCATGGCGGATCTGCTCCCAGGATGCTCCGGCTCTTTCGGCCCAGGAAGTTGCCATGCCCCTTGTGGAATGTGCCTTTAGATTTGTTGGTGTGGGGGTACCTGACACCTTATATGACATACTAATGGCTTGTTTAATCCACCTAGAGATTGAGGGTTTTGATGCTTGTAATCCCCTCCTTGGTCCAGAATGTAGAACCAATAGATGGCTAGATCTTCTAAAGCCCTTGGTTCTTTCCAAGTATGCTAGAAGACACCTTCTTACATCTAAGCAATGGAATTTTCGTTCTTTTGCACACTTAGGTTTTTCACAGAAAGATGGGAGAACCATCTCTTGATTCCTGTGAAAGGAAGACACTACCTTGGGTAGGTACAGTGGGTCTGGTTTAAGAATCACCCTGTCTTGGAGAATTTGCATAAAGGGTTCCTTTATGGATAAACTTTGTAAATCTCCCACTCTCCTGGCTGTGGTGATTGCCAACAGAAAGGTTAACTTTATTGACAAAATGTTTAAACTAATTTTGTTTAAAGGTTCAAATGCTTCACTAGATAATGTCACTAGTACTAGCGTTAGGTTCCAAACTGGAACATTAGTTCTGTTAATTGGAGATACTCTTCCCCAGGCTAACAGAAATCTTTTAATTAAAGGTTCTTCGGCCAGACTTTTGTCTAAAAAAACAGAAAGTGCCACTACCTGTACTTTAAGGGTGTTCACCGCCACCCCCTTATCTACCCCATCCTGTAAAAAATCCAGGATCATCGGGATTGAGGCAGAGGAATCCTTCTTCTGACTCTGCCAAGTACAGAATGTTTTCCAGATTTTGGAATAAATTTTCCTAGTTACTGGCTTTCTACTTGAAAGGAGGGTCTCAATAACTCTGTCTGAGCATCCTTTTTCTTTTAAGATTTGGCGTTCACTACCCAGGCTGTTAACTGAAAGAACTGCGGTCTGGGGTGAATTAGAGGCCCTTGTAGTAACAGGTCTGGAACTTCTGGTAGTTTCCATGGGGTTGTCACTGATAGGGATACCAGGGTTGCAAACCACGTTCTCTTTGGCCACCCCGGTGTGACCAGGATAAGGCGTAGTTGCGGCTATCCGCTGAGTTTCTGCAGAACTCTTGCAATTAGATTCTGTGGGGGAAAGGCATAGGCTAGACTGAAGGGCCAAGGTTGTGCTAGGGCATCCAAGCCCAGCATGCCCCTCTGTTTTGTCAGAGAAAAGAACTGTTCTACTTTTCGGTTCTGCTGAGTGGCAAACATGTCCACTTCTGGCTGACCAAATTTTTGGACTAGGCGTTGGAAAATTATGGGGTTCAGTTCCCATTCTGCCTGTTTGATGTGATGACGACTGAGGAAGTCCGCTTCCCAGTTGTCCTTCCCTTTTATGTACATGGCTGAAAGGGGAATTACTCTCTTTTCTGCCCAGCTCAGTGTCTCCTGTGCTAATTTTAGCAGAGAGCTTGATCTGGTCCCCCCCTGATGATTTAGGTAAGCTACTGCTGTAGCATTGTCTGAATGGACTTGCACTTCTTTCCCTAGAATGTCCTTCTCGAAGGCTTTTAAGGCCTTTTCCACAGCCTTCAGTTCCCTGTAATTGTAGGAGGCTTGACTCAGCTTCGAATCCCAGATACCCTGGGTCCGTGCTTCTTTTAGGTGAGCTCCCCACCCCTCGGAACTTGCGTCCGTGGTAATCCTTACGGGCAGCTCTTGACCCCATAATCGCCCCTTCTCCAGGTTTTGGGGAATTGTCCACCATTTCAGTGACAAAATTACTTGTGGGGACAATGTAATTTTTTCGTCTATGGAGTCCTGTCTCCTGTTCCAAGAGGCCAGGTGAAAAAATTAAAGGTCTCTTGAATGTAGTTGGGCCCACTCTACAGCTGGAATACACGCTGTCATTAGCCCTAGAACTTGCATGATCTGTCTCCTGGAACACCAAGGATGAGAGCAGATGCCTCTTACTGCTGAGACCACTTTTTCCACCTTTACCCTTGGGAGGAAAAGTTTTTTGAGTCTGGTATCTATTTTGTATCCTAGATACACTTGGACCTGTGCTGGCTGTATTGAGGATTTCTCAAAATTTAATAGCCATCCTACCGCTTGAAGAACTGACATCACCTTTTGGGTGTCTGCCGTAGCCTGTTTTTCTGATCTTGCAAAGATCAACATATCGTCCAGATACGGAATCAAGCTTAGGCCTTGTAGGTGAAGATGGCCTACTACTTCGGCCAAGATTTTTGTAAAGATCCTTGGACTCGTTGCCAAGCCAAAAGGAAGAGCTCTGAACTGCCAATGTGCAGTGCCTTCTTCCGTCACAATGGCAAATCTGAGAAATGCTTGATGTTCCGGATAGATTGGAACATGTAGGTAAGCATCTCTTAAATCCAATGTTGTCAAAAAGACATTCTGGTACAGATTTTTTCTGACCGCATAAATGTTCTCCATGGAGAACTTCTTGTATATCAGAAATTTGTTTAGTTTCTTGAGATTTATGACTAGCCGGAATTTTCCTGAGGGTTTCGGCACCACAAATATGTGGGAGTAAAAGCCTTGGAATGCCTGAACCTTTGGTACAGGTGAAATCACCTTCTGCCCTGCTAGTTCCTGAATACCGTCTAACAGTGCCTTCCTCTTTTGTTCTATTTTTGAGGGATAGGTCACTGTTCTATCTGGCACCCGCTGTGAGGCAAACTCCAGTCGGTACCCTTCCCGAATTATCTGGAGAATATAGGGGCTGGCAGAGATGTTTTCCCATTGGGAAGCAAAATGGGTCAGTCTGCCCCCTACCCTGATGCTGGCGTCAGTTGGTTTCTTTGGACTTAGGTCCAGGTTTAAGGAACAATAAGTTGGTTCCTTGTTTTCCCTTGTCAGGACCACCTTTCCTGGCCTGTCCCTTGAAAGGCCTTCTTTGATTTTTGTCCTGGAAGTTCCGAAAGGAATATCTTCCTGTTTTGTCCTTCCTCTTACTGGGAAATTTTTTCCCCTTTTCTGCAGATCTGGACAAGGTATCATCCAGTCCTGAACTGAACAATAATGAACCTTCAAAGGGTAATGCGCAGAGTCTTCCTTTGGAGGCTATATCACCTTCCCATGCTTTGACCCAAAGCGCCCTTCTAGCAGAATTTACTAATGCTGCTGTTTTTGCAGATGCTACTATTGACTCCACAGCTGAGTGTGCTAAGTAGGATACTGCTTTTCCAATCATATCTAGGGAATCTATCAGGTCTTGTGATCCCGCCATTAAGGGGACCTGTTTTGACAGTTCCTTGAGCCAAAAGTCTGCATTCCTGGCCATACAGGTATCAGCTAAGGCTGTAGTCATATTATACGCGTTAGAATCCCAAGCCTTTTTTAATAAGGATTCAATCCTGCGATCCATAGGATCCGTATTATGACCGGCATTTTCAAAGGACAAATCTGTTCCTTTTGATAACTGTGCCAGAGGAGCGTCCAGTTTTGGATTTTTTGTAAATACCTCCAATTCCTGTGGCTCAAAGGGATACCTTCTTTTCCAGCTATTTGGCCTGGATAAGGCATGCGTAGGGCATTTCCATTCTTGGTGTATTATGTCTTTTAATGACTGGTGAATGGGAATGGTTCTGTACTTGGCTCTTTCCAAGCCTTTGTACACTTTGTCTTTACTGGAAGACTCTTACTTGAGTAGGGATTCCTTCAGTGGCATGTACCACTTTAAGGAGACTCTCCATGTAATCCAATGAAAAAAGATTTTTGTTATTTTTAAACTCCTCTTTTTCCTCCTCAGTTACTTTCTGAGTCCTTATCTGAACTGGAAGGACCTCCCATGTAACTAGTGCCTTCTCCTGGATCCTCCTGTTCCCAGACTTGTGTTGAGGGAATGGTTTGAGACCCAGACCAGAGAGATGAGGGTCCTCTTGACCACCCACTGTCCTGTGAGGATAAGCTATCCTTGGATACTTCCTCTGCTGGAGTTTGAGGGATAGCTGCTGTAGTCCTGAATGACTGAATAGTAGCTAACATTTCCTCTTGCATAGATTTAAGAAAATCTTTCATTAGGATTGATGCTTCCTGCCCTGCTAACTTATTAATACAAGTATGGCATAAGGGCTTTAAGTAAGACTTAGACAATCTAACCCCACAATTCCCACATTTTCTAGACATGCTAGTGCTGACTGTGGAAGGGGGTCTGGCAGGGGCTTCCTGTGCCGGTGGCAGACCTGTGTAAAACACAAGAAGACAAGAAAAAGAGACACAATAATGTGACACAATAGCATCTCTTGTCTACCACTGCGGCTAACATTAGGTCAGGAAAATGGCCAGGCATGCCTGTCTTGTAAAAGACAGCAGTTGGCCTGCCACGGTGTAGTCACTTACCCGTTCCTGTCGCCACCTGCGCTGCCGCTTTTTCCTCTGTCGGGAGTGCGGACATCCGAGTCTCTTTTTGGGGCAATTTCAGCCCTCTCGTAGCCGGTGAATCAGCCATGTCCCCAGCGCTGAGCTCACATGGACCCGGCGTCTCCTCCACGCTGTGCCTCTTCCGGGTATCACCCGCTCCGCCTTTTCCGCCGGAACTTCCGGCCTCCATAGCGAGGCTTGAGGCGCGCTCACTGGCGGGAAATTCAAAATCCTTACCGCCCGACGGAGCTAATGGAGGAGACTTCCTGCAGAGACAACAGGACTTCAGGTATAGAGGGACCTTCACTGTAAGGTAAACCGCACTACCTGGCATGTTGGTGACCTGAAAGCTCCTGTTTCCAGGATGCAGCTAGGGAGGAACCTGCCATTAGGCCAACCGAAGCTGCCTTCCAGGGGTACCTCTCAGACAGTCCTTTGCCTTCAGGTTAGTAAAAAAAAACAAACGTTCCGATGTGAGGTTGGAAACACAACTGAACTGAAGCTCAAGGATGGGTGGGACCCTTTTAACAGCTGCAAATTAGTTGTGTTTCCTGTGAGGCGGAGCCACAATCTCTCATATGTAGGCCGTCCTGGAAGGATGAAAGGAGAAAAGAACATTACAATATATGCCACAGAAGGACCAGCAATGTACTGGTATGTTGCTAGACTTTGGGGGGTATACTGGAATGATGCCTGCAGCTTACGGTATATCATCTTGGTGTTGTTTTTTACCATTGGCGGTCAGCTTTCATGTAAAAGCAATCCTAGGGGCCGATTAGCAGCTAGACTGCTTTTACATGCCCCCCCCCCCACCCTCCGGCCACCTTCACGGTTTTTCTCGGGGTCTCCTGACCCACTGGGGAACCTGGGAATGCAGCCCCCATGGAAACCAGAACGGCTCCAATCATCTCTATGGCCTAAGAAACCGAAAGCTACAACCATTTCATCACTTCAGTTTTGCAAGATATAAAGATATAAATAGTGCCATTTTTAAATTGAAAAAGCATCTTATCACACGATCTTGGTGTAGTCAGACGCTTTAAGGGCAGAGGAGAGATCTAGAGTCTAATAGACCCCAATTTTTTTTTAAAAAAGTACCTGTCAAAGATGAACGCAAGCATTGGTTTTGTGTTGTATGTAAACAGCAATTGTACAATGCATGTGAGGTATCACCGCAAATGTCAGAGCGAGGGCATTAATTCTAGCAGTAGACCTCCTCTGTAAATCTAAATTTGGTAACCTGTAAAGGCTTTTAAAAATGTACGTAGTTTGACGCAGCTGCACGTGTGCCCAATTTTAAAGCATGTCGTGTTTGGGATCTATGTATTCAGCATAAGATCATCTTTTATATTTTACCAAACAATTGGGCAATAACTGGATTTTTGACTTACCGTAAAATCCTTTTCTCTTAAGTTCATTGACAGATGCAGGATCCATATCTTGATAACCATAGGGTTATACTGCCCCCTACAGGAGTAGGACACTAGGCAGGAAAAAAGTTCTGGCCACACCCATGGGGGTATATCCTCTCTCTCCCTGCTACAGGATGTCAGTTATGTAACAAAGCAGTGTCAGAGACTCATACCAACCCAACTCAAAATAGAGGGGCGGGTACTGCGTCTGTCAATGAGCATAAGAGAAAATTATTTTACGGTCAAAATTCCAGTTTTCTCTGTCGCTCATTGACAGACGCAGGATCCATACCTTGATAACCATAGGGACGTCCCAAAGCAGTGCCATAAATGAGGGGTGGGATAACAGAAATAAAATCCAATCTAGAAGGCCAAACCAGAGCCAACCAGAAGAACAGAGGACTCATCGAAACAAGAAGATGAGACCCACCTGAAAAAAAACAAACCCCGAGGTAGACCAAAGGTCCCCTCAAACAGCAGCCTGCAAAACCTTGCGGCCAAAAGAGGCATCCGCCGATGCAAGCACATCAACCTTATAAAACTTTGTAAAGGTATGAACCGATGACCAGGTAGCCGCCTTGCAAACCTGAAGCACCGACGCCTGATGGCGGAAGGCCCAGGAAGCACTAAGAGCCGAGTAGAGTGTGCCTTAACAGGGAACGGAGGAACCCGACCCTTCATAGTATATCATAATAAGCCTGCACCACCGTCTGTCTGATCCATCTGGAAATGGTCACGGCAGACGCAGGCAACCCCTTTCTAGGGCCATCCGTGATCACAAAAAGTGAATCAGCCTTACGAAAAGAGTCAGTAGTAGCCAAGTACACCCTGATCGCCCGAACCACATCCAAAGAGTGTAACGCAAACTCCTGAGGATGACAGGGCTTAGGACACAGGGAAGGTAACACAATATCCTCATTCAAGTGAAAGTCGGAAACCACCTTAGGAAGGAAGGATGGATTCGGACAAAGAACCATCTTATCCCTATGAACCACCAGATAGGGGGGAACGACAGGACAACGCAGCCAGTTCTGACACCCTGCATGTGATGGCCACCAAAAAGGCCACCTTCTGGGATAAGGTAAGCAAGGGAATCTCCCTAATATTTTCAAAGGGAGGTTTCTGGAGAACCGACAACACCAAATTAAGATCCCAGGGCAGCAAGGGCGCGCGCACCGGAGGAACCAGATGCTGCACCCCCTGGATGAAATTTCCGCACCAAGGAATGAGTAGCCAGTGGCTTCTGGAAGAAGATCGCCAATGCTGAAACCTGACCCTTGATAGTGCTCAAGGCCAGCTTCCACTCAACCCCCCGTTGCAGGAAGGCCAATATCCGAGCCACCGAGTAAGAATGTGGAGGAACCCAGAGGGACTCACACCATGCGATATAAGACTTCCATGTGCGATGATAAAAATGGATTTTTGTAAAATCTTACCGTAAAATCCTTTTCTCTTAGCTCATTGACAGACGTAGTCCTCGGTGATACAGCACCTTCGGGTTATGTTGCCTCCACAGGAGTAGGACTAGACAGGAAATAAAATGCTCTGGCCACACCCTAGGGGCAGTCCCAGAGGGTATATCCTCTCTCTCTCTGCCTCAGCAAATCAGTTATGTCATAAAAGCAGTCTTTAGAGAATTTAACCCAACCCAACTCAAAAAAAAAAAAACAGAGGGGCGGGTACTACGTCTGTCAATGAGCTAAGAGAAAAGGATTTTACGGTAAGATTTTACAAAAATCCATTTTTCTCTATCGCTCATTGACAGACGTAGTCCTCGGTGATACAGCACCTTCGGGAAGTCCCAGAGCAGTATCACAAATGAGGGGTGGGAAAATGGAAATCAAATCCAAATCTAGAAGGCCCAACCGGTGCCAACTAGAAGTTTACAATGCTCATCCTTAATGATGAGACTCAACAAAAAAAATTTTCAAACAGAAAAAAAACCCTCGAGGTAGACCACCGGTCTCCTCAAATTGCGGCCTGCAAAACCTTGCGGCCAAATGAGGCATCCGCCGATGCCATCACATCAATTTTATAAAATTTTGTAAAGGTATGTACCGACGACCAGGTGGCCGCTTTACATACCTGGACCACTGACGCCTGATGGCGAAAGGCCCAGGAAGTACTGAGCGCTCGAGTGAAGTGCGCCCTAACAGGGAACGGAGGATTCCGACCCTTAATAGAATAAGCCTGTACCACCGTCTGACTGATCCATGTAGATATGGTCGCGGCAGACACAGGCAACCCCCTTCAAGGGCTATCCGTGATCACAAAAAGTGAGTCCGTCTTACGAAAACCACTTTAGGAAGGAAGGATGGATTCGGAAGAAGAACCACCTTATCCCTATGAACCACCAGATCTGGGGAACGACAGGATAATGCGGCCAGTTCTGACACCCTGCGTAGAGAAGTAATGGCCACCAAGAAGGCCACCTTCTGGGAATGTAAGCAAGGGAATCTCCCTAATATCTTCAAAGAGAAGTTTCTGAAGAACCGACCACACTAAATTAAGATACCAGGCGGTAAGGGTGCGCGCACTGGCGGAGCCAGATGTCGCACCCCCTGGATGAAATTCCGCACCAAGGAATGATTAGCCAAAGGTTTCTTGAAAGAAGATTGCTAACGCCAAAAACCTGACCCTTGATCGTGCTCAAGGATAGTTTCTGCTCAACCCCTTGTTGCAGACAGACCAAAATTCGGGTCACCGAATAGGTCTGTGGGGGAAATCCAATAGATTCACACCATGCAATATAAGACTTCCATGTGCTGGAATTCGCTTTCCTTGCTTTAACTGGAGGTAGGAATAACTGAAGCTGACACTCCCTTGTCCTTCAGTACCTGGGTCTCAATGGCCAGGCCATTAAGCCAGCGACTGTAAAGCAAGATGGAAGATCGGTCCCTGAGACCGCAAATCCTCCCTGAGAGGAAGTCTCCAAGGAGCGTCCGCGACTAGCCTCGCCAAGTCGGCGTACCAGGCTTGACAAGGTCAATCCAGAATTTCCAGAATAACTGGAATTCCCTCCACCTCTATCCTGCGAAGAAGTTCCCGCAGCAACTTGAGAGGATGGAAGGCATGCCGTAGCGGATACTGCCCCCACGGGGCGATCAGCGTTTCTGCTGCGTCCGCTAGAGGATCGTGGCGCGAGCTACAAACCTCCACACCTTCCTGTTAGGCCAAGGTGCCAACAGATCCACATCCGGGATGTCCCAATGAAGGGACAGCTAGGGAAAAAACCTCTGGATGAAGAGGCCATATGCGATTGGATCCGAATCGGGCTGCTCTAGAGCTGCTCGATCCAGTAAATCAGAGAAAATCTGATCGCTCTCAGTTCCGATACCCTTATTGGTAATCTGGATACTATCGGAAGAAATGACTTCCCCTGGTTGAGCATCGGAGACTTCCTGGTCCGCTCGCTCAACCGGATCCGATTGTCCAGGGAATCGGAATTCTGATTCCATTAAAAAAGAATCTCCTTCAGGAGAATTCGGGTAGGAGACTGGGTATACGGTACTGCCTCTAAGAAGGCCACCATCAGTCCCAGCCAATTGACGGACAGCAACATCCGAATCGTTGACTGAACCTTCTGGAGTTTCCCAGCAAGGAGAAACTCTCTTGCCCAGGATGTATCCAACCTTAGGCCCAGATAGTTCAGTCTCCTGGTGGGAACCAGGGATGATCTTTGGGAAAGTAAAAAAACCGCTGATGTCCTGCGATGATGGGGATATAAAGATAGGCATCCTATATGTCTATGGACGCCAGGAAATCTCTTTTATGCAGGGAGGCCACCACTGTACGGATGGACTCTATTTCTTCCCAAGTCCAGATTTGGACGCACCTTGCCCTCTTTCCTGGGCATTGTGAATAGGTTCGAATAGAACCCCTGAAACCGTTCAATGTTAGAAGGGCAGAATCGCACCGGTGGAAGTGATCGAAACTCGATCCTGTGTCCTCCAGAAACCGGTGAAGACATCCCCCCCCACCCCAGAGATGGGTAGGGGCGCATCAGGCTATATTCTTCAGGCTTGGCTGAGCCGGACTCTTTGTTTACCCGACCAGCGCCCTTTGAAACCCCTCTAAAGGGGCTTTGGAGGGTTTCGCCTTATCGCCCGCCCTCGCGGAACGAACAACTCTATATGAGCAGAAAAGGAAGGTCCTCGTTAGTTACGAGGTCTTTTTATCCTAACAGTCTGTGGCAAGACAGCAGGTGGTACCGTCTATCCTATAAAGAGGAATTCCTCAAACGGATAGCACCTAGCCATGCGTTTGGAAATAACAGGGGTTCGTTTCAAAACTACCCCATTTGGGTAAAGGAAAATCCTTCGCCCTTTTGGTAGGCTAACAAGTACCAAAAAGGAATCTCAGTCTCAGCTACTTCTGCCGGTGTAACCTCAAGACTAAAGGTTTCCCGGACGGACACAACTAGTGCATCCACCACTCTTGTGCTATGGCGGAGGCAGAAACGTGCTCCTCACTGCTGAGGAGATATTACCTGAGACAACAGCCCCCTAAGAGGGACCTGCAACTGCATTGACCAGTTCCGAATCCGTATCTGAAGTATCTGATAAACAATAGGGGTAGGCGGGGGTCGCTACTTGACCCCCGTCCCTGACAGGCCACCTCCACCCGGGATACCAAAGACTCCAAAATTGCCGATAATGCATTAAAAACAAGTGGGGTACTGGAGGGTCCTGCGGCCACCTTGAGGGGATCAGGTGGGGATACCTATGCGGCAGGGTCAATGATTATACAAGACACTTGCCAGCGACAAAAAATGACAAAGTTAAAAAAAAAAAAAAAAACTTTTTTTTTTTTTGTGTCCCCCAGTCGCAACAGCGCCCCTCAGTGTTACCTGCCTTTTTGGACCCCACAGAGAGAGAGACAGACCCCAAGGCTCATCCCTGATGCACAGAAGTTTTCATCAGCTTGCTCAGTGCTTGTCTTGTTACAGACAGGAAGTCTTTGGCCCTATTTCCTGGGTAAAAGAGGCGGCTCCGCCCCTTAACACGCCTGCCGGCTCCATGAGGTGTTTGAGTCACCTCAAACATGGCCACCCCCATGCTGGAGACATGAGGCTACACCAAAATGGCGGCCTCGTGCGATCTACCAGACAATGGCGGCGGCCTGCACAGAATAGCGGCATGTCTGCAGAAGGATCTCGGCCTCACAACCCTTCACCCTCATGGTGGTCAGAGTGGTCGGAGGTACCGGACCCTAGCAGGCCGTATGCGGTCCGCTGCCTAGCTGGAGGAATGATCTGGAATGCAGTATACATGTATAGACATCGCCCTGTGGCTACTGACAGGTAGGATACCTTATACTATCACAGTAAAGTTCTAGTACTGCCACTGACTACAATCATTTACACATCTTTACAATTTGATTGTCAGCTCCCAAACCAAGCCTCCTGGCTTCTTGTACACAAAAATCACACTCAATTAGGGGGATCTGTGACATGTTGTAGGATAGAGGGGAACCCATCCTTACCATTACAGAGAGGGGCCCGCGTTCACCACAAGACCCGTCAGGGGGAAAGGGGGAACATACTACTCACCATACCGGAACCAGGCGGGCGCCAACTCCTGACATTACCCCTCTCCACCGAGGTAGGAGGGCTGTCGACCAATACGGGCGCCGTGACTCATGGTCTTTGGCGTTTCAGCTAGACGTTTAACTCGCAGGGTCAGTCCCCGTCCAGTGGGACTATGTCGCGGCCGACCCAGCGCGGAGCTATGGCCTGCACGCGCTCGTAGGCTGAACTGGGGTGACCACTGGATCTCAACATCCAGCCCGTCGCCCAGTTCAGCTTTCTTGCTTGAAGATCTCACAGGAACACTGGAGAAAAAAAGCTGTCTTAAAAAATTATTTTCTAAGAAAAAAATCCTGCCAGGACCGAAGATCCCAGCAAGGTATCTAGGTCCTTACTCCTGACTAGACAGAAAAAAACTGATTTGCTGAGGCAGAGAGAGAGAGAGGATATACCCTCTGGGACTGCCCCTAGGGTGTGGCCAGAGCATTTTATTTCCTGTCTAGTCCTACTCCTGTGGAGGCAACATAACCCGAAGGTGCTGTATCACCGAGGACTACGTCTGTCAATGAGCGA
Source organism: Pelophylax lessonae (assembly GCF_965119305.1). Lineage (NCBI taxonomy): Eukaryota > Metazoa > Chordata > Amphibia > Anura > Ranidae > Pelophylax > Pelophylax lessonae. The sequence continues at coordinate 494,113,814 of NC_138768.1, read as the reverse complement.
TAGAGAAATAAAGACTACTTCCTCGCCTTCACCACAGTAGAAAACACTGATCCAGACAGACCTCTATCCCTCAGTACCTGGCTTTCAATAGCTAAGCCATTAAAACCAGCGACTGTAAAGCAGGATGGTAGACCAGCCCTTGGGACAACTGGCTTTCTATGAGAGGAAGCCCCCAAGGGGCGTTTATGACCACCAGAATGATTGGAAGATCCTCACTCTTGATTCCTCACAGGAACTGCGAAAGAACTGCAAACACAAAGAAAGGGCGCACCAGCCTAGCGCATTATCCTCAGTAAGGCTTTTATTAGTAACAAATTAAAAGATGTCTACTCACAAACAAGTGATGTAAACCAGCAAATCAGATCCGAACACGAAGTCCATGATTATAGAGTCCACTGTCTTTGATGTTGGATATTGGCTAACGAGTTTTGAGGCATCGCCTCTTCCTCAGAGCCTAGGGGCCATGCCTGGACTCTCAGTTTATATAACAGAAGTGATTCCCAATGAACCCAAGAGGGCTCCTCCCATTTGGGTGTGGCCACGGAGATGTTAACTCTATTGATGCCAACACTTCTTTGTCAGTATAGAAAATTAACCCTTTGATAACTCAATGTTGAGCACATTTCTTATGCTGCTAATCACAAACGCATGACCTACATATGATACCCAGAACATACATGCTTTCATACTCGCCATACAGAATCAGGTTGCATACATATATATTTTTTCCTTCATACAAGAACTTTGACATTAAAATCCATTTCAGTTAAAACCAAAAAAAAAATATATACATATATAAATATATGTAGAAAAATTATTATATATATCCATGACCTACCAATATTAGTCCAGGGACATACTGTCCCAAACCGTGAGAAGGATGGAAATTGTGGCATATGCAGTTGATCGCAGCATCTTAATATAGAGGTGCACCTAATGGTGTATAAATGTCATATAGGCATAGGTAGGGGCACGAGAGCCGATGCTTTTGGGGTATAACTATAAATTAATTTTAGAACACTTACTAGGTTATTACTGTTGAGTCAAACGCATGTTGTGCCCTGCTTATGCTAGGCAGGGCGGTGGAACGCACGCCGCCAGATCCCGGAAAGGCCATGCGTTCCAAGTGGGTGACGTCCATTCCGCCTGCGTCACTTCCGCCACTCCCCGTGACCGCCCCCAAACGATACGATCAGTCCAGAGATCCGGACAGCTAATCTATTAGACCCACGCTGGCAGACAGGTCTGCCAGCAAAGTCCACACCCCTCATTCTATGCCTGGTAAAACCTGCACTAACTAAAGGGGCACGGTGTATACTCAAGTCCCTGCCTGCATCTCCATACAATTCCAATGGGCATTCCCTGCTAGGCTAAATTAAAAGATATATTCCACTATATCTATAGAATCAGTACTAAATAATTATATATCTATGTATGCAACCATTAATTAATTAAAAGGGAAATATTTGTAATAATCATTGTTAAAAGATTATAAAAGAATACATACATCCATATAATCATGGTCCCTAGGCTCTGAGGAAGAGGCAATGCCTCGAAACGCGTTAGCCAATATCCAACATCAAAGACAGTGGACTCTATAATCATGGATTTCGTCGTTGGGATCGGATTTGCTGGTTTACATCACTTGTTTGTGAGTATACATCTTTTAATTTGTTACTAATAAAAGCCTTACTAAGGATAATGCACTAGGCTGGTGCGCCCTTTCTTTGTGTTTGCAGTGTTAGATCGACCACTCGGTCGTAGAGGGCAGCAAGGTTTAGCCATTGGGGATGTCAAGTACGAGTCCCGTGACAGGAGCAGTCTGAGAGCCCTGTCTCTGAGCGCAGGAGTAAGGTGCCGAGCATCGCAAATTTATTTTGGAGCAGATACTGCGGAAGAAGCCTGAGCCGAGGAGGATACTAGCCTTACTGTGGCCCTTGGACACACGCGGCATCTGCCAGAGGAAACCGTGATGCCACCACAAACCTCGGTATCCTCCTGGGGAGCCGAACCTGCTAATGGAGCTGCATTTAGGACTGTGCTGAAGGTGGACACCACCAGACTCAGAACCTGTATGCAAATTGGGAGAGAGAACTATCTGTATGACAGCAGTCGGTGAATTACGGGCTCTGGTCCCTGAAATTTGTCCAGAGGAAGGACCACCCTGGTCAGAATTAACCACTTTAGCCCCGGAGCATTTGGCTGCTCAATGGCCAGGCCCTATTTTGCGATTCGGCACTGCGTGACTTTAACGGACAATTGCTACAATTTGGGTACAGCGTCGTGCAACGCTGTACCCAAACAAAATCGACGTCCTTTTTTCCCCACAAATAGAGCTTTCTTTTGGTGGTATTTGATCGCCTGTGCGATTTTGATTTTTTGCGCTTTAACCACTTAAGCCCCTGAAAATTTTACCCCCTTCCTGACCAGACCCCTTTTTTCAACTTGGCACTTCGTGACTTTGGGTACAGCATTGCATGACCATGCAATTGTCAAACAAAATTTACGTCCTTTTTTTCCCCACAAACAGAGCTTTCTTTTGGTGGTATTTGATCACCTCTGCGCTTTTTATTTTTTGCGATAATAAAAAAAAAGAGCGAAAATTTGGAGAAAAAAGACATTTTCAACTTTGTCTATTAAAAAATATCCAATATACTCAATTTATGTCATATTTATTGGCCAAAATGTATTTAGCTACATGTCTGACAAAAAAAATTTCAATGAGCGTATTTTTATTGGTTTGCGCAAAAGTTATAGCGTCTACAAACTATGGTGTAAATACTGAAATTTACGCAGCTTTAATTTCTGACTGCCTATCTCATTTCATTTCAAGTGCTAAAATGGCAGAACAGTACAAAACCCCCCCAAACTACCACTTTTTGGAAAGTAGACATCCTAAAGAATGTCCTGAGATGCATGTTGAGCTCATTGAATATTTAATTTTTTTGTCACAGGTGTTTGAAAAATGACTAAAAAAATTAAATTTTTTTTTTTAACACAACGTTGTCACTAAAAGATAAATTTCTTACACATGACATGGGTATATGTGGAATGACACCCCAAAATACATTCTGCCACTTCCCCTGAGTATGGTGATACCCCATGTGTGAGACTTTTTGGGAGCCTAGCTGTGTACGGGACCCCAAAATTCAATCACCATCTTCAGGTTCTCTAATGGCGTAAATTTTTGATTTTACTCCTCACTACCCATTTCGGAGGCCCTGAAATTTCAAGATAGCACAAAACCTCCCCAAATGACCCAATTTTGGAAAGTAGACACCCCAAGCTATTTGCTGAGAGGCATGGTGAGTCCATGGAATATTTTAGATTTTGCCACAAGTTTTGGGAAAATTACAATTTATTTTTATTTTTTTAACACAACGTTGTCACTAAAAGATAAATTTCTCACACATGACATGGGTATATGTGGAATGACACCCCAAAATACATTCTGCCACTTCTCCCGAGTATGGGGATACCCCATGTGTGAGACTTTTTGGGAGCCTAACAAGTTCCGGGAATATATATATATATTTTTTTTTTACACAAAGTTGTCACTAAATGATATATTGCTCACATATGCCATGGCTATATGTGAAATGACACCCCAAAATACATTCTGCTGCTTCTCCTGAGTACAGGGATACCCCATGTGTGAGACTTTTTTCGCAGTCTAGCCGAGTACAGGACCCTGAAAACCAATCCCCACTTTCAGGCTTTCCAAGAGCGTAAATTGTTGAATTCCCTCCTGACTACCTATCACAGTTTCGGAGGCCATGAAATGCCAAGAAAGCACAACCCCCCCCCCCCCAAATGACCCCTTTTCGGAAAGTAGACACCCTAAGCTATTTGCAGAGAGGCATGTTGAGTGTTTTGCAGATCTCACTTTTTGTCACAAAGTTTTGGAGCCTGAAAGTGGGGATTGGTTTTCGGGGTCCTGTACTCGGCTAGACTGCAAAAAAGTCTCACACATGGGGTATCCCTGTACTCAGGAGAAGCAGCAGAATGTATTTTGGGGTGTCATTTCACATATACCCATGGCATGTGTGAGCAATATATCATTTAGTGACAACTTTGTGTAAAAAAACAACAAAAATAAAAAGAAAATAATAATTTTCCCGAAACTTGTGTAAAAAAACCCCCGAAAAAAACAAATTGTCATCTTTCCGAACCTTAGGGCAAAATATAAAATACTCCATGGACTCAATATGCCTCTCAGCAATTAGCTTTGGGTGTCTACTTTTCAAAAAGGGGTCATTTGGGGGGGGTGTTTGAACTGTCCCGGCATTTAATGCTCAATCTCAGCCACACATTACCCACTCTTCTAACCACTTGAAAACCAAGCCTTTTCTGTGACTTTGTTTACATGAAAAAATATAATTTTTTTTAACTAGAAAATTACTTTGAACCCCCAAACATTATATATTTCTTTAAAGCAGAGGCCCTATAGAACAAAATGGTGGATGTTGCAAATTTTTTTTTGTCACACGGTATTTGCGCACAGATTTTCCAAACGCAATTTCTGCGAAAAAAATACATTTTTTTTTTAAATTTTTTGCAAAAAAAAAAAAAAAAAACACTATATAATTCTAAATTGTTTGGTAAAATTTAAAAGATGATCTTATGCCGAGTACATAGATACCAAACATGACATGCTTTAAAAATTGTGCACGCCTGTGCAGCGGCAACAAACTACGTACATTTTTAAAAGGATTTAAAAGTCTTTACAGTTTACCACTTTAGAATTACAGAGGAGGTCTACTGCAAGAATTACTGCACTCGACCTGGCGTTTGCGGCGATACTTCACATGCATGCTGCAATTGCGGTTTACATATGACACTAGACCAATGCCTGCGTGTGCCATTGCGCGCAAGCATGGGGGGACAGGGGGGGCTTGATTTTTTTTTCACTTAGCTTTTTTATGTTATTTTGACACCGTTACTTTCATTTTTTTTTAAATCATTTTTATTGTTATCACAGTGAATTTAAATATCCCCTATGATCGCAATCTGTAGTGACAGGTACTCTTTTTTAAAAAAAATTGGGGTCTTTTAGACTCTAGATCTCTCCTCTGACCTTAACGCATCTGACCACACCAAAATTGGTGTGATAAAATACTTTCCCAATGGTTCTATTTCTGGCGAAACAGAAGTCATGAAATGCTCGTAGCTTCTGGTATCTTAGGCCATAGAGATGATTGGAGCCATTCTAATCTCCAATTAGCTCTATGGTTAGATAACTGAACCACCGGCTGCACTCTCGGGTTAACCGGTGGGACAGGAGAGCCCGAGGAAAACCACGGAAGGGGGCGGTGGGCGAGTCCCCTCCCACTGCATGTAAAAGCAGGCTAGCGGCCAATTATTCGCTAGGATTGCTTTTACATGTAAGCCGACTGCTGGCTGCAAAAAACGATACCAAGACGATGCCTAAATCTGCAGGCATCATCCTGGTATAAGCACTCAAAGTTCAGCAACGTACCAGTACATTGCTGGTCCTTGTTTGGCATATAGTGTAGTTTTTTTTTTTTTTTTCATGCATCCTGTGGGCTGAACGAAAAAAAAGAGAACCTAACAGAAATCAGCACAGGAATATTGTGTAGTATTACTCATCATTAACCGCCCAAACAACCACCCACTGAATTTAATGATGGGTATACATGACAATATTCCACGTATACCTAAATAGTATTTTAACTGCAGTGCTGAAATCAGAAAATCACCACAGCTGCTGCCAGCAAAGGTATCCATATATGCTGTTCGCAAACACTGTTTGTGTCAGAATATATAAAATCAATGTGGCAGCCGACGAGTACCTGCAAGAGAAACAGGTTAACAAAAGAATGAAAAACAAAGTACAGTAAAAGTACAGTAGGAAGAGTAGAAGAACATATAAAATGACTGACAAGACAACGGTTTTTGGATTTTTTAAAATTTTTTTTCAAAACAGTTTTTTCTCTGAACTGCGATTTTCCAGCTTGGGTCTCTCAAAATGTTGATAGCCATCGAACATCTTTCGAGACCCTGTGTTTGTGTGCCCTACACTGTGTATTGCTGTACCCTACACTAATACTCTACTAGTGTATGGTAGCGCTCGAAACATTCCCCGATGCAGAGACCAGGTTGGTGGTCAGGACATCTGGGACAATAAAAGCGGGTGTATCGCCTAAATCCGCGCCTGCTACAGACATCTTCTTTGGGGGTGTCTTTGGGTAGGGGTATGTGGGAGGACATGTGGAAAAAGTCTCTCATGCAGCCGGCTCAATGCATCTGGAAGGGGAAGTTGGGCAGGCATACCTCCTGGGTACAGGTTCGTCCTGATGCCCTGTATAGGACAAAGGCGTTCAGCATAGCCAATTGGAATAAATAAACAGACACTTTTTTGTACCAGCGTCTGGCTTTACGGGCAACTAAATGCGGCGCCAAAAGCTGGTCGTTAAGGTCCACCCCTCCCATATTAAGGTTATATTCGTGGACACAGAGGGGTTTCTCCATAACACCAGTTGCCGTAGGAACTTGGATCGTCGTGTCTGCGTGAAGAGAGGACAGAACATATACATCCCGTGTATCCCTCCACTTCACTGCAAGCAATTTGTCCGTTTTCAAGCAGGCTCTCACCCCCCGACTAAGACGGGAATTTACAAGCCGTTGGGGGAAGCCCCGGCAATTAGGTCGCACAGTGCCACATGCGCCAATTTGCAATTCGAGCAGGTGACTAAATAGTGGCACGCTTGTGTAGAAGTTGTCCATGTACAAATGGTACCCCTTTCCGGATAAGGGTGACACCAAGTCCCAAACTATCTTGCCGCTGCTACCTATGTAGTCTGGGCAGTTGGGGGGCTCCACAGTGCTATCTTTTCCCTAATAGACCAGGAAACTAACTGTATAGCCCGTGGCCCTGGGAACACTCGTTAACACAGACAACTCGTTCGGGGGTGAACAAGGCTGCAAACCGCTGATTGAAGTGGTCTATGAGGGGCCGAATTTTGTGGAGCCGATCATATGCAGGGTCTTCCCGAGGACAACCGATTTCATTGTTGCTGAAATGCAAAAATCGCAGAATTTGCTCGTATCTCGTCATGGATGCAGAGTACATGCGCATATGGTGAAGTAGGCTAGTGGACCAATATAGCCGCAATTCACTCTGTTTGGTTATGCCCATGTTCAGGGAAAGGCCCAGAAAGATTTTAAAATCGGAAACCGTTATAGGTTTCCAGCCGAATGGTCTGGCAAGGTGCGAATTTGGGTTGGCGGCGATAAATTGTTGTGCGTATAAATTTGATTGATCCACAATAGATCTGAAAAGATCTTTCGTGAAGAACAGCTAAAAAAAGTTCAGGGGCATAAATCCAGCTGTCTCCACGTGGATTCCAGGTTGGGCAGTGAATGGGGGAAGTACTGGCGCTGTAGAATCAGTGGTTTGCCAAATGGGATATGTCAGCGCATCAGGGAGGGCACTATGGGCTCTACGGGCCTGTCTTCGAATACGTGGTGGCTGCGGGCCACTACTCGTGCTAGCCACCGCACCAGCTTTAACTGCACTTATGGGACTCGCCACGTCACCAAGTGTTACTGCAGTGCTGGTTGTACTAGGTCCATGGTGTACTAGGCCGCTGGTGCTTGCCAGGTCACCAGAAGGATGAGCGGCCGTAGTACCGACACTCTGCTCCATACGAGCACCCTGCGATTCCTGCATCTCAACAACTCTAGAATGGTGTCGGGTACGCCTGGGTCTAACAGGGACCCATCCGTCATTGGAGCTAAATGTCTGGGAGCCGCTGCTGTCATCAGGTTCGTATACTGACACTAAATCTGCCAGTGAGGCTTCCCCATCGCTCTCATCTGACATGGCCAGTATACTATAAGCCTCTTCACCACTGTACAAACGTTTGGACATTTTGGTAACAAAATTTACCTGTACAGTAGTGTTGACTCACAGGTAATAAAAGCACCTGGTTGTCAAGGACTATTTCAAGCGCTACCAAAAAAAACTGCTAATGCTAGCAGGGATCAGGCCTGACTCTGCTAACACAGCAGTTTTGTGTGTTGTGTTTTTTTGTAAGTGACAGTAATCTATTGATTACTACACTTGCCTGGGTGGGGTGGGCTGAGCAGAGGGATTAAACGCAGGCACTGGCAGGAATCAGTGCTGATCGTGCAAACACCGCGTTTTGGGAACCCTAAACTATGGGGACGCTAGTATAGTTCTGATCAGATCAGATATTGATCTGTTCAAACGCTATACTAGTAATGGAACTGTATGTGTGCGTGTGGTAATCAAGGGGTTATTTCTAACTATGCGCCGGGGATCTGCGCTATTTTAGACTGACACTAACACTAGCTAATGTCACCTGTGTCAATAATAATAGTGATCAGAAAAAAAACTGTACACTATAAAAGTGACACTGTGACAGAGCAATGAAGGGGTTAACTTGAGGTGATCAGGGGGTTTTAATCTTTATTGGAAGGGGGTGGCGGGACCCAAAACCTCCTTTGGGATAGAAACTAACTCGCTAGCGCAAACTCAAGTCACAATCACACTAATACAAAATACAGTAAAAACACTATATTACATGTGTATTAGTGTGCAATGTGATAGGGGGGAAGGGGTTAACTGGATGTGATCGGGGGGGGGGTTAAATCTTTATTGGGAGGGGGTGGCGGATATCCTGAGGATAAAAGGGACGGCGGCAAGCGCTAAACCTGGTCACAAGTCACACTTATACGGGTATATAGAAAATGCTATATACTGTATACAGTGTGTGTTGTGACAGGAGGTGTGGGGGTGATCGGGGGGGATCAGGGGGTTAAATCTATTGGGGGGGGGTGGCGGGGACCCTAAACCTCCTTGGGACAGAAACGAACTTGCTAGCGCTAATTCAGGTCACACACACTAATACAAAATACAGAAGAACAGAATATTACGTTTGTATTAGTGTGCAATGTGACAGGGGGGATGGGGTTAAAACTGTGGGTGATCAGGGGGTTAAATCTTTATTGGGGGGGGGGGGGGTGGCGGGTATTTTAAGTGAAAAAGGGAGGGCCACAAGCGCTACACCTGGTCACAAATCACACTTATACGGGTATATAGGAAAATGCTATATACTGTATACAGTGTGTGTTGTGACAGGGGGTGTAGGGGAGATCAGGGGGTTAAATCTTTATTGGGGGGGGGGCGGGGACCCTAAACCTCCTTGGGACAGAAACGAACTTGCTAGCGCTAATTCAGGTCACAATCACACTAAGCCTCGGTTCACACTAGGGCAACCTGTGAGGCGACCTGGTCGCCTCACAGGTCGCCTCCCATAGGGAAGCTGCGGACCCGTTCTAATAGGAGCGACACGTGTCGCTCTGACCTAGAAAAAGGGTCCGGAGCTTCTTTGGGGCGACCAGGAGGCGACCGCCATAGACTTCAATGTTATGAAGTCCGTGGCGGCCGCTCCGAGGTCGCGGCGCGCTGCTCGCACCGCGATCTCGGAGGTCGTCCCGGGAAGTAGCGTCGCGGTAGTGTGAACCGCCGCTAATACAAAATACAGAAAAACAGTATATTACGTTTGTATTAGTGTGCAATGTGACAGGGGGGGATGGGGTTAGATATTTATTGGGGGGGGTGGCTGGTATTTTCAGTGAAAAGGGGGGTCCGCAAGCGCTACACCTGGTCACAAATCACACTTATACAGGTATATAGGAAAATGCTATATGCTGTATACAGTGTGTTGTGACGGGGTGTAGGGAGTTAACTGGGGGGGGGGGGGGCGATCGGTGGTTAAATGTGCCTATCTAAGTGTATGTGAGTGTGCTTGGTGCAGTACTTACAGTTAGATGTGCTCTCCTCTCGAGATGAATCCAAAAAGGATCATAGGAGGGGAGAGCAAATCTTTTCTGAGCCTGTGTTTACATTACACAGGCTCAGCATGGATTCTGATTGGGCAGGACCGATCTACAGGTCCAGGCCAAAAATCATCGGCCTGGACCTGATGACTGATCGGTTCTGAACCCAATCAAGCCATCGGCGGCGGCGCGCACCAGACCGCAATAAGCGTATTTTGCGCAATAAGCGTATTTTGATTGGTTTGCGCAAAAGTTATTGCGTTTACTAACTACGGGAAAGATTTGTCATTTTTATTGTTTTTTACTAGTAATGGCGGCGATCTGGGACTGCAACATTGCAGCGGACAGATTGGACCCCTAACTGACATTTTTGACACTTTTGGGTGTACCAGTGACATTACTACAGTAATCAGTGCTAAAAATACGCACCGTTACTGTAAAAATGACACTGGCAGGGAAGGTGTTAACAGTATGGGTGATCAAGGGGTTAAATATGTCCCTAGGGGCGTGATTCTGTCAGGGGGCGTGGCTTGTGAAGTCATCACAGAGACATGCGATCCTATATAGCAGGATCGCATAGCCTCTGTGATCACTTTAGGGAGAATGACAGACGGCTGTGTTTACATCAGCCATCTGTCCTCCCTCAGCTGTGGGAGATCGCGAGTGGCCGACGGCCATTGGAGCCGCAGGCCACACGCACTGGCTCCCCGGCTGATGTGGGGGTCAGAACACGCCGCCGCCGCGCTCGCCCCCTAGAATCTCCTTAGCGAGCGACGTAGTACTACGTCGGTTTGCTCAGGAGCGGCTGCCTGCCGCAGTAAATCTGCGGTGGGCGGTCGTAATGTGGTTAAAATCAGTGTGATAAAAAAAACAATCAGTCCAAATATATAATAAAATAAAGCTCAAAATGACAGTGTATAGAATTCATTAGAATAATAAAAATCCGGGCAGCAATCACTAAAAATGTGTAATCACTCTACATAAATAATCTACATACCGGAAACAAGTGTAGCGCCAGAGTGTAAACAATCTACAAATAAATCCAAAACATAGAAATTGAAAAGTCCACTGTGAAGTCCACTCGGGTGAATGAATAAATGCAAATGTGCTTCTCCTTCACCAGTAATATTAAGCCTCTCACCTCACATTCCGACCCGTCTCCAGCTGGTCAGAATCAGCTGTCCCCCCCCCCCCCCTGGGGATAATAGCAGTTTGGCAGGTGCAGTTTTAACACTAGGCTAACTTCTCAGGTGCTTGATCAATCTCCACAAGAGTGCCTCAAATACAAAAAGTAGAATCTAATGCTCTCTGAATAGTGATAAAATACATTTATAGCAAAAACGAAACAAAGCAAGCACTTCAGCAGTGCGGGCTGTACAGGCAGTGCAAGATCGCTAGTAGCCCTGATGCGACGTCAACAGACAGGAATGGGAACAACCAAAACTACCGTTTGTGGTCTCCAAACGTTTTGCTGTACGTTACACTTTTGAGGAGTCACTCTTAAAAGGAGTGGACTAGTCCACCAGTGGTGGACCCTCCTGTTTCCAGGTTGAATAAAGCAACTATGATTCCAGTAGAGGAATCCCCATCCTCTAAGGACTCGGCTGACAAGAAAGCGGAGGCTCTGGCACACAGCATGTTTACTATGGCTGGTTCGACATTGCGGCCAGTCTTTGCTTCAGCCCTGGTGTCTCAGACCCTAACTGAATGGGCCAAGCTTCTGTGCCAGGGCCTGGGGGGGCGAGGAGGTCCCCGCTACTTAAGTTGGATTAGTGGACCATTTGGTCCATGGGCTGCAGTTTATCTGTGATGCAGCTTTGTGATGCAGCTTCAGGGAAAGAGAATAAGTGAAATTGATCTTTTAAAATCTTCCTCGGGAGGTTCCAAGCAACCTTGGTCTGGTAAGCCTAGAGCTAGCTTCTCCGGACCAGCAGACAAGATCCCCTTCAGCATGAAGGTCTGCCCTCCCCCATTATTGGGGTGGGGGGACATCTTCGCCGGTTTACCGGCCCGTGGACTTCTTTGATGAAGATCAAGGAGATCCGCGAAATCCTGCAAAGGTTCAGGTAATGTCCGAACTACCTAAAGGTTCCCCCTATCCCTATCCAGGGAATTGAATTACCTAGGTCTGATTTGAATTCTAAAAACCAGAAACAAGCTTGTACTCTCTTTGGAACTTTTCTTAGCAACCATAAGGGCAAACCAGGATATAAGGGGTGTGGAGATGAATGGACTAGAATATAAAGGGTCTGCTTTTACAGACGATATTTTGCTATATGTTACTAATTCTTCACAGGTTCTTTCAAAAATAATGGTGGAATTGGAAAGATATGGAGAGATTTCCAACTTTAAGGTAAACAAAAACAGAGATATTGAATTTCTCTGTTTCTCTTTCTGAGCGCAGGACTATTAAAGCCTTGTACCCCTTTGTATGGAAGCAGTAGGGTTTAAAATACCTGGGTATATTGATATTGGGATCAGAAAGGAAGCTATACTTAGATAATAATTTCCCTTCATTAAATAATATTAACCACTTAAGGACTGCCCGCCGCAACTTCCCTCCTGCGCGGTCGACGTAGCCCTACATCGGTCACGAGCCTGCTGCTAGGGGGAACTCGGCAGCGGGGGCTCTGCCGCACGGGGCCGGCAGCTCTGATTGCCGCAAGCCCCCCCCCCGAGGCTGTACTAGAGGTTAGGGCGGGCAGAGAGCACTAGATCTCTTCATTTATTCCCCTATACATGTTTCAATCGCTCTGGAGGTGAGAGGCTATTCATAACCTCTGTGGTTCGTGGATCCCTGTGTGTAGTAAAAAGCTGTTACTGACCCGTGATCGGGTCTTCAGTTGAGGTGAGAGACCAATTCACCTGGTGGTGGGATTGCATACTACTCACAGAGGTGTATATTAAGTTCACACGGGATTATTCTTCTGGACACTTGGGAGCTGAATTTGCATTTATTATGTATGGACACTTTGGATGATTGCACCTTTTTATGGATACTTATTGATGAGTTTGCTCACCATATATTTTGAGTTGTGCACGGTATATGTGGAATCATTATTGGTATACACTTTTTAAAGACTGGCGCATCACTATTATTTTGAAATATACAGTGCCTTGTGAAAGTATTTGGCCCCCCTTGAACTTTGACCTTTTGGCACATTTCAGGCTTCCAACATAAATATATAAAACTGTAATTTTTTGAGAAGAATCAACAACAAGTGGGACACAATCATGAAGTGGAATGAAATTTATTGGATATTTCAAACTTTGTTAAATAAAAAACTGAAAAATTATTCAGCCCCTTTACTTTCAGTGCAGCAAACTCTCTCCAGAAGTTCAGTGAGGATCTCTGAATGATTCAATGTTGACCTAAATGACTAATGATGATAAATAGAATCCACCTGTGTGTAATCAAGTCTCTGTATAAATGCACCTGCACTGTGATAGTCTCAGATGTCCGTTTAAAGAGCAGAGAGCATCATGAAAAACAAGGAACACACCAGGCAGGTCCGAGATACTGTTGTGGAGAAGTTTAAAGCCGGATTTGGATACAAAAGGATTTCCCAAGCTTTAAACATCCCAAGGAGCACTGTGCAAGCGATAAAATTAAAATGCAAGGAGTATCAGACCACTGCAAATCTACGAAGACCTGGCCGTCCCACTAAACTTTCAGCTCATACAAGGAGAAGACTGATCAGAGATGGAGCCAAGATGCATGATCACTCTGGATGAACTGCAGAGATCTACAGCTGAGGTGGGAGACTCTGTCCATAGGACAACAATCAGTCGTATACTGCACAAATCAGGCCTTTATGGAAGAGTGGCAAGAAGAAAGCCATTTCTTAAAGATATCCATAAAAAGTGTCGTTTAAAGTTTGCTACAAGCCACCTGGGAGACACACAAACATGTGGAAGAAGGTGCTCTGGTCAGATGAAACCAAAATCCAAGTTTTTGGCAACAATGCAAAACGTTATGTTTGGCGTAAAAGCAACACAGCTCATCACCCTGAACACACCATCCCCACTGTCAAACATGGTGTTGGCAGCATCATGGTTTGGGCCTGCTTTTCTTCAGCAGGGACAGGGAAGATGGTTAAAATTGATGGGAAGATGGATGGAGCCAAATACAGGACCATTCTGGAAGAAAGCCTGATGGAGTCTGCAAAAGACCTGAGACTGGGACGGAGATTTGTCTTCCAACAAGACAATGATCCAAAACAAAGCAAAATCTACAATGGAATGGTTCACAAATAAACATATCCAGGTGTTAGAATGGCCAAGTCAAAGTCCAGACTTGAATCCAATCGAGAAATGTGTGGAAAGAACTGAAAACTGCTGTTCACAAACGCTCTCCATCCAACCTCACTGAGCTTGAGCTGTTTTGCAAGGAGGAAGGGGCAACAATTTCAGTCTCTCGATGTGCAAAACTGATAGAGACATACCCCAAGCGACTTACAGCTGTTATCGCAGCAAAAGGTGGCGCTACAAAGTATTAACCTAAGGGGGCTGAATAATTTTGCACGCCCAATTTTTCAGTTTATTTGTTAAAAAAGTTTGAAATATTCAATAAATTTTGTTCCACTTCATGTTCGTGTCCCACTTGTTGATTCTTCACAAAAAATTACAGTTTTATATCTTTATGTTTGAAGCCTGAAATGTGGCAAAAGGTCGCCAAGTTCAAGGGGGCCGAATACTTTTGCAAGGCACTGTACACATGCTCAGTGCACTGCTCCTTGCTTGAGCAACATCGCTGTTCTCTGAGCTCCCATCCCTGTAACCTTAGCTGTTGTATCTGATCTCCTGTGTACCGACCTGGCTTCGTTTCTCAGTCTATGTACGTCTGCTGCCTGTCCTGACCTCAGCTTGTCTCTTGGATATCCTTGTAGTCTCCTGCTTACTCTGCACACGCCAGCGGTCTCCACATCTTCAGCTGGGCCTACCTGGGGGCCGCGACCTGGTTCCAGTCTGCTGCAAGTCCATCCCCACCACCAGGGGCCCTGGTGAAGAAGCAGGCTGGGATTTAGACTCCGCACCCTGGGGTATCCTGAGCTGGGGATCTATAAGGGCTCACTACCACAGACCCGTTGACAAAAACTTTGCAGCCAAAAGGAAGCATCCGAGGAATGCCATCACGTCAATCTTGTAGAATTTTGTAAAAGTGTACACAGACGACCAGGTCGCTGCTCTTCACACCTGAGTCACAAAAGCCTGATGGCGAAAAGCTCAAGAGGCACTCATGGCTCTAGTAGAATGTGCCCTCATAGGGAAAGAAGGTGCCTGACCCTTGAGTGAATAGGCCTGAACAATAGTCTATCTGATCCATTTAGAAATGGTTGCAGCGGACGCAGCCAAACCCTTCCGAGGTCCCTCAGGAAGGACAAACAGGGAATCAGACTTCCTAAAGGATTCCGTGGTCGACAGGTAAACCCTGATCGCCCGAACCACATCCAAGGAATGCAAGGCAAACTCCTTGGGATGCATAGGCTTCGCACAAAGCGAAGGCAAAACAATATCTTCATTGTGGTGGAAGGCAGACACCACCTTAGGTAGAAAAGACTGGTTGGGTCGCAAAACAACCGTATCCCTATGAACGACCAGGTAAGGCGAACGGCAGGACAGAGCTGCCAATTCAGACACTCTGCGAGCAGAAGTGATAGCCACCAGGAAAGCAACTTTCTGGGACAACACAGGCAGAGGTATTCCTCTGATGTTTTCAAAGGGAGGCTGTTGCAAAATGGACAAAACCATATTCAAATCCCGCGGAGGCAAAAGAGCCCTCCTTGGAGGAGCCAGATGACGCACCCCGTGAATAAAGGAGCGAATCAGGGAATTAGTCGCCAACGGACTCTGGAAGAAAATGGCAAAGGCCGACACCTGACATTTAATCGTGCCCAACGCTGTACCACACCTGTCAGCAAGAAAGCTAGGACCCTCGCCACCGAAAAGGAGCGAGGATGCAACCCTTGCGACTTACAACAGGCAATGTACGCCTTCCAGGCACGATGATAAATCTTCCTAGAGGTAGCCTATCGAGCTCTCAGCAAGGTAGGAATAACAGCATCAGAGAGACCTCTGTCTCAACACCAGGCCTTCAAAGGCCATGCCGTTAAAGCCAGAGACCGTAAAGCAGGGTGGAAGATTTGCCCTTGAGACAGCAGATCTTCCCTCAGAGGTAGTCATCTGGGAGGCTCGACGACCATCTTGACGAGGTCTGCGTACCAAGACCGACGAGGCCAGTCTGGGGCCATCAGAATCACATGTACCTGTTCCAGCACTAACCTGCGGAGGAACCTGGACAACAGTTGGATCAGGGGTAAAGGCATGAATCGGCTGATACTGGTGCCAAGGCACCACCAACGCATCCGTGGCCTCTGCCAGAGGATCTCGAGCCCTGGCCACGAACCTTTCCACCTTTGTTGAGACGAGACGCAAACAGATCCACGTCCGAAGTCCCCCCACCGGGCACACAGGAGTCGAAACATCTCTGGATGCAGGGACCATTCTCCCTGATCCAAGGACTGACGACTCACATAGTCTGCCTGCCAGTTCTCAACTCCCGGAATGTGAGCAGCAGAGATAGCTGGAAGGTGCGCCTCGGCCCAAGATAGAATCTCGGCCACTTCTTTGGCTGCCCGGGCACTCCTGGTGCCCCCTTGGTGATTGATGTAAGCCACAGCCGTGGCATTGTCAGTTTGAACCTGAACCGGACGACCACGCAACCGAGTCACCCAATGGAGCAGGCTAAGTTTTATCGCCCTAAGCTCCAGGACATTTATCGGCAAGAAGGATTCCTCTGACGACCATGTCCCCTGGGCACAAAGAGTGTCCAGTACTTCACCCCAGCCGGTTAGGCTGGCATCCGTGGTGATCACCGTCCACAACAGGGGCAGAAAGGACTTGCCCTGGTTCAGAGTGGGTGACAGAAGCCACCATGAAATCTCCGTCCTCGTGAGACGGCTCAAACACACCATCCTGTCCAAGGACTGGGGATCCCTGTTCCATTTGGCAAGAATCTCTGCTTGCAGATTCCTTGTGTGAAACTGGGCAAATGGGATCACCTTGAAGGCTGAAATCATCAGCCCCAGGGACCTCTTGCAGGTCTGCAGGGAGGAGAGATCGTTGTCCCCGAGGGTCCTGATCTTGTCCTGCAAAGTCTGAAGTTTTTCCTCTGGGAGAAAAACCTTCACTTGAGCGGAGTCCAAGACCAATTCCCAGATATAGCAGACGTACCGATGGAGTCAGTGCCGACTTCTGGAAGTTGATGGTCCACCTGAACCCCTGGAGCGTCTGAGCCGTGACCGCCAGCTCGCCCTCAACAAGACATTGTCCGGATAACCGAGGACCGCAATCCCCTTCTTGCGCAGCAGAGCCACCCCCGGGGCCAAAACCTTGGTGAAGACCCTAGGAGCCGAAGCTAGACCAAAGGGTAATGCCACAAATTGAAAGTGCTCCTCCGCCACTGCGAAGCAGAGATACCGCTGATGACCTTCGTAGATAGGGATGTGCAGATACGCATCTTTTAAAAACGATGGAGGGCAGAAAATCCCCTTGACTTAAAGACGCCACCACCGACTGGATGGATTCCATCCAGAACTTCTGCACCCGCACAAAGCGGTTCAGTGACTTGCGGTCCAGAATCGAAAGAACCTTGCCCTCCTTCCTGGGCATCGTTAACAGGTTTGAATAAAACCAGCAAAATCTCTCCCGCTGTGGAACCGGGACAATAACGCCATGAGCAAGAAGATCTTGCACTGCCCCCTTGAGAGCTGTCAGGCGATCAGGAGACAGACGGAGATTTGATGGAAAGAACCTGTCTGTAGGGTGAGATCGAAATTTGATCTTGTACCCTGAACAAATCAGTTTGTGAATCCATTTGTCCAGAAATAGGGACAACCAGGGTTCCTGAAAGTAACACAGACGTCCCCCCCACCCCTGAAACAGGTTCATGCGGAAGAAGACTGGGCCGCAGCACCGGACTGACTGGCCTTGGGCTTACCAGACCAGGGCTTCTTGTTACTGCCGGAGGCCTGGAAGGATTTCCCTTCTTCCTGCGCCTCTAAGGCATGAAAGGGCCCCCAATGAGCCTTAATGGAACTTGCGGGGCGATTTACCCTTCGCAGATAGGGGCAGGAGGGTACTCTTACCCCCTGTTAGACCCTTGACAATTTCACCCAAGGAGTCCCCAAAAAGGTGTTCCCCCAAATAGGGGATATCAGACACTGTCTTCTTAGAGGCATGGTCTGCTGACCAGCTCTTCAGCCACACCATGCAGGGGAGTGCAATCCCCACCGCAGACAATCTTGCGACCAGGGGAGCCTCACACAGATACACCATGGCCTGGGCCATTCGGTCCATGAGCTCAATGAGTCGGAGAACCCGACTAAGCCACCAAGTTGCGCCTAAGCACCTTAATCCATTCCGTAACCATCTGAGAGACCAGCACAGAAGCGAACACCAGCTTCAGGAGTGAGCCCGCCACATGTACTTGTGGCGGGAAAGTGACTCCATGCGCCTATCCATCGGGTCTTTAAACACCGGGGAGTCCTCCACGGGAACCACCGTGGATTTATTCAACCTGGAAACAGTGTGGTCCACCTTGGGTGACACCGTCCAGCGATCGGAAACAGAGTCCCCAAAGGGATACCGGCATTGAAAATGCTTAGGCACCGCCACTGTTCGTTCACGATATCGCAAAACTCCTCGGGGCAGGGGAAAACCTGGCCCGACTTCTGGGCTTTGCGGGACCCAAAGGATACCCGCTTACCTGACAGGGTGGGCTCATTATCAATGTTCAAAGTCTCCCTAACGTTGTGAACAAGTGCTTCAACCAAAGTGCGTTACCACACTGCAGCGGAGGAGGACTCTTCCTCCTCCCCGTCTGAGTGTGCCGACAGAGATCCCTCAGGGAGGGCAGTGTCCATGGCAACTATATCAGTCTCTGAATCAGAAGACAGAGGACATCGGCCGTTTTTGAACATTACCTTGTGACATCATAAGATCAACTTTGGACGCCAAAGTTTCAATGGCTGCAGGTAAGGAAGCTAGGGAAGGTGATCCGGATGTACAAACAAGATTAGTGGGGAAATTGTCACCCTGGGACTCCATTTTGGCAAAAAAAGGGACACTGGCCCTCTAAATCGGCGATTGCGGTCCGCACCGCAATCCCGCGCTGCTGCTGGAGTTTCCATTTACATTGCCAGATAACTGAGAAAGCAATGTGTCTAAGGAAAGATGCACAAAAAGCAATAAAAACCCCATATAGTGCCTGAAAGAGAAACAAACCAGTCTCTACGCTTCTTCTGCAGCACTTGAAAGATGGCTGGGGGAAGTGACCTAAATCACTAGAGGCTGAACAGCGCCCTGAGCCACACAAACATGGATGGCAATAGAAGTAAGTAGGAAAGACACCGGGAAAATAGCTGTCGCCCATTCAGTGCGGCTGCCCACATCCAAGATGGCGCAGAAAACCGCACCAAAAGCACGTTATGCAAAAAATGGCTGCTGCCCTTACACTGATGAAGCCAGCCTTCCCCTAATCCAAAATGGCGGCTGAAAACGGTGCAGACAGTCAGGAGCCCAGGAACCCTGGCCACCGCGGGAATCCACTACAGGAAGCCCCCCAGGACAAGGTAGGATCCTTACACTCCCCCCCGGGGGTGGACGCCACTAGAGTGCCCCCATAAGGAGCAGGGAGGCAGGATCCGTTCAGAACGGCCCGGAGGGGGGGGGGGGGACCACACAGAGCACAGCTCTGACATGCCCAGGAGTAGGCCCACATCACCCCCCCCAGAATACTGTCCCAGGGACTCGGGGAGGTAGCATCATTCACCATACCATGGACCGCGGGCACCGTTCTGATACAGCTCGCCTCCCACCCTGAGTGGGGGTGCCATTAGCCAAGAGGGGAAGCTGCAACACAGGACATTCCAGGTTGATGCGTCCCAGCGAAGGTTGTCTCCGCAGGCTCGTCCCCATCCGTCGGGGCACCGTCGTGGCGAGGCCTGGGGGGACCACAACCTGCGCACGCTCATAGGCCAGGCTGGGGTACCGTAAGGATCTAGATTATCCAGTGCGAAGCCCAGCCAAGCTGTAGTTCTCCAGGAGGATCCCCTGACTAGCTAGCGATAGTGAGTGGAGAAAATAAAAATAAACATTTTTCAAAGAAAAATAAAAAACTGAGACCGGAGTCCCAGCAGGGTATCCTAGGTCCTACTAGGCAGCAAGAAAACTGATTAGTAAGCTCTAAGTGTCTGAGGGTAATGTCGAGAGGGACAGCCCCTAAAGTGTGTCTAGTTAAAGCTTTTTAATTAAGTTTCACTACCTAGCCTGCTCCTGAAGAGGGCGCCATTACCCAAAGGTGATGAAACTTGGAAGAGGTTGCGTCTGTCAGAGGACGTAAGAGAAATATATATATTTTTTTCAAAATTGTTCTTTTTTTTGTTTATAGCACAAAAAAATAAAAAATCGCACAGGTGATCAAATACCACCAAAAGAAAGCTGTTTGTGGGAAAAAAAAGACGTCAACTTTATTTGGGTACAGCGTCACAATTCTCAGTTAACCACTTAAGCCCCAGAGGATTTTCCTGCTCAAAGACCAGTGCCTATTTTGCGATTCGGCACTGCGTGACTTTAACAGACAATTGCGCGGTCGTGCGATGCTGTACCCAAATGAAATTGACGTCCTTTTTTTCCCACAAACAGCTTTCTTTTGGTGGTATTTGATCACCTGTGCGATTTTTATTTTTTGCGCTATAAAGAAAAAAATAGCGTCAATTTTGAAAAAATAACAATATTTTTCACATTTTGTAATATGAAATTCCCCAAAAAAAAAAAAATGTAAAGATCTAAATTTTTTAACATTTTAGGCCAATTTGTTTTCTGCTACATATTTTTGGTAAAAAAAAAAAAATTGCAATAAGCGTATTTTGATTGGTTTGCGCAAAAGTTATTGCGTTTACTAACTAAGGGAAAGATTTGTCATTTTTATTGTTTTTTTTTTTTTTAACTAGTAATGGCGGCGATCTTTTTTTTGCGGGACTGCAACATTGCGGTAGACAGATCGGACCCCTGACTAACATTTTTGACACTTTTGGGGGTATCAGTGACATTACTACAGTAATCAGTGCTATACATATGCACTGTTACTGTAAAAATTACACTGGCAGGGAAGGGGTTAACTATTAGTGATCAAGGGGTTAAGTGTGTCCCTAGGGGCATGATTCTAACTGTAAAGGGGCGTGGCTTGTGATGTAACCACAGAGACATACGATCCTACATAGCAGGGTCGTATGATCTCTGCAGTTACACCGGGGAGAATGACAGGCGGCTTTGTTTACATTAGCCGTCTGCATTTCTCCCTCTCCAGCGGGAGATAGCGAGTGACCAGCGGACATCGGAGCCGCCGGTCACTCGCGCAGGGATGCCCGTGAACGAGTGGGGGCTCGCCCCCTGCAGGCTTCCTGGTCGAGCGAGGTAGTACTACGACGCTTTGCCCAGGAGGGGCTGAATGCCACAGTAAATATACTGTGGGTGGTCGGCAAGCGGCTAAAGCAACGCAGTGCCATATCGCAACAAATGGCCTGGTCAAGAAGGGGGTAAAACCTTCCGGAGTTGAAGTGGCTAAAGGACAAGTTTTAAAGCTGTAGCTAAATTTTGATGTTCCAAAAAGGTATCACCCAAATCCCCATGTGAAAATCTAGCTTGAAGTAGAACATGGCAATAAAAACATTGATCAAGACATAGAATTAATGCATTATGCACACAATCCTGTATTAAAAAGAAACTATTACGGTTTTGGAATCAACCGTTTATTTCTTAATACAGAGTGCATTTATATCACAGGATACATAAATAATTACAAGTTTTCTAAAGAGAGAGAGCACAGCAGGAGCTGTTCACTTTCAAACTCCCTCTGACTAAAACTTTCCACAAAGACAACTGAAATAGGAGGGGTGGGAGGGAGAAAAGTCACAACTCTAATTTATTCACTTGTGTGTTAAAACTTGCTGCTTCAGCTAATGACCTCTGTAACAGCTTTTATTTCAGTAAGCAGATAAGGATAGCCCAGAAAACGTCATAAAATTTCATAAATGGACATCATTTTATACACATTTTTATTTTGGAAATATTTTTTAGTCTGACTAAAGAACGGAATATACAAAATCACTATACATTACTTTTAAGAGTGGACACAGGAATCCAGGATTGCAGTCAGTGTCTGTTTGGCTGCAATACCTAAAAACAGCATTTAGCACTTTTAGTTGGATGAAAATAGGCTTAAAGTATACTTAAAGGCATTATTGTTCAGTTTTGGATAGAGTGGAGAGGGATTAGACCCATTGCCATGTTTGTCCTGTTATCACCTAAAGAGAAAAAAATCCCACATAGTGGATTGTCACTGGAACAGGAAGAAAGGGGAAATCTTCCATTGGGGACACTTGTTCTGGTGACAACCAGGGACTATCACTTGGGAGGAAATCCCTCTCCTGTTTTGGCTATGGGGCAGGGAGTAGAGGGAAATCATTCAACGTGATAGATTCCCCCCCCCCCCCCCCCCAATAAAAAAAAAAAAAATATATATATATATTAATAAATATATATATATATATATATATATATATATATATATATATATATATATATAGATAGATATATAGATATATTTATATTTATTAATTTTGTCTATACCCAAAATGAACAAAAAGGTTTATAGTTCTACTTAAACAATGGCCTTTTTGTTGGGTTGCTTTTATTTTTTGCTTTAGGACGTTAAAATGCAAAGAATATAGTTTTAGGAAAACATTCACTGTACCCAGCAATCTGAGTTCTACTTTTCCAAGTGTTTTTTAAAGGGGTAGCTTACAATAAATTAAACATACTTGCAGTGAAGCAGATTTATCTAAAGCTTGTGGAATCCAAAAAAAATCTATACTCATATTCAGGTTATTTATAAAAGCAATTTATCATTTAAATTCATATCATCAGCAGCAGAAATAAAAGTTTAAACAAAAACATATCCAAGTTAACCAATGTTGAATGTGACAAGTTATATCCTTAGATTTTCCAGAACAGTGAAGTCTGTGGCATTAACAATCACAGTATTAGGCTCTGAGGTTTGCCGAGGTGGTGATGGTGTCAGTTGGCTCTTTTGGTGGTCCCTCACTAAAGACAGAAAAGACAACAAAGTATTATATATACATATACATATAGATTTATAATATATTTACACACATGTGCAAGTTGTAAAATATACAGCTTCTCTGAGTTAAAAGTTCCACACACTACTTCCTTTTCAGGATAGTTCACTCCACCTGCATCCCCCCCCCCCCCCACAAGTCACCTTCCAGCTATCCTACTATGGATGGGTCTTACTGGCTAAAGACTGTGGAAATTTGGGTAACAATGACCTGCCTCTACTGTGGGGGATTCCCTTACTAGGAAATTAATTAGAAATCTAATTAATGAAATTAGGAATGTAGAATCTACTGCAACCAGCATATAACATTAACCCTAAGTATATACAGTGCCTTGCGAAAGTATTCGGCCCCCTTGAACTTTGTGTCCTTTTGCCACATTTCAGGCTTCAAACAAAGATATAAAACGGTAATTTTTTGTGAAGAATTAACAAGTGGGACACAATCATGAAGTGGAACGAAATGTATTGGATATTTCAAACTTTGTCAACAAATAAAAAACTGAAAAATTGGGTGTGCAAAATTATTCAGCCCCTTTACTTTCAGTGCAGCAAACTCTCTCCAGAAGTTCAGTGAGGATCTCTGAATGATCCAATGTTGACCTAAATGACTAATGATGATAAATAGAATCCACCTGTGTGTAGTCAAGTCTCTGTATAAATGCACCTGCACTGTGATAGTCTCAGAGGTCCGTTCAAAGCGCAGAGAGCATCATAAAGAACAAGAAAAAAACAACAGGCAGGTCCGAGATACTGTCGTGGAGAAATTTAAAGCCGAATTTGGATACAAAAAGATTTCCCAAGTTTTAAACATCCCAAGGAGCACTGTGCAAGCGATAATATTGAAATGGAAGGAGTATCCGACCACTGCAAATCTACGAAGACCTGGCCGTTCCTTTTAAACTTTCAGCTCCTACAAGGAGAAGACTGATCAGAGATGCAGCCAAGAGGCCCATGATCACTCTGGATGAACTGCAGAGATCTACAGCTGAGGTGGGAGACTGTCCATAGGACAACAATCAATCATATACTGCACAAATCTGGCCTTTATGGAAGAGTGGCAAGACGAAAGCCATTTCTTAAAGATATCCATAAAAAGTGTCGTTTAAAGTTTGCCACAAGCCACCTGGGAGACACACCAAACATGAGGAAGAAGGCGCTCTGGTCAGATGAAACCAAAATCGAACTTTTTGGCAACAATGCAAAACGTTATGTTTGGCGTAAAAGCAACACAGCTCATCACCCTGAACACACGATCCCACTGTCAAACATGGTGGTGGCAGCATCATGGTTTGGGCCTGCTTTTCTTCAGCAGGGTTAGGGAAGATGGTTAAAATTGATGGGAAGATGGATGGAGCCAAATACAGGACCATTCTGGAAGAAAAGCTGATGGAGTCTGCAAAAGACCTGAGACTGGGACGGAGATTTGTCTTCCAACAAGACAGTGATCCAAAACATAAAGCAAAATCTACAATGGAATGGTTCACAAATAAACATATCCAGGTGTTAGAATGGTCACGTCAAAGTCCAGACCTGAATCCAATCGAGAATCTGTGGAAAGAACTGAAAACTGCTGTTCACAAACGCTCTCCATCCAACCTCACTGAGCTCGAGCTGTTTTGCAAGGAGGAATGGGCAAAAATTTCAGTCTCTCGATGTGCAAAACTGATAGAGACATACCCCAAGTGACTTACAGCTGTAATCGCAGCAAAAGGTGGCGCTACAAAGTATTAACTTAAGAGGGTTGAATAATTTTGCACGCCCAATTTTTCAGTTTATTTGTTAAAAAAAGTTTGAAATATCCCAATAAATTTCGTTCCACTTCATGATTGTGTTCCACTTATTGTTGATTCTTCACAAAAAATTACAGTTTTATATCTTTATGTTTGAAGCCTGAAATGTGGCAAAAGGTCGCAAAGTTCAAGGGGGCCGAATACTTTCGCAAGGCCCTGTAGCTGCACACCCTTAAATACAAGCTTTATACTGTATAAGAGATTAATAACAGTACATCCAATGTACAAACAGGTATTATCAGCATAGGACCCAATTGAAATCCTGGTGGAATTGTTCACATATACCTGGGTATATAGTTATTAACAAAGATACCACCAGATGAATGTTGCAGCAAAGTCTCCTTGCAGGGGCCCCTGAGGATGATGTTGCATCTGTCTTTAGGTCAGAGACCTTAAGACAAGATCTGCAGTGATGAACAGATCCTCCAACCGTTACCAAATCAGCCTGGAACGCAGTCCTAGTTTTTTGGAAATAATCCTCTCTTCTAATCTGGTATTCGTAGCATGGACAGGACATGGGGCTGAGACATTTTCTCTCTCCCCGCTTTCTCGATCTAATCCCAACAACCCCCGAGTACGGAACGGACATAATCATGCGTTACTAGCAGCTGATCCAGGCACACTCCCCCTGGTGAAATCTTTATACCCTGTCAAAAACAACACAATGTGCATATTAACAATCCATTCAAGAAACAGTGTTGCCCTGAGGAGGGGGCGTGGCAACCACCGTTGAGACTGGCCGCATGTTCTAGGAGCGTTCCGTGAAGATCGGGGATTGCAGCTGACCGGGAAACCTCAGACGGCTCACACCACCACCATGCTCCACCAGAACATCTCCTTCACCCGCCGATATGCCTCGCAGGCAAAGAGGTGCCGCAGCCGAAAAAACGTCAGTATTTCTCCCCGGCCGTGCAGGCCAGCCCTCGGCTCCCACTCAGCAGCACAAGGCAGAAGTGTCGCAGCGCTCAGAGCGCTGCAGAATCACCCATACACAGCCGGCTCCGTGGATCAGGATGCAGATGGCTCCGACCACTCTATCCCAACCTCCGGCAGTCCGGTCAAATCTAAGCCAAGGAGGGAGGCAGGCAATTCAGCTGATGCAGGTACTCTAGCTGGGGAGACTGACACAGACCGTCCCACTATAATGGACACTGTCCCAGCAGATAATATATATTCTTTTCCCATCAGCGGCCAGCCCATCTCAGATACTACCTTAAAAGAGATGCTGCTGTTTTTAGGGCCTCACTACAGGCTGACCTACTCTAAGGTATAAATCAGTGCAGAGTAGAGGTACAGGAACTGGGAGAGAGAATGGGGAACATGGAAGACCAGGTGTCAGATTTTGCTGCTTCATATAATACACTGGTATGCCCACGCAACCCACTCAGAGGAAATTATGTGGCTTAAATCAAAAATCGCAGATTTGGATTTGCGCGGTAGAAGAAATAACCTTAAAGTGAGCGGTATTTCGGAATCTGTCACTCAAGCACAACTATAGCATTGTATGAAGGAGGTCTTACTGTCTGCGATACCTACCCTCTCATCGGCAGACCTTACCATTGGCGGCATTCATCACATCCCTAAACCTCAACATCTGCCAAAAGATGTCCCAAGAGACGTGCTCTTACATTTTTTTCAAGTGAAAGAGAGGGTGTTGGACACCTTTAGGAAATTGGAGACTCTGCCAGAAAAGCTCAGAACCATACGAGTCTTCCCCGATTTCCCCAGCATACTATGCAAAGACACAGCAACCTCCTCACGGTTACCAAAGCTCTGCGCAACCACAGCATCACCTATAAATGGAAATACCCAGCCAGTCTGGTGGTGACTCACAAAGGATCGACCAAAACGATTAATTCTTTGGAAGAAGGCCTCAACCTCCTGAAGAGCTGGAACATTATCCCGAACCTACGTCGTCAAAAGTCCAACACAAGTTACCGCCTCATGCCTCGGAGGTCCCATGACATCAACCCGCTCCAACCCATGCCTCAAGCAATCCCTGATCTTTACGCTATTTTAAAATTGATGCAATTATCCCCCCACCGCAATTGATAATTGATGCAATTATCCCCTTTTTACTCCTCTCCCTAAAGAATACAGTTCTCCCTGGTTCATGTTGGAATGAATGCTACCTACTTATTCTTTTTACCAGTTCCTTCACGATGCAGTGTTTTCTTCAAGATGCAAAGCACACTCCCGGCTCTCTCTTTGAGCCGCATCTGGTCCACGACTTCACCACAACTGCCAATTCTGACAACTCTCTCTCCACTTATAATATGCCACTGTACAGACTGAATCCTCGTCCACTTCCACAGACATATGTACTTAACATCCTATCTTTGAATGCCAATGGACTTAACCACCCTGCTAAACAGAGATCAATCTGGAAAGAAGCGGACCCACATAAAGCAGACATCTTAACAGTCCAGGAAACTCACTTTCACAGAGACGCTGTACCATCTTGCAAACATACAAGATATCCCCACATTTTTCTTTCCAACGCATCCATCAAGAAGAGAGGTATCCTGATAGCAATCAAGGACACTGTCTGTTTTACCCTCCACAAATCCATTATCGACACGGATGGTAGCTATGTTATTCTGCTTTGCTCTATTGATAAGTTGTTCACGTTGGTTTCAGTGTATGCGCCCAATTCGCATCCCCTGAGGTTTCTTTGTAAACTTCTGTGCAAGATCTCTAAGGTGCGAAGGGGCAGTTTGTTATTGTGTGGGGATTTTAACATTGTGCCGGAGCCATATCCATTCCTCATCCTTGGGTAGGGGCCGGGCACCTTTGTTGCAGGGCCTGCTACACAAGGAAGATCTGTACAATGCATGGTGTTACCTCAATGTGACTGAAAGACTTCACCTTCTCCTCTAGGCACAAATCTTAATCCAGAATTGATCTATTCGTGGTGGATAACTGCTTCTTCAACATGTAATCTCCTCTGACATACATGACGTTACTTGGTCAGACCATGCCGGTATTACCATGACTATCCAACTAGGCCGTTATGCCCCTCAAACCATTGTATGGCACTGCAACAATTGGATAATGCAGGCACCTGACAATGTAACTCTCTTAAAACAGCACCTAGACACGTTGTTTATTGAAAATGTAGATCCAACAGTGTCACCCACATTGTTATGGAACACCCATAAGGCATTCATGAGAGGATTCCTAATCCAAATGGGAGCCAAGGCAAAAATAACAACACCAGCATTCCATATCCAATATACTTCCAATATATCCACCACCTAGGACAACAAAATTAATTGAATCACACTTCCTCTGTCTCTGACTGCCTAACCAAACTACGCATTGACCTGTAACTGCTCTTGATCGCAGATCACGATAAATGTCTTTGATCCTTAAAACTTAAATATTATCACCTCCATATTAAAGCGGGAAATTCTTAGCTGCAAAATTGAAAGCCCGTAAAACTAAAACAAAAATCACCTTTATTTACCACCCCTTTAACAAAGTCAAACTTGTGAACCCACAAGACATTGCAAACGCGTTTGCGGATTATTACAGCTCCCTGTATAACTTGAAAGATGATTCCACCACTTACCAGCCAACTGAAAATTACATCGTTTTCTCCACAACATTCATCTGCCTTCTGTCTCTGAGCCCCAACTAACATTCCTTAACTCTCCCTTCATCACTACTGATGAAATTACCAAAATAATTGACTCCTTGCTCAACGAAAAAGCACCAGGCCCTGACGGCTTTACAAATGAGTATTTCAGTCTTCTAATCCTCCCTTCTGCCGCAGCTTCAGAATCTACTTCAAGCAATCATGTCATCTAACTCCCTGCCACCAGAAATGCTGTGAGACCACATAGTTACCTTGCCCAAACCAGGTAAGAACCCAGACACCCCCACAAACTTCAGGCCCCTACTGTTTATCGAATACTCACATCAAAATTTATGCCAGATTGTTAGCAAATCGTTTAACCAAAATATTACCCTCTTTAATTAAGTATGATCAGATGGGATTTATGACTGGGCGACAAGCACTGGACGCAACTAAAAGGATTCTGAATTGGATTCACCACGCCTCTTTCTCGAAGACCCCTTTTCTGCTTCTCTCCATCCATGCAGAGAAGGCATTTGACAGAGTGCACTGGCACTACATGGTGAAGGTGCTAGAGAAATTCGGATTCAGGGGCTCTATTCTAGCAGCTATCCAGATTCTCTACTCATCCCCATCGGCCCAGGTATACACCTCTGGACTACTGTCTAAACCCTTTTATATTACGAATGGTACTAGACAAGGTTGTTCCTTATCGCCATCAATTTTCAATCTTATGATTGAACCCCTCGCTGAGGCCATTCGATCCAACCCTCACATTTCCGGATAAAAACTTAGGGGAGATTTACATATTGTTAGTCTATTTGCAGATGATGTTATTCTGTCTCTCACGAACTTGATCGTCTCACTACCTTTTGCTCTTCATTTCAAATAGTTTTTATTGTATTTTTTCAAACAACAGGGTAAAACAATAAGCAGGTTTGCATAATACGTCTAACAGGTATTGCAAAATAGAAATCAAGTAACACTCGTGAACCAGATCTACTTGGCTCGTAAGCATATAAAATCTTCAATATAATAACTTAACAACATGAAAAGTGTAGAACACATCTTCCTCACTCACTTCCTCTGAATTCCACATAACAGTGTAAGTACGCCATCTAGCGGCCGTAAATTAGATTACACAGAAAAGTTTAAATTGAACCAGTGGGTCCAATTGGTTTTTTCCCTATGGTAAGACTCACTTGTGGGGGTCATAAGTAGCTCATACATGTGATGTAGTATGGATGATGTCTTGAAGAGAAGGAGGTTGGCTGCTCTTCCATTGTCTAGTAATACTTGATCTAGTTGCGAAAAGTACATTTAGCACCACTTTACGGAACGGTCTTGGGATGGTCTCTATAGTCAGGTTCACAAGTCCTAACTCAGGTGTCGGAGCCAGGGGTATCTGTACAATGTTGGTTAGCATCTGGAACACTTCTGACCAAATGGCTCGTATTGGTGGGCAGTCCCACAACAGGTGTCTAATGGTGCCTATTTTACCGCATGCTCGCCAGCATGTAGGAGTAGTATCACCATGGAACTTCGCTATTATGGCTGGGGTGAGGTACCATCTTAGTGAGATTTTGAGGTGCATTTCCCTAATGGAGCTCAAGGAAGCTTTACCACTCGAGGACAGGGCCGCGGACCACTGTTGAGGTGAGAAGGACGTTTCCAGATCTCGTTCCCACTTGAGCAGGGGAGGAGACTTGGTAAAGACGTTTTTTTCACTCAAAATGGGGTAGATAGTTGAGATCCCTTTCGGCGAAGGGGAAGTGAGGAACTCCCAAATTTTCCTCGGGATGGCGGCTCTATACTGAGGGTTGTGCTGCAGACAGGACCTAATTTGGATGTGTCGGTACCATTCTGTCTTGGGGATTTGGAACTCCGAGACTAACTGTGAAAAGGTTTTAAGGGTATCTCCAATGTAAAGGGCATCTAAAGTGGTGATTCTGTGGTTCGTCCACTGACTCATGACTGGTTCATGTCTGGGACAACTTGGAGAATGCTAAGTAGAGGCAGGGAGATTGTGGTAAGCGGCGTGTGTTTCCATCTAGAGTGTGTCAAGCGCAGCCAGGCCGAGACCGAAGCTTTGACGGTCGGAGGTAGGTGTGCCGGTATTTTGTCCCCAACTTGCCTACTACATAACCATGAGGCGAGGTCCCTACGAGGGGTCAGGTTTTGTTCCAGTGTCCCCCAGACAGTGTCCGGGGTCAGCTGGAACCAAGGGCGCAGTTGCGATAGGACTGAGGCCATGTAGTATTCTTCTAGGTTGGGCACAGAGGCCCCTCCTGCGTCTTTGGACTTCATCAGTATCCCCCGCGCACACTGGACACCATCGACTGCAGTGATTGTAGGAACGACTTAGGAATGGGAATGGGTAGTGACCTTTAGAGGTATAACAGTTTGGGCAGTGTACACATTTTAAAAGCTGCTAGTCGCCCCGACCACGTAAATTCGAATTTCGCTAGATTTTGAAGTTCTTTGGATAATTGGAGCTTAAAGGGGGCGAAATTTGCCTGGAACAAGAGTGTCGTGGATTTGGTAAGGGTAATGCCTAGGTATGTAACCCCGTTATCAGCCCATTTATATGGGAGCGAGCGAGCTAGTGAGAAGGTTCCTGGTTATCCCGTCTATGCCTAGGTCTAACATGTTAGATTTAGATTTGTTTACTTTATACAACGAGACTTCCCCAAATTCTGTGAGAATACGTTTAATTCGCGGAAGAGAGGAAGCGGGGTTCGATACCATCAGGATAACATCAGCAAATAAGCTGATGCGTTGTTCCTGAGATTTGACGTGAATGCCGGTGATGTAGGGGTCCGTACGGATTTTTTTGGGCCAGGGGTTCTATGGCTAGATTAAAGACAAGGGGTGAAAGTGGGCACCCTTGCCGTGTTCCATTGGTGATGTGGAAAGGGGTGGAGAGGGATGTGTCGACCAGAACTCGGGCTGTAGGATGGGAATAGAGCGCCAGGATAGCTGCATGCATTCTGCCATGTATGCCAAATCTGCGGAGCACTTTCTGGAGATACCCCCAATGGACTCTATCGAACACCTTCTCTGCGTCCAGGGAAAGGAGCAGAGAAGGCGTTCTAGTGGAGTGTGCAGTATGGATAACATCTATGAGCCGTCTAGTTGCGTCAGCAGATTGTCTACCCAGAGTGAAGCCCGATTGGTCTTTGTGTATTAGGTTTGGCAACAGTGGCATCAGTCTATTGGCGACTAGTTTGGCGTAAATTTTTATATCCGAATTGAGCAGGGAGATGGGACGAAAATTTTGTGGAGAGGTCAGGTCTTTACCCGGTTTGGGGAGGGTCACAATGGTAGCTTCGAGCATTTCTGCCGGGAAAGAGGTGGCGGCTGCGGCATCATTAAACACTGTGCACAGATGTGGCGCTAGTATGTCTGTCATGGACTTATAGTAGTCGTTTACCAGACCATCCGGACCAGGGGATTTCCCAGTTGGCAAGGATGCTATGGCTATTTGAACCTCTTCCACTGTGAAAGGGGCGTTAAGCTGTGCAGCCTGTGCGGGCGTGAGGGATGGCAGGGTAATGCTATCTAGAAAATCCTTAATGTGGTCAGGATTGGGGGATGAGGACATGGAATCCTTCAGGTTATAGAGGGATTCATAGTAGCTGCTAAAAGCGTTGGCTATGTCTCTAGGGTCATAAAGTCATTCGTTCGTATGGGGATGGATGATGGATTTGATTGTAATTTTAGCACGTTGGCCTTTAATCTTGGCTGCCAAGAGTTCGCCAGCCTTGTTGCTAGTGGCGTAGGACGTGGCTTTGGCTTTTCGGAGATTGCGTTCGTAGGTGTCAAGGAGATGGGATCGGAGTTCTCGCCTGAGCGTCAAGAGTCGGGTTTTTAGGTCTGCGGAGGGATTAGTCTGGTTCTGGGTCTCTAGAGATGTGATGTCTCTGGTGAGTTTGTCTACGAGTTGGGAGCGCTTTCTGTTTGTTCTACGCTGTAGTTGAATAAGTACCTCTCTGCTGAACGCCTTATGGGCATTCCAAAGAGTCGCGGATTCAGATACCGACCCCTGGTTGGTCTCGAAAAATTCAGATAGGGAGTTTTTTAGGAATTCAACATTGTCCGGCTGCTTTAGCAGTGCAGCGTTTGCCCTCCAGGGTTTTTGAGATGTGGGTTTGTGCGACAGTGAGTACCACACTCACCGGTGCGTGATCAGACCACGTAATCGGGGCTATCTCTGAGTCCACCGCTCTTTGGAGTAAAGCTAAATCAGACAAAACAATATCAATACGTGAGTAAGTATTGGGCACCACAGAGTGGTGAGAGAATTCTCTATCGGAGGGATGGTGGCACCTCCAAACGTCAGAGGTCGTTCCTGTGGATAAAGCCTTGCAGGGAGGGCAGGCACCTGGTGGCGGTAGTTGAAGTGTCCACTGATCTATCTGGGGGAAGGTTAAAGTTGCCACACAGCACCAGGGGACCTTTCTGGACCGATCGTATTTTTATCACAGTTCTGTTCAGGAAACGAATTTGATGAACGTTAGGAACGTATAGAGAGACCAAAGTCACCGTAAAACCATCTATTGAGCATACAACGATCAAGTATCTGCCATTTACGTCTGTAACTGAGGTGACCAGGTTGAAATCCAGGTCTTTGTGTACGGCTAAAAGGACGCCTTTTCGTTTCTTGGAGCAGGATGCCGTGAATACAGTGGGAAAGTTCCTATGGGCGCAAGTGGGAGCATGCTGGTCTAGAAAGGGAGTCTCTTGGACACAAACAATGTCAGCCTTGTTCTTGACGGCAGTGCGCCACAGTGAAGTGCGCTTGGCCGGATGGTTGAGGCCGTTGGCATTGACAGACAAGATTTTAACCGTCATGTGTGAGTGGAGGTGTTTGCGAGGTATCGTTACTCACGGAACCATAGGTGACCGTATCGTATCTAGATGAGTGAGTGAGGAGCTGGAAGCTGTTGGTGTAGTCTCTTGTAGTCTTGTAGAGGATGTTCGTAGATCTGTGATGCTTGAGGAATGTCCAGGAGAACCCGGGGGAAGACATAGCGTCTCGTGGTAGATCAAAGTCTGTTACACCTGCAGAAGAGGGAGAAAAAAGACAACACAAAACCAGACAGGACAAACAAAAAACACAGAAGCTGATGGAAACCATGGGCTGGAGTAGCCGTCTCCAGTCGGGGGTGAGAATAGTTCCAAAGCCAAACGGGCTAAACGCCTCTGGACGACGAGCTGGAGGTAGAACAGGACTCCAAAAAAAAAAAAAAAGAGGGAGTAGAGAAACAAAGAAGACATGATCCCAGTCTTTCAAGTGTCTCTTGCAGTGCGTTGCGGCATGGATTGCCATTGTGGGGGAACTCTACTTGGGGATTTTTTCGCTCCGGGGGGGGGGGGGGGGGGAACTGGGTCAGGGATGATGCCCCATGAATGGAGCAGGGATATGCCCCTATCAAGCGTGGTAATCGTGTATGACTCTCCATTCCTCTCCACCAAAATCTTGGAAGGGTGTTTCCATTTGTACGGCAGGTTATGGTTGCGCAGAGCTTTTGTAATGTTGGAAAGTTGTCTACGCATGTCCAAGGTATGTTTAGATAGGTCCGCGAAAATTTGTACAGCTGAGTAGGGGTCAGGGAGGTTGCCCAAGGATCTAGCTTTGTTTAATATGGCTTCTTTGGTTTGGTAGAAGTGCACATGGAGCAACGTGTCACATGGCACATGTTGTGGTAGAAAAGGGGGCTTAGGAACCCTGTGTATACGGTCAATCGTCAGCTCCAGAGGGGACGCTCCAGGTAAGCTAAAAACACATCCGTGGAAAATTTGTGTAGCTCAGGTGTTACAGTCTCAGGTATGCCACGTACTTTAAGATTGTTTCTTCTGGAGCGGTCCTCCAGATCTGCGATTTTAGCTTTAAACCATTGTCGCTCATCCAAGTTTTCTTCATGTGCCTCCACCAAATCATTAACTGTTGTCACAATCTCAGAAACAGAGGATTCTACAGTATGGACCCTTTCCCCCAGGGAGAGTGCTTCAGCAGAGAATTTGGTCACAAGTGAGACAATGTCTGCCTGGAGGGAGGTATGGAGGGCATACATCATGTCCTTGAGCGCTGTGTCCATGATAGGTTGGCCTACTGTGGGGAAGGCAGCGAAGGGGGATGCCCCCAGGGAGATGGGCAGCAGGGGATTACTCGAGCTCCCAGGCTGTGAGGCCTTGTCAGCGGAGTCCAGCCGCATCTTTGATTTGGCCGGGCTCGTACATGCAGGGCTGGAAGGTGAAAGGGTACCTGGTTGCTGGATCTCAGAAGAGGCAGGTTCCTCTGGCAGGTCTGTATAGTGGACCCTCTGCTTCCCCGAGGCAGCAAGGCCCGGAGCGCCGGCGCCATCTTGTCGACCACCTCGGGCCGGCAGCGGGAAGAAGGCAGTCAATTTCTTCGGCCCCTTGACATCCTTTCGCTTGCGGGACATCTCGGTGTGAAGCTGCAGTCAGCCGGAGTCCGATGGAGGGATGGATCCTGTTCAGGTCGCTGGGGATGGCGCTGGATGGAGTCGTCGGTCGGTGGAGCGGGAGATCAAGCGTCCATCACTGTCCCGCGCTGGCCACGCCCCTCCACCCTTTGCTCTTCAAACGCTTAAGGCATTCAGTAAGGTATCTTTCTATAAAGTTAATCTCACTAAATCACTGATTTTAGATTTGGAAGTCCATGCGCACACCAAACATCACCTAGCAGCTGGTAAACCCTCCCCTATAGGTGGATCTCCGCTGGTATCCCATACCTAGGCATCACGTTAACGTTGTCCGTGTCTTATTTGGCAGAGGCCAACTATCAGCCCTTGTTGGCTAAATTGCGTCGGGAGCTTCAGCAACCCTCTTTACAAAGAATTATCATGAATGGGCAGATTAGCTGCGTTAAAAATGAGGATACTCCCACATATTTTATATATTTTCTGCACATTACCAATCCCGATAACCCCCTCATATCTCTCACCTTATACCCGATAACCCCCTCATATCTCTCACCTGACAGACCTAAGGGATTACTACACTGCTGCACAATTGTCTCATATGAAACCATGGTTTGGATCATCCTCTGAAACTCGCTGGGTACAAATAGAACTGGCATTGACCAAAACGGACCAACTGTCCACCTTTTTAGCTGATTGCTGGAACCGCTTATACTTACTCCTTTGCCCATCACAGTTTAAACATCCATAAAGGCCTGGAGGACCCTTCTACAATATCAGGGAGACCCCTCTAACCTAAATAGACTACGCATACATGTATCATCTTAAGAGACTCTCATACCATATCTCTCCCAACAGAAGTGGAAAGACCAGAATATACAGTGGATGACAGACATTACAAACAATAACACACTGAAACCCTTATCTGAGCTCCGATCCACTCATGAACTCCCTACCTCTGAATCCTTCACACACTTAAGCTAAATTTCTGCAAGCCAACCCTATTCCAGAGATTCACCTACCATCCCCAATTTATGTTTTTTACAGAAGCACCTCACTGCTCCCTAAAGGTATATCTCTCTTCTACCAGACACTGCAGACCAAAGTGCAATTCACCAAAACCAGCCCCATTTTAAAATGGGAAACTGACCTTCAGAAATCTTACACCCTGGAACAATGGACTAAAGCATTTCAGTACATATATAATGTATCTAAATGTACTAATCACTGGGAACTCTCCCATAAAGTACTCTCTAGATGGTACCTCACACATTTATAGACTGTCCAAATTTTATCTGACCCATTCTTTCCTGTGCTGGCGTGGTTGTGGCCAGGTTGGCAACCTTTTTCACATCTTTTGGATGTGTAAAAACCTAACCAGCTTTTGGAACCAGATATTTAAATTGATCTCTTCGGTCACAGGCATACTGACCCCACCAAATCTGGCATTGGCTCTACTCAACCTAGAGATAGATAATTTCCCTCCCACATATTGTGTCATAGTTGCTCACATTCTATTAGCATCTAAACTACTAATCACTAGAAACTGGAAGTCGGACAAGGCATTAAATGTTTCTGAAGTGGTCACCACAATTAATATTACCTATGAGTACGAAAAATACCTAGCCACACGCTTTGGCAAATAAGCTACATTCCAAAAGTTTTGGGATCCATGGGCTCTGTGAACCAGAACTTACTGTACTATTGCATATGCTGAACACTGTGCTTTACTCCTGTTTTCATGTTGAACCGTTCTATTTAACTTCAATGTTATGTTCTTTCATACATACAATACTCACTGTATGCTCCATTATATTGTATTTTACGGTATGTAATATTCTACCTGCTTTATTTTATGTACCTTGTGTGAAAATCCAATAAAATACTTTAAAAAAAAAGAAACAGTGTTGAAGACTTAACTAGAGAATGGTACAAATGTGGCTGAATAATAAACCTGGGGTTCCACAAATTATCATAGGTCAAAAAAGGTGGGGGATGTCTTACTCTCTGCCCTCTTTACTCTTCCCTCTGCGGTAACCCTGTGTTTTCAGGCACTGAACAAGGATTATGAGGCATGGGAACTTCTGGCACTGGCTGTGTAGAAGGATGGGTTCCTGACTAGGTGTGCTCATTAATTCAAGCACAAATTCTGGAAAATCAGGGTCTAATGGCTCTCTAGGAGGGGAGGATGTTGAGCTAAAGACTATAGGAATTACAGCCTAGTCATTCTCAAGGGTATCAGGAAGATCAGATGAGAGGTCTGCCTGAAGTGTCAGTTGAGCCATCTCTGTCATGGACATGGATAGGCAGCAATGATTTCTATGCCAGGCTTTAATTTCTTCTGGTTCCTTTATCTTGTATCCTAGACAAATTATTCACCTCTGTAAAAGTCTCCTTTCCCCATCTCTCAGCCAGCTTAAGCTTTACAAATGCTTCCAAGTTGCGTACAAGATTCAGCCAACTGGTTTCAAATCTCTGTATCTCACACGAAGATCAAATCTTCTTCCATTCCCTTCGCTTATAGGTATTTTTTATATTTTAGCTATATTTTCTTCAACTAAACAGTAAGCAGACAGGAGGTTGTCTTTCAAAACGAGCCACGTATTGGTAATGACTTTCATGACTAATGCGGCCATTGGAGACTCCTAGCAGACGGTCACAGGGCAATCTAGGCTCCAAAACATCAGGAAACAGGAAAAGAATCCTATACTTTCATGCCAGGTGCTGTTAGAAGCATAGATCATGGCTTCAACCCTGTAGTTTCAGGTACCCTTGTCATCAGCCTACCTAGCATATAAAGCAAGGTCCTGCTGAATTTCTAAGGGAGAGCACCACCTTCAGGGTGATAAGGGGTGGTTCAACTTTTGTTGATGTTAAGCAGCTGAAGTATCGTTTTAATTTGCGTGCTCTCAAAATCTCTGCCCTGATCTGAATGGATAAAATACCTCTCCCAAAGCACTCCTGGGACTAACTACCCTTTGATCTTTGGTAGGAAACGTATCAGGTAAAATCAGCACCAGTACCAAGTCCAAAGGGTCTGAACGCGAAGTGCCTTGAACTGGTTTTCCTTTCTCCATGTAAACATCTACATAGGACTAGTAACAGTATTCCTCAACTTGGGCCAATAGAAATGGTTTAGACTTAGGACTTAAGTTTTCTCAGGTCCCAGATAGCCAATGTGATCATTCAGACATCTTAAAATTGTCTTTTAGGAACAACACATGAGAACCAATTGTCTCCCATGGTGGTCATGATACAACACACTATAGAACAGTCTTTTGTCTATCAAAGTGGTTCTAAAGGCTAAAGGGTTATTACTTTAATGCATTAAGGTAAAAAACATTCTGGGTGCAGCCCCCACACCCAATACTTCCCTGAGCCCCATCTCGATCTAGCGATGTGCATGAGAGCAGTGGTTCTCCAGAATCTCTTTTTCCACATTGGTCCACACAGCAG
Organism: Pelophylax lessonae; assembly: GCF_965119305.1. Lineage (NCBI taxonomy): Eukaryota > Metazoa > Chordata > Amphibia > Anura > Ranidae > Pelophylax > Pelophylax lessonae. The sequence goes on along the minus strand of NC_138768.1, from coordinate 494,075,516 downwards.
GGGGGAGGCACTGGGTCCTGCTGCTGTCAATCACAGCCAGTGAGCCGATGAGAAGAGAGTGAGGGGGGGGGGGGGGACTGTGGGCCGAGACGGACCAGGAAGCTCATCCAGTCACTCTCCTCTGTAACAGAAGTCAAATCCTGGACGTCTAGATGGAGCATCAGCTCCAATGTTCTTTGGGCCTGGTTTAGAGTAGAATGATAATTACATAAGGCACCCAGCCAGTGTCATGTGGCATCCAGTTTGGTTGTGGTTAGGACATACAGTACTGTGCAACGCTTAAATGCAAAGCGAGCAAATTGAAGCCCAAGGGTAGTCACACCAAATATTTATTTGATTTAGATTTTTCTTATAACTAGCATTGATTCTCATACAAAATCAAAAATGTTGTAGGTTTAGAGACAGGTGTATGATAAACCAATTATATGAAGCAGGCGCTAATGATCAATTTCATACGTAGGTTGAAACAGTCATTAACTGAAACAGCTATGGGGGAGGATTAAAACTGGATGAAAAATAGCCAAACTCGGCTAAGGTGAGGTTGTGGAAGATGGATTCCTGTCACAATGGCAAGACTGAGCACAGCAACAATACACAAGGTAGTTATACCACATCATCAGGCAAGACTGGGGCAGACTGGAGTTTCAAGATGTATTAATCAGGCCCTTTTCAAGAAGCACAAAGAAACAGGTAACGGTGAGGATTGTAGAACTATTTGTCAGCCAAGAAAACAATGCAGCAAATGAAAGACATATCATACTTACTTCCCTTTGACATCGGAAGATGTCAAGCAGTTTCATCGACACAGAACTGGCAGAAACCAGTCGGACCCAGATACACCAATCTACTGTCCAGAGAAGTCTGGCCAGAAGTGGTCTCTAATGAAAGAATTGGGGCTAAAAAGACATACCACTGACCTGGAAACAAGGTTAAGGCTATATAATAAAACATAGGAACTGTGGTGCAGAAAAATGCCAGCAGGCGTTCTGGATTGATTAGTCAAAATATGAAATATTTGGCTGTAACAGGAGGCAGTTTGTTCACTGAAGGGCCAGAAAGCAGTACAATGAGTGTCTGCAGGCAACAGTGAAGCATGGTTGAGATTCCTTGTAAGTTTGGTGATATGATCAGGATCAATAGTATCCTCAATGCTGAGAAACACAGGCACATACCCATCCATCATGCCATACCATCAGGGAGAAGAGTGATTGGCCCCAAATTTATTCTGCAGCATGTCAGACCTTCAGAGAGCATCCAGAGTGAATATCTCCTAAACAGTGCACGTTTAGGAGATAATCATACAGGTAAGCCTTATAGGCTTGCCTGTAGGTAAAAAAAAAAAAAACAGGCAGGGTTTACTACTGCTTTAAGAACTATCTTCAGTGTAAAGAACAAGGAGTCCTGGAAGTGATGGTTTCGCTCTCACAAAGCCCTTATCTCAACCTTATCGAGTCTGTCTGGGGTAACATGAAGAGACAGAAGGATTTGAGGCAGCCTATTACCACAGAAGATCTGTGGATTGTTCTCCAAGATGTTTGGAACAACCTACATGCTTAGTTCACTCAAAATCTAAGTGCAAGTTTACTTAGGAGAATTAATGGTGTTTTAAAGTCAAAGGGTGGTCATACCAAATATTAAATTTAATTTGGATTTCTCTTCAGTTTCTTTACTTTCCAATTCTTTATTTAATAAAAATAAACGATTCACTTTTCTATTTTTGAAAGCATTCTTAATTTACACCGGCCTAAAACCACTGCACAGTCCTATACATCAAAGGATTGTTATCTGTTCTAACTTCAAATGTAGCTCCATATATGTAGATATTCATGCAACTTATCAACAATGGCCCTTTTAAGCACCAGGAACTGCATCTTGTGGACTGGGTAGTTGAAGTAGAAGTGAGGATTCAGTTAATGAAGGCTATTGGTCGTAACCCAGCTGGATACTTTTGGGGCAACACTCCAGCCAATCCTTCAAAGCTAGCATCCATATGGAGCACATATGATTTCCGGGCATCAGCATATGCTAAAACTGATAAAGCAAATAAAATACCAGTGTGTGGCGCCCTAAAATTGTGAAAGAAATGTGGCTGCCCCTTTATAGGTGAATTTTGCCATGTTACAACCAAAAACATAAATGTATTTTTATTGGCATTTTATGTGATAGACCAAACACAAAGTGGCACATAATTGTGAAGTGAAAGGAAAATGGTAAATGGTTTTCAAAATGTTTTACAAATAAATATCTGAAAAGTATGGCGTGCATTTGCATTCAGCCCCCATTAATTTGTAGAACCACCTTTCGTTGCAATTACAGCTGCAAGCCTTTTTGGGTGTGTTTCTACCAGCTTTGCACATCTAGAGTGACATTTTTGCCTATTCTTCTTTACGAAAATAGCTCAAGCTCTGTCAGATTGGATGGAGAGCGTCTGAACAACAATTTTCAAGTCTTGCCACAGATTCTCAATTGGATTTAGGTCTGGATTTTGACCGGGCCATTCGAACACATTCCATTGTAGCTCTTGCTGTATGTTTAGGGTAATTGTCCTGCTGGGTGGTGAACCTCCACCCCAGTCTTAAGTCTTTTGCAGACTCTAACAGGATTTCTTCTAAGATTGCTCTGTATTTGGCTCCATCCACATTTCCATCAACTCTGACTAGTTTCCTTGTCCCTGCTGAAGAAAAGTATCCCCACACGATGCTGCCACCACCATATTTCACTGTGAGGATGGTGTGTTCAGGTTGATGTACAGTGTTAGTTTTCTGCCACACATAGCATTTTGCTTTTAGGCCACAAAGTTCAATTTTGGTCTCATCTGGCCAGAGAACCTTCTTCCCCATGTTTACTGTGTCCCCCACATGGCTTCTCGCAAACTGCAAACAAGACTTCTTTTGGCTTTTTTTAAACAATGGCTTTCTTCTTGCCACTTTTCCATGAAGGCCACATTTGTGGAGTGCACAACTAATAGTTGTCCCGTGGACAGATTCTCCCACCTGGGGTGTGTATCTCTGCAGCTCCTCCAGAGTTACCATGGGCCTCTTGGCAGCTTCTCTGATTAATACTCCCCTTGACTGACCTGTCAGTTTAGGTGGACAGACATGTCTTGGTAGGTTTGCAGTTGTGCCATACTCTTTCCATTTTTGGATGATGGATTGAACAGTGCTCCTTAAGATGTTCAAAACTTGGGATTTTTTTTTTATAACCTAACACTGCATAAAACTTCTTCACAACTCCTGATGTCTGGTGTGTTCCTTCATGATGCTTGGCTGTTCACTAAGGTTCTCTAACAAACCTCTTAGGCATTCACAGAACAGCTGTATTTATACTGTGATAAAATTACACACAGGTATTTACTAAGTAGATGACTTCTGAAGGCAATTGGTTCCACTATATTTTAGTTAGGGGTATCTGAGTATAGGGGCTGAATACAAATGCACGCCACTCTTTTCAGATATTTGTAAAACATTTTGAAAACCATTTATCATTTTCCTTCCATATCATAATTATGTGCTTTGTGTTGGTCTATCACATAAAATGCCAATAAAAGACCTATATGTTTTTGGCTGTAACATGACAAAATGTCAAAAATTTCAAGGGGTGTGAATACTTTTTCAAGGCACTGTATGTAAAGTATCTCACAAAAGTGAGTACACCCCTCACATTTTTGTAAATATTTTATTATATCTTTTCATGTGACAACACTGAAGAAATGGCACTGCTACAATGTAAAGTAGTGAGTGTACAGCTTGCAAAACAGTGTAAATGTACTGTCCCCTCAAAATAACTCAACACACCGCTGTTAATGTCTAAACCGCTGGCAACAAAAGTGAGTACACCCTTATTAGCCATTTTCCCTCCCCGGTGTCACGTGACTTGTTAACGTTACAAGGTCTCAGGTGTGAATGGGGAGAAGGTGTGTTAAATTTTGTGTTTTCGCTCTCAAGCTCTCATACTGGTCACTGGAAGTACAACATAGTACCTCATGGTAAAGAACTCTGAGGATCTGAAAAAAGATTTTTGTAAGATCTTACCATAAAATCTTTTTCTCTGAAGTCCTTTGACAGACTCAGCCTCATCTTCATGAGCTGTATGGGTTATGCTGCCGATGCAGGAGTAGTCTAGGCAGGAAAAGTTTTACATATACACGCCCACGGGGCTGTTCCTCCAGATATAAAATACGAATATGACCAGCGCTATGGTATGTATAAATATAATATGCAGGTGTAAGCAGCCACCAACCTACCCTTGTCAAAAACAAGGGTACACAAAGTAAAAAAGAGGGAAGAAGAGTTGGTAAAGGCGCAACCTGTTTAAGAGGAGATTGAAATGGGATGATGATCTTCTAGTGTAAGAATTTTTAACCCAATATCTCCATAATAAAAATCCTGAATCCAATTTCGCAAAACATACAATAAATAATAGTTTGCTGATAGTAATTAAAGTGCATGTGCCAAATGAATGCTGATTGGGCATATACCAAGGCCCACACAAAGTGCTCAGTGCGGGGAAAAAAATATATATTCTTAATAAACTATAAATAAACAAAAGTGAACAGTGTGGGATAAAATGTATTATCTTATACAGTGCTTATAAGTGATGTGTATTGGTGAAAAAAGTACCAGTGTTATTAGTACTCAATTATTTCTGGTCTTGTAGGGTGCATTTAAGAAAAAAATGACATTTAAAATGAATAGATGAAACTGTCCCTTTAAGGGTAAAAAAAGAAATAGTGCCAGTGAAGAAGTCCAAAAGTGCTATATAGCAAGTGATGGTAGGTGAACCTCGTGCCTATAGCCATGATGCCCACTAGGTATTGCACTCACCCTTCTCAACCCCTAGATGTAGGTTTATTTGATTGGTTGGTGTTATTAGTAACCTCCAAAAAACTAAATGATCGATCCGGGGGGTCCTTTGTATCTGATGTGAGCGGGATTAGATGGGCCTCCAAGAGATGTTCTCACGATCTAGGTGGCTCAAACATAGATAGAAAACCCCATGGTGTAGTACATAACATGATGTTCAAAAACAAGTGTAGATGACTCACAATTTGGAATGATCACGATCAGGGAGAGACACCGGGATACTTCCGCGTTCTACAGCTACAGCTCACCAAACGTCACTTCCAGTTACACCATGGGGTATTTTATCTTTTTGAGCCACCTAGATCGTGAGAACATCTCTTGGAGGCCCATCTAAGCCCGCTCACATCAGATACAAAGGATGCCCCAGATCGCTCATTTAGTTTATTGGAGGTTACTAATAACACCAACCAATCAAATAACCGTACATCTAGGGGTTAAGGGTGAGTGCAATACCTAGTGGGAATCACGGGTATAGGCACGAGGTTCACCTACCATCACTTGCTATATAGCACTTTTGGATTTATTCACTAGCACTATTTATTTTTTACCCTTAAAGGGACAGTTTCATTTATTAATTTTAAATGTCATTTTTTCTTAAATGCACTGTCACCTTACAAGACCAGAAATAATTGAGTACTAATCACACTAGTACTTTTTTCACCAATACACATCACTTATAAGCACTGTATAAGACAATAAATTTTATCACACACTGTGCACTTTTGTTTATTTATAGTTAATTAAGAACACACACACACATATATATATATATATATATATATATATTTTTTTTTTTTTTTTTTCGGCACTGAGCACTTTGTGTGGGCCTTGGTATATGCCCAATCAGCATTCATTTGGCACATGCGCTTTAATTACTATCAGAAAACTATATTATTATTTATTTATTGTATGTTTTGAGAAATTGGATTCAGGATTTTTATTATGATGGAGATATTGGGATAAAAATTCTTACACTATAAGATCATCATCCCATTTCAATCTCCTCTTAAACAGGTAGCCCCTTTACCAACTCTTCTTCCCTCTTTGTTCCTCCAGACATAACCCTCACACACACAGCCCAGCACATCAGTTTAGTCGCAAGCAGTGAAGACAAAAAAAACATCCCCATATGAGAGGGGCAGGTGCTGCATCTGTCAATGAACTTCAGAGAAAAAGATTTTATGGTAAGATCTTCCAAAAATGGTATTTTCTCTATCGTCCATTGACAGACGCAGCCTCATCTTCATGAGCTGTATGGGACGTCCCAAAGCAGTATCAGCATGAGGGGTGGGAAGAACGCAACCAGATAGTACAGAAACTTCAAAGGCTAAACTTAGCCAACTGGGAAACACGATGCTCAACCAAAACAACATGAGCTCACCCAAATGTAAAATCCCCTAAGAAAAAACTCTCTCTTATGAAACAGCAGCCTGCAAAACCTTGCGGCCAAAAGAGGTATCCGAAGAAGCCAACAAATCCACCTTGTAAAATCTTGTAAAAGTGTGCACAGACGACTAAGTCGCTGTCTTACAAGCCTGTATAACCAAGGCCTGATGGCGAAAAAGCCCAAGAGGCACTCAGCGCTCTAGTAGAATGTGCTTTCAAAAGGGAAAGGAGGAACCTAACCCTTGAGAGAATAAGCCTGAACAACCGCCTGCCTGATCCATCTCAAAATGGTCGTAGCGGACGCAGCCAAACCTTTGCGTCCGTAAGGACAAAGAGAGAGTCCGATTTTCTAAAGGACTCAGTGACCGTCAGATAAACTCTTGTTGCTCAAACACCATCCAGAGAGTGCAAGGGAATTTCCTTGGGACGCTTAGGCTTAGGACATAAGGAAGGCAACACGATGTCTTAAGATGAAAACCCGACACCACCTTAGGGAGAAAAGACGGATTAGTCCGGAGGACCACTTTATCCCTGTGGACCACCAAATAAGGCGGACAGGACAGCGCTGCCAACCCAGAGACTCTGCAAGCAGAAGTAATAGCCACTAGGAAGGCAACCTTCTGTGACAAGGAAAGCAGAGAGATCATCCTAATATTTTCAAAAGGAGGCAGCGGGGATCTCCTCGGAGGAGCCAGATGACGCACCCCCTGAATAAAAGTGCGAATCATGCTATTAGTAGCCAACGGACGTTGGAAGTAAATAGCCAAGAATGACACTTGGTCCTTGATAGTACCCAAAGCCAAATCGCTGCTCAACCCCTTTCTGTAAAAAGGCCAAAACCCTAGCTATAGAAAACAAGCGAGGGAGCAGCTGCAGCGATTCAAACCATGAAATGTACCATTTTCACGTACGATGATAGATCTTTCTGGATGTCAACTTCCTGGCCTTCAAAAGGGTAGGAATCACCGCATCAGAGAGACCTCTATTCCTCAACACCTTGCTTTTAACAGCCAAGGCATTAAAGCCAGCGAACGTAAAGCAGGATGGAAGATTGGTCCTTGAGATAGCAGATCTACCTGTAGAGGAAGACGCCATGGAGGATCCACGACCATTTTTACCAGGTCTGCGTACCAAGACCGCCGAGGCCAGTCTGGTGCCACCAGAACAACCAGAATGGCCTTCCACCGCCACCCGGCGAAGAAACCTTGGCAGGAGTAGGAGCGGCTGGCCTCAATGCACTGTTTCATTGGGCAAATGAGGTTTAATGTTGATAAATGTAAAGTTATGCACTTAGGGGCTAAGAATATGCATGCATCATACATATGATGCGGAGAAGGATCTGGGTGTTCTGGTAGATCATAAGCTTAATAATAGCATGCAATGCCAAGCCGCTGTTTCCAAAGAAAGCAAAGTCCTTTCTTGCATTAAAAGAGGCATGGACTCCAGAGAGAGAGAGATATCATTTTGCCCCTGTACAAATCATTAGTAAGACCTCATCTGGAATATGCAGTTCAGTTTTGGGCACCAGTTCTTAAAAAGGATATCGGGGAACTGGAGAAAGTGCAGAGAAGGGCAACCAAACTGATAAGAGGCATGGATGACCTCAGCTATGAGAAAAGATTAGAGGAACTGAATTTATTCTCTCTTGAGAAGAGGAGATTAAGGGGGGGGATATGATCAACATGTATAAATACATAAGGGTTCCATATAGTGAACTTGGTGTTGAGTTGTTGACACTAAGGTCAACACAGAGGACAAGGGGGAACTCTTTACGTCTAGAGGAAAACCGATTTCGCCTCCAAATACGGAAAGGTTTCTTCACCGTAAGAGCTGTGAAAATGTGGAATAGACTCCCTCCAGAGGTGGTTCTGGCTAGCTCACTAGATTGCTTTAAAAAAGAAGGTCTGGATTCTTTCATAGGTGTACATAATATAAATGGGTATTATATTTTTTTTTTAAGGTAAAGTTGATCCAGGGAATATCCGATTGCCTCTCGGGGGATCAGAAAGGAATATTTTTCCCCTGCTGTAGCAAATTGGATCAGGCTTTGCTGGGGTTTATTTTCGCCTTCCTCTGGATCAACAACGGGTATAGGATTGTGTATATGGGATTGTATGGTTGGGTTTCCAATACTGTTTTTTGTTTTGGTTGAACCAGATGGACTTGTGTCTTTTTTCAACCTGACTAACTATATATAGATATATATATATATATAAATAAATAAATAAATAAATAAATCGGGCGATACTGGCTCCACGGAGTAACCAGAGCGTCCGTGGCGCCCGCCAAAAGGATCCCGAGACCTAGCCACGAAATGCTGAACTTTTCTGTTGAGGCGAGACACAAAGTCACTGCCGGAGTCCCCCACAGGGGCACACAGAAGATGAAACCCCTCCGGATGAAGGGACCATTCCCCTTGATCCAACACCTGACGACTCAGGTAATCCACCTGCCAATTCTCCACACCCAGAATGTGGACTGCGGAAAGAGTCGGAAACATTGTGTTCCACCCAAACCAAAATCTTGGCCACCTCCTTGGCCGCCAGGGCCCTCTTGGTGCCCCCTTGATGATTGATGTAAGCCACGGCCGTGGCATTGTCTGACAAAATCTGAACTGGAGAGCCACATAGCCAACTTGTCCAGTAAAGCAGGCAGAGCTTGATCGCCATCAGTTCCAGAATATTGATAGGCAAGGAAGACTCTTCCATCGCCCAAGTCCCCTGGGCACAGAGCTTCCCCAGCACTCCACCCCAGCCTGACAGGCTGGCGTCCGTGGTGACTATCGGCCAAAACACCGGCAGGAAGGATTTGCCCTAGCACAGGACAGGAGACTGGAGCCTCCAAGAGAGAACCGACTTTGCGAGATGGCTCAACCGAATCTTCAGGTCCAATGACCGAGGATCCCTGTTCCATTTTGCCAGAATCTCCTTCTGCAACGGTCTCGAGTGAGACTGAGCAAACAGGACTGCGTCGAAGGTCGAGACCATCAGACCCAGGGCCATCATGCAAGGAGGACTGATCGGTCTCCATCAGCAACCGGACTGCCCTTTGCAACTTCTGAAGCTTGTCCAAGGGGACAAGCTATCTATCCGGATTTTTCCTCAGCTGTACAGAAACAGAGACCAAAGTATAATGAAATTAAAAAACGTCTGATCTATTCTATGCTGTATCCTGCAAAATTACGGGTAGAGGCAAATGGAACTGTGCATTTCTTTGACAACCCTACTGCAGTAACTAATTGGCTGGATCATCAAGAGAGACACCTTAGGGCGGCACAGGACTGAAGGGTTAATTCCGACAGGACACAGCAAAAATTTGCATAATACTCCCCATATATACTTAGATGGAGCCTGTCGGGAGTTATACAGGAATATACAGGAATTAGATGTTAATAATTTTTTTCTTGTATGATATCTGCTGTATATTGTGAGTGTCATCTAGGAAGCAAGTCGGGTGCAGCACTCATAAATTTTCCCTCGCTCACTTCACCCTGTAGGGGTACCTCTTCATCTGGCTCCTTAGGGGGCCTGTTGGGAACATTTGGATCATATGGTATTTGTGTATTTATCCTTTTCCTTTTGGGCTTTTTTTTGTGGGGGGTGGGGGGAGGGTGTGTCGGAGGGATTTTTTTTTTTTTTTTGCCTCTGCAAAACTAGGGTTATATCTGCCAATGGTCTGGTACAGGATCTATTTGAGATATTTGGTTATTCTGAATTATATATAGATGATATAAATGGCTAAGTTTACAGAATTTATTCTTTCATGGAATGTGCGAGGCCTGCACGATGTGAAGAAACCAACTGCTCTATTTACATTTCTTAAGTCTCAGAATCTCTCTCTATGGTATGTTTATAGGAAACACGTGTTACTAAAGACACTATTGATCTATTATTATGTTCCTCCAGATAGAGTCAATATCATTCCATTTATACCCAATATTCCAGGGGTGTGAGTATTATGTTCTCTGGTAATCCTAGATTTGAGTAAATTTGTAAAGATAAAGTGCGCTAAACTCATATAAAATGAGGAAAATGAGAAAAAGAAAGGAGCGCCACAACGTCATCACACATCGCCGCGGACCGCACTGCAGGCGGCCGCGGCTTCGTTCTCTCCATTACCGCACTACTTGCCCCGAATACAAGCCATTTAAGTGTAAGTGTAACCTTTATTTAATATTAAAACAGTCTGTGAGGTATTACACCATTGTGCGGTTTTGTTATTTCTGGGGCACTGTGAGATAAGTCCGGACCTTGGAGGAGCCATATCCAGACCTAGGGATCATAGAAGGGACACCCACCACCCCTGTGAATTGTATGTTTATGCCTACACCCAAGAATCATTCTGGTAAGAGGCACATCCTCTCATTTAGCGTGGTCTCAGGGATCCACTGTGGTTTTTCTATACCTGGATTTGTGCTATATTACGCCCTTAGTTATCCATCTTTCCGGTAAGGAGCCAATCCAGAGTTGGTGATGGGAACACCTGCACTTTGATTTGCTGTGGAGTTTTCACCAAGGAGTTTATTTTAATCACTATACCACTTGGACTATTTGGATTGGACTTTATACATTCTTTGCCAACTTTTTCTACAATTTTTTTCTGCACTATTATATCGAAGAGTGTTTTATTCACTTTGATGTTCATTTGATATATTAGAGCACATGTAATAATATTTGTTTGTATAGTACTTACTTTGAATATCTTTTTATACCACTATATTTGTTAATCACGTTTGTGATTTATTTCCCTAATTCAGGGAGCATTTTATATGAGTTTAGCACACTTTATCTTTACAAATTTACCACTATTATTATTTAGGTTGCAGCTTCACCATATAGTATCCTGCGCACTTTCCACATACACACTTCAATCCTAGATTTGAGGTATTAGATAAATCATTGGATGGGCAAGGAAGATATGTCTTTCTATATGGTATATGAAATTCCTATAAATGTATCATCGCTAATTATATATATATATATATATATATATATATATATATCCATCCTTTGCTATGGAAGTGCTAGGGTGCCTGTCAAGGCTTATTTCTAAATACCCTCAAACCCCAATAATTGCGACAGGTGACTTTAATAATGTGTTTGATCTGTCACTGGATCTTTTTTAAAACATTTTGTCCCCAGGGCCTTAGACGGCCTATGCCTTTTGTTAAATATTTGGGCGAGATGGGTTTAGTGGACTTGTGGAGGTGTAAATACCCTATGGAGGCTCCATTCTCATGCCATTCTTTGACTCATTCTTCTCTTTTGTGTATTGGGCTCTGAGTGGACTATTACCTTTACTCTGGAAGTATCTTATTTGGCCAGAGGAGTTTCGGATAATTCAAAACTAGTGGTAATGATGCATTTTTCCACCTACAGATTATCTGTCGGTTGGAAACTTAATCCTTTCTGGTTATCTCTATTCACTAATGAGGAGGGTTTTCGCCTCCAATTGGAGAATGTTTTGATTGATAACAGGCACTCAGTTTCTTCAGGTATTGTATGGGATATGTTAAAAGCATTTGTTAGAGGCCTATGTATACGTGAAGCTTCCAATATTAAAACTAACTCTAGAAGAGGGGTGACTGATGCTGTTGAGGAAGTAGATAGAGCAGAGAGGGATTTTATTCAGGCACCCTCTGTAGATACAGAAAATAAATGGATAATGGTACAAAAGGTATATCGGGAGGTACAGCTTCAACAGGCATTTAAAAAGAGATTCTTCTCGTCACAAGCATTTTTTGAGGAGGGGGAGCGGACGGGACATATGCTATCTACTATTTCTAGAGCACAACACCCATCTGCTGTAATACATAGAATACTGACAGGTATGGGGGAGGTGGTTAGTGACACTCCAACTATTATACAAGAATTCAGGTCCTATTTTCAGGACCTGTACTCCTCTAGGGTATCTTATTACCGTTCAGACCAAATACAATTTCTGGAGGGTACATCTTTACCGACAGTTGGGGGTGGTGGACTGGCGGAATCTTAATGCCCCTATCACATTGGAGGAGCTGCGGATTGCCCTGGCTACTTTTCCAAATTCTAAGGCCCCTGGTATTGATGGTTTACCGATGGAGTTATATAAAAAAATATGTAAAGGTATATTATTGCCACAGCTTCTGGATACTTTCTTAGATGCTCAAAAATGTGGCTCACTACCGAGCTCAATGTATGAGGCGGTGGTGGTGTTACTATTGAAGCCTGGGAAGAACCCTGAATGTCCTGAGTTATATAGACCTATCTCTTTATTAACAACTGATTTAAAATTACTTACCAAGGTTTTTGCTATGTGACTGTCAAAAATCGTAAGCAAAATTATATTTCCTGATCAATCTGGATTTATTCCAAATCGCTCCACAGCTAATAACATCCGTAGACTTTACTTTAATTTGCAGATACCCACCACCAATCAGGGACATAGAGCTGTTCTATCTTTAGACGCCGCTAAGGCATTTGATAGTGTGGAGTGGCAATATTTGTGGTTGGCACTGGAGAAATTTAAATTAGGGGACTCATATTCATTTTATGGATTAAGTTACTATATAGAGCCCCTGAAGCTCGTATCAGGGCAAATAATACACTTTCTTCCTCATTTACACTTTATCGGGGAACAAGACAAGGATGCCCTTTATTCCCAATATTATTTGCCCTTGCGGTGGAGCCAATAGCGGCAGCCATTAGGGCACATCCTCATATTACTGGTTTCCACAGAGGGAATTTAGAAGAAAAATAGCATTATATGCGGATGATGCTCTTATATTTGTGGGAGATACAGATAGGTCCTGGACATCCTTGATGACACCTATACAAACTTTTGGATCCTATTCTGGACTCAAAATTAATTGGGATAAATCTGTATTACCATCTTAGACCCTCTTACTGCTCCACTGCCGCAAATGGCATCTCAGATCCGGGTAGTGGAACAGTTTCGGTATTTGGGTATTGTCGTCCATCCCAACCTTTACAACTATGTCAAACTTAATATTGAACCCCTATTTCTAAGTTTAAGGAGCAAACCACCAGCTGGCTTAAGTTACCTCTCTCGGTGGTGGGTCGCTGTAACTTAAGTAAAATGATTTGGAACCCACAATTGTTGTATGCTTTACATAATGCCCGTGTGGATACCTATACATATTTTTAGGAGGTGCAATACCTTATTTCGTACGTTAATTTGGAGGGAAAAAAAACTTGCCGTATCAAACTGGAAAAGCTTCAGGAAGTTAATGAGGCTGCAGGTCCTAATCCTTATTTTTACTACATGGCCGCACAGCTTCAACATTTAGCAGGCTGAGGATATGAGTGTCGGGACCCAAACAGGGAGATTATACCTTCTATTTTATTTAATAATGATGTAGTGGAGTGCTTGGAGGCAGGAGAAATGGGAAAATTGACAGCGTGTCCTACATTGCTCCTAATAGATTGTGGATTAAAGCAAAGCAACACTTTAAATATGAAGGATATACGAGATATTCTCAGCTTTTTCAAATGTAAAACTTTATTGAATTACTTAAATTGGAAGGTTTCTCTATGTGGTCTGAATACGGATTGCGATATATTCCACAATTATATGAGGGTACAAATTTGAAGCATTTTCAATCACCTAGAATGGAATTTGGACTTCCAAATGTTTTGTTCTTCCAATATATATTTGTGGGCCAAGCCTTGTGCCAAAAGAAAGGGCTGAATGTAGCTTGTAATTTGAAACGTAAACTCCAAAGGTTAAACTTAGCCAACTCTGCAACATGAAGCTCAATAAAAACAACAGGCGAAAAAAAACCCCTAAGAGAAACAAAACATTCCCTTACGAAACAGCAGCCTGCAAAACCTTGCGGCCAAAAGAGATATCCGAAGAGGTCAACAAATCCACCTTGTAGAATTTAGTACAAGTGTGCACAGACGACCAAGTCGCTGCCTTACAAACTGGCACAACAGATGCCTGATGGCGAAAAGCCCAAGAGGCACTCAGCGATCTAGTAGAATGTGCCTTTACTGGGAAAGGAGGAACCTGACCCTTGAGTGAATAAGCCTGAACAACCGTCTGCCTGATCCATCTGGAAATGGTCGCAGCAGACGCAGCCAAACCTTTCTGAGGTCCGTTCGTAAAGGACAAAGAGAGTCCGATTTCCTAAAACACTCAGTAATCGTCAGTTATCGCCCGAACCACATCCAAAAAGTGCAAAGGAAATTCCTTGGGATACTTAGGCTTAGGACATAAGGAAGGCAATACAATGTCTTCATTGAGATAGAAATCCGACACCACCTTAGGGAGGAAGGACGGATTAGGTCGGGGAGTATCACTTTGTCTCTGTGCGAATCAAGCCATTAGTAGCCAACAGACATTGGAATTAAATAGCCAAGGCCGACACCTGACCCTTGATAGGGCCCAAAGCCAATCACTGCTCAACCCCTTTTTGTATAAAAAAAAGCCAGAACCCTAGCAATAGAAAACAAGCGATGGTGCAAAAACTCTGGGGCGGAGGCACGACCTAAGGGTAATGAATTGAAAGTGCTCCTTTTCCACCGTAAAGTGGAGGAATCACTGGTGTCCCTCGAATATGGGGAAGTGCAGATATGCACCTTTGATATCGAAGGAGGCCAGAAAATGCCTCTGATTCAAGGATGCCACCACAAACTGAATGGACTCCATTTGAAACTTCTGTACCCGCACAAAGCGGTTCAGAGCCTTGAGATCCAGGATTGGACGCACCTTGCCCTCTTTCTGGACACCGTGAACAGGTTTGAATAAAAACCTTGAGAGTGTTCCTGCAGAGGAACCGGCACAATCACTCCTTGAGCCAGGAGATCCTGCACAGCTTCCCGCTGATCTTTCAAACACTCCGGAGACAAATGAAGATTTGACTGAAAAAACCTGTCCCCCAGCCGGGACCAAAATTTGATCTTGTACCCAGAACAAATCAGTTTGCGAACCCATTTGTCTTGAACGAAGGAAGTCCAGGGTTCCTGAAAGAAGCGCAGACGTCTCCCCACCACAGAAACGGATGAGTTTGCCCCTTCATGCGGAAGAGGACTTGTTCGCGGAACCAGGCTGACTGGCCTTGGGCTTGCCCCAGTGCTTCTTAGTCCCTCCAGAAGCCCTTAAGGGCTTACCTTTTTCTTGCGCCCCGGAGGCACGAAAAAAACACCTATGAGCAGTAAAGGAAGGGCCTCGCTTTGTACGGGCGTTTTACCTTTGGAAGATTGAGGAAGAAGAGTACTCTTCCCGCCAGTCAGACCCTTGATCAACTCATCCTGTGAGTCGCCAAATAAAAAGGGAGATCTGTAAGGGCTTTCTTGGAAGCCTGGTCAGCAAACCAGCTCTTCCGCCAAACCATGCGCCGTAGGGCAAACCCCACAGCTAAAATTCTGGCCACCAGGGGAGCCGCATCCAGAGACACATCACACAGAAACACCAGGGCCTGAGTAATCTGGTCCAAGTTCCCTCTCAGAACCTTAATTCCGTAACCGTCTGTGAAATTAAAACATACACAAAGACCGGTTTCAAAATAGAACCCGCCAACACATGAAGATGGCGGGAAAGGGATTCCACCGGATCCATAAAAACCGGGGGAATCTTTCACAGGCCCAATAGTAAATTTGTTCTACCTGGAAACAGGGTGGTCCACCTTAGGCGGCACCGTCCAACGGTTGGAGACCGTATCAGCAAAGGGCTACCGGTGTTTAAAGCGCTTAGGCACCACTAGCAAGTGCTTGATGCACCGCCATTGGTCATTCACAATATCGTGAAAAGTCTCGGGACAAGGGATGCCCAACTTTTGGGTCTTGCGGGAACCAAAGGACACACGCGTCCCTGCCAGAGTGGGATCATCTGCCAATTTGATAGTTTCCCTTATTGAAGCAATCAGGGCTTCCAAAGTGCGTTCCCGCGCTGCAGCTGAAGAAGACAGTTCCTCTTCACCATCCGATTGTGAGGACAGCGACCTCTCAGGAAGGGGGGCGTCTGTGGCGACCATATAAGCCTCTGAATCAGAGTACTCCACCAATGATAGAGAAGGCAGCAGCCGTTTTCGGCTAGTAACCTTTTTCCTTACAAAATTAACTTTTGTCGCCAGGCTTTCCAGAGCTGCTGAAATTGCGGCCAGCGACTGCAATCCGGACGGTCCAGGTGTCGCACTGAGCAGGAATTTACAGCCTGGGACTTCATAATCAATGTAACAGAAAAAAAGTCATTTTAAGAAACGCCGATCGCGGTTCCCACCGCCGATCGCATCGGTCTGCGGAGTCCCCCTTAATTATACACTGACAGCAGAGTGTGCAGGGATATGGCCACAAAGACCCCAATACTGTACCACCTTCAGAGAAAACCTTCTGAATCTGACTGTGCAGCAGGTAGAAGAATCACAGGAAGTGACCTCGGCCTGGATGTAAAAGGTCACGCTGCCTGTGCAGCTCAATAGGACTACACAAAAATGGACGCCAATGCAATTAAATAGGAAGCACATGGAAAATGGCTGCCCCATACAAGTCAATGGGAAAAAAATTATACATTGCCCATACTAAAGATGGCGGCGCCCGGGGCGTGCCATGCGGCCAGGGACCCCCAAAATGAAGGCGTCAAGGATCTACCACTAGACCCAGCAAGAAACAAGGTACGATTGCCACCCCCCTCAGGACGCCAGGCACCCCAGGTACATAGCCCCCACTGGGGATGGGAGAGGGAGACAGGGCACAGGGCCGGGTACCTGGCAGACCAGGGGGATCTTTTAGGAAGCCCAGGTCCTATTATCCCCAGGAGAGGGCCCATCCCCCCCAAGACCACCAGGGGCAAGGGGGGGGTGGGTCACATTTACTCACCATACTATGGACCAGGTGGGCTCTGCTCCAGACAGACCACCTCCAACCCGAAGTGGGGGTGCTGCCAGCCGAGGGGTATGCTGCGACTCAGGGCGTTCCAGGTCGTTGCGTCCCGGCGAGGCATTCACTCGCAGGCTCGTCCCTATCCGGAAAGGGGCATCGTCATGGCGAGGCCTAGTGCGGGACTATAAACTGCTCATGTTCGTAGGCGGGGCTGGGGAGACCTTAAGGATCTAGATTATCCAGTGCGAAACCCCAGCTGGAATTGCTTGTAGATCACCAGGAGGTTCCCCCTGAACACTAGCTGGCAAAGTGAGTAAAGAAAAAACACAAAATTCTCTGAAAAGAATAAAAAACTGAGACCGAAGTCCTAGCAGGAAACCTAGGTCCTACTCCTTCTCTAGGCAGAAACAAACTGGTTTCCTGGAGCAGAGGGTGTGTGGATTATGCCTGTGGGGACAGCTCAGTCGGTGCGGAGATTTACATTTTTCCTGCCTAGAACGACTCCTGCAGGGGGCAGCATAACCCAATGGCTAATGAAGATGGAGGCTGCGTCTGTCAATGAATGACAGAGAAAAAATGTTTTTGCAAAGAAAGGGGGAACCCTCCCCTGTGCACCGCAAGAATCAGTGCACCCGTGGCGCTGTAAAGCAGAGAAAGAATCGTATACCCCCAGAGACTCACCACCCCAGAGCTGAAGATTGTCAAAAAGCCTGCCATACTGCAATGGAAGAGGAAGCGCTGACACTAACATTAGAGGCCCCCGCAGCACATCACCGCACTCAGGACTACAAGAAAATGCCCACCGTTATTCTCTATTGGAAACCCAAAACATGGCCGCTGGACTAGACAAACATGGCCACTGAACCCGGGAATGCAGCATCCACAGCAAAGTGGCGCCACCAGGCGGCGCTGCACGGGACCCCAGGGAAGAGGCTTCCACCTGGAGGGGACCCCCCCCCCCCACAGCACCAAGGTACAGGCACCCCCTAAAAAAGGGGACCAACAGCGGCACCCACCCACAACTCTCCGGCCCAACACCAGACAAGCCCTCCCCTAACCAAATACACCCGTGTCCCCCTAAAAGGGGCTAAGGGGGTAGACAGGGGGCAGGAGAGGGCAACCTACGCAGGGGGAACCCCGCTGAGGAGATGGGGGGAAATACATGAAGGGGAGGGAGAACACAGGAGGGGGTCTATAATCCCCAGGGAGGGCCCGCAACCACCCCAGCAATTCCAAAAGAAGGGAGGGGGGACACTACTCACCACATCACAGCACCAGATGGGAGCTACTGCCAGCAGTCCACCTCACCATCTTGGAATGGGGGTGCTGCGGCCTGAGATACGCTGCGACTCTGATCGTGACTGTTGTCGTGACCAGGGCTATGCAACCTCGCGAGGTGTTGCACTCGCCGGCCAGCCCCTGTCCAGTGGGGCTAAGTCGTGGCCAACCTAGCGTGGAGCTTAAGGTTGGGTCGCGCTCACAGGCCAGACTGGGAAGGCCATAAGGATCTAGGATATCCAGTGCGTCGTCCAGTTGGCTGTTGATTGTATTTCACACATTAACAGGTTGATTGTAGTTCACACAGAAACAAAAATAAGAAAAAGTTAAAAATTCTATATAAAAAGGAAATAATGCCAGGACCGCAGTGCTTAGCAGAGAGCCAGGTCCTTACTCTTGACTAGGCAGAAAAAACTGAAGTCCTATAGCAGGAAGTGATGGTATACCCTCTGGGAGGGCCTCAGGGGCGTAACCAAAAAGGCTTTCGCCTAGTCCTACTCCTAAAGAAAGAGCAGCATAAGCCCAATGGTCTAAAAGACATGGAGCTGTGTCCGTCAGTGAACAAAAGAGAAAGTATTATTTTACTGAAAGCATTGATGCTTGAAATAGACTTTCAACAGGGGTAGTGAGCCAGTCAACAGTAAGTGGGTTCAAACATGCCTGGGACAAATACAGACTAAGGTCTAATTCACACTAGCATTGAAAGTAGATGTCTGAGGGGCGTTTTAACGCTCATCAAACGCCTACGCAGTTGATAAAATTCAAAATTGAGAAGCTTGAAAACTGACGATGAGTTTGAAAAACTGGATTTTTGACTTACCGAAAAATCCTTTTCTCTTAAGTTCATTGACGAACGCAGTTCTCTCTGATCCATATCAGTAGGGTAATACTGCCTCTACAGGAGTAGGATGTCCGCTTTGTATCAAAGCAGTGTCGAAAAGTAACACCAACCCAACTTAAAATAGAAGGGCGGGTACTGCATCCGTCAATGAACTTAAGAGAAAAGGATTTTACGGTAAGTCAAAAATCCAGTTTTCTCTATCGTTCATTGATGGATGCAGTTCTCTTGGATTCATATCATTACGGACGTCCCAAAGCAGTGCCATAAAATGAGGGGTGGGAACAGCAGAAAAGAACAAGTCCCCAAGGCCAAACATACCCGACCAGGCAACATAGGACTCATCAGAACAAAAGATGAGGCCCACCTGAAACAAACAGTAAACACCCTCAAGGAAGGTCAAAAGCCCTCCAAACAGCAGCCAGCAAAAAAACCTTGCGGCCGAAAGGAGGCATCTGCCATCACATCCACCTTATAAAATGTGGTAAAGCTGTGAACAGACTACCAGGTAGCCATCTTGCAACCTGGAGCACAGATGCCTACAAGGCGAAAAACCCAGGAAGCCAGTGCCGACACCTGCGCGCAGAGTGACTGCAACCAAGAAGGCCACCTTCTGTAATAAGGTAGGCAGGGGATACCCTCAAACAACTCACAGAGGGTACAAAAGAACCGACTGCACCAAATCAAGGTCCCCAGTGGGTGACGAAGGTTGCACCGGAAGTACCAAGTGTCACACCCCCTGGAAGAAGTCACGCACCAGGGCACAGGCGGCCAACGGGCTTTGGAAGAAATTTGCCAAAGCTGAAACCTGACCCTTGACAGGTGCTAAACCCCAGATGGTAAGACCGAGATCAGAGGATCAATTTCTATACAGATTTGAGATGCGCTTTTTGGGTTGGCACATGATTGTAGTCCTGTCTGGAAGGCAAGAGGGTTCTTGACTAGTTTGGGGAAGGCGGTGAAACATGCAGGGTTAATCAGACTGTTCATTGCCTTTTGCTTGCCACACGAGATAGCCATTCTGAAGGTAAAGGCTCATACTACTGAGACGACTATGAAAGCCAAAGGAAATGCCTTGGCAGATAGAGCTGCTAAGGAAGGTGCTCTGAGCCCTGGGGCAGAAACCCTGATGCTAGCCATCCCCTCTGACGTGTCACTAGAGGAATTTAGAAAACTGTCGTTCAAAGTGGAAATGCAGGAAAAGAGGAGATAGACAGCCTTGGGTGCTACACAGAGTCCAGACAACAGCTGGGGTCTTGATGGTGAATGGCGTTTGCCCAGATCTGTTTTTCCATTGATTGCCCACTCGGCTCATTACTCTGGACATCAGTCAAAGATGGTTGTGTGTGCATAGGTGGAGGAGCATTGGATTGGCCCTGGCTTTACTACCGCAGCTGCCAAGAAGGCACTCACCCAAACCTGAATATCCCTTTCAGCGCATTCAGATAGACTAGATCACTTTGCCAGAAAACGAGCATGTCTTGGTCTGTCTGGATATGTTTTCTGGGTGGCCAGAGGCTTGGCCCATTCACAATGCCATTGCCACTGCCACCACGAAAAAGATCCTGTCTGAGATAGTTTGTCACAGGGGGGCTGCCTGGAACGATCGAGTCGGATCGCTGATCACACTTCACTGGTCAGATCTTTGCAGAGGTACGTAAGGCGCTTCAGGGATTCATCCTCAAAGTAGTGGTAAGGTTGAACGGCTGAATAGAAGAAGCCAAGGCTCTAATGTTTTTCCATTGCTCTTTACCCCATCAGGAATGTCCAATGGGTTATTAACCTACAAGGTTTTGCTTGGGAGTCAGCCAGGGACTGGATTGTACTTTCCTCAGCAACTGTTATCTTTACATTCTCAGCTGAGGGGGTAGGTGCAGTCCCAGGAAAGGGAGCTCCAAAAGGTCCGTCATAGGGTTCAGGAGTCTATCCCGGACCCTGACACGATAACCGGTGTACATTCTATTCAACCAGGTGACTGAGTCGTTATGAGGAAACATCAAAGGACGGGATTGGAGTGGAGGTATTCCGAGCCATACCAGGTTCAGCTGACAACGCCAACTCCCTTGAGGCTCTGGATACATGCCAGCCACTGCAAAAAGCTGCTCAACTCCATCCAAGAATGATAATGAGGAGTATCGTTTTTATTTACATATTTAGCTTAGTGTAATTTTAGCAAGTGCATTTTAGCAAGGGTAATGATGAACAGCATCCCAAATTGTTTAAAATTCATCTTCAGCTGGCCAAAGTCTAATTGCTGGGTGTGCTCCAAACCCACACCTAGCTATTACACCCCAGCAATGACAGGCGTTCATATTATCATGAAGACAACCAGGAGACACTTGTCCATAGAATTTAATGACACATTCCTAGAGGGTAACATCAATTATAGTTTTAATGTTAGCTCTGGCTACTGTTCTTTGCTGGTCAATCCAATTTGGGTATCGGGACAATCAGGTAGTCCACAGATGGGCTTTAACTTTAACAACAGAGTTTAGCGTAAAAAGTCAGATACACACATGCCGATTTCATATGAGAGATTGCATATGTAATCTAAATATAAATATAAATAAAACCACATAGGATCTCAAATATTCATATATACATGTGTCCTATATTGGTATATGGTCTCTCACTGGTGCAAGATATAAACTATACAAAATACAAAGATATGAAAAAACTTTGGATCGCAGAGAAATTGGATGTTCAATATGCTTGATTATTTGATGATATGCAGTTGTGCAGAGCTACAACAATCAATTTCCTGGTGACCACCTTTAAATATTGACCAATTTCCGCTATCCCACACCGTGGTAATGAGTAAGCGGCCATTCGAGCCGTGAAACGCATCTACCTTGGACACATTCTGTTCCTCACACTGTCTGTTTGTCATGGATACTTTTGAAGAATAAAGACACTTTATTTGATTTCAATCATCTGAGTGCGGCTTCACATTTCTACTTGTATCTTCCTGGACGGCAGATCCAGCCAGCACCTTTTTGGACACACACCTGAGCGGCATTCCCTATTCCCTTCCCCCATACATGGTTGATAGAGTCACCAAAGCCCGAGCAGATGACCTTGTCCTGATCGCTGAGACGCACCAAGATCCTGCCCCTGCATCCGACGCCAAGGACCCCAGCCCAACCACTGATTAACGCATCCCATCACCTCATGTCCTCCCTCTAAAGTCACCTCCCGAAGAGCGGAACCCAAGTGTCGTTTCCTTTCGATGGATTGTTTTTACCCGTTATCTTTTTTGAAGAAGACGAAAGAAGAAACAAGAAAGAAGAAGATTCATCAAAGGACGTATGGGAGCATATGACAAAGAGGAGGGGCTGTTGTGGAAATTTTATTGTGGACATTTCTTTAGGATGTATTTTTTTTTTTATGAAAATAGAGATTTTATTGTGAAAAAAAATAAACCAACATGGTACAGGTAGAAATCCAAATTTGAACAAGAACTTTCGTTAAAGTGCAATCACAAATAAATAGGAGAACAGGGTACATTAATGCAGAGGGATAGAGCAATACGGGCAATGCAGTACAACAAAGCACAGTATACATACAGACAGAGCAGTGTAAATAATGAGACCAGTATTAGGTACATGTGGCCGAATTCTGGAGCCATCTGTCCCAAATCTTGTTGTATTTAGTGGGACATCCCGGTTCTTATACATAATTCTATGGTACGGCAAGACAGAGTCTTTAGGATGTATTTTTAGTTAAATTGCCATTACGTCTCCCAGTGTCAGTTTACCAGTAATCGCTATGCACAGCGAATATTGCTTTAACTGGCATTGAGGAAAGACCTGTTAGTGGAAATCTTCCATTAGATAGGATTGCACAATACTTGTAGCCTGCAGCGCAAGGAGAAATCGCTCTCAGCCCCAGGACATTGATCGGTAACCTGGATCCTCCAGGGACCATACTCCCTAAGCAGAGAACCTGCCGAGGACTCCTCCCCACCCGGACAGGCTTGCATCCACGGTGATAATTGTTCAGGAAAAAGCGGAGGAAGGATTCCAGCTCAAGACTCCCTGGTCAGCCAGCTCAGCAGGATCTGAAAGTCCAGAAAGTTTGGGCTCTAGTCCCTTTCAAGAAGGATAGCCTTCTGGGGGATCCCCGAGAAGGATTGAGCGAAAGGGACCGTCTTGAAAGACGGCACCATCAGTCCCAGAACTCGCATACAGGTCCGAAGGGACGACCATGTGCGAGACAGTAACAGTTGAACCGCAGTCTGAAGTTCCAAGAGTTTTTTCCCATGGAGGGAGAAAACACCCTGACTGAGGGCGATTCCAAAGTCAGGTCCAGATAGTCCAGTCTCATGGAAGGGACTAGGGATGACTTCTGAAGGTTCAGAACCCATCTGAACTCCTCCATAGTTCTTGTGGTGACTTCCAAATTTGTTTGTCAGCACCGTAGGGGACTCCACACAGAGAAGCAGATTGGCCAGGAACCCCGGACCGATACGCCCTGCTGCCGCAACAGCGCCAGGACCGGAGCCTTTGTGAAGACCCTAGTAGCATAAGCAAGACCAAAGGGTAACGCCACAAACCGATAGAGATAAAAACGGAAAACCTGTAGGTGTCCCGAACAGAACAGGATGTGAAGGCAGGCAGCTTAAAGTCTATTTAAATAGGTGAAGGGTGGGCTGATTAAATAATATGTGAAGCTGCAACCATAGATCCAAAAAAGGAAATGCCAAATAATAAATGTAAAATCAGGTGCGCTAAACATAAGTTATCACTCTCAAGTGAAAACACAAATGTGTGTTAAAGTCAAAAACCAAAGGTTAATGATAAACATGTAGTGAACAGATGAATATATAAATGATCTAGAAAATCACTAAACAGTGTAGTACAAAATAAAACAATGGTGAAAAGATTCCAAGTGAAATCAAACAGTCCAAAAGGGATAAAGTGACTAGTGTCCGTGCAATTCCAAATGATACAGGTGAGTAGATCAACAAAAAGTGCTTCAGGTGACAGCCAGAAGACCACTCTACTTGTCTGATGTCCCACTACCTGTGCAGGTTTGCTTCTTACCAGCAATAGAATGTAAAAAGGCGTGAAGACAGCCACATCCATAGTGGAAACCTCGTGTGGGGGAGGGGAGTATGTAGATATCTTCCCACGCCTCCTAAGGAGGTGGGTGAGCCTCTTACCAGAAGGCCAAAAATCTTGGGCCTGTGTATATTCCCTTGCTTGGATATTCTCCTTCCTCTCCTCCTGGTGCCTTTAGGATGAGCTGGTGGTCTCTGATGGTCTTAGACTATTCTTTTTCTCGTGCTTGTCACTACAACAGCTTACTTCATCCACAAGGCATCTGCATGATTCTAAAAACTCTTAGAACTGATTGTTGATATAACTCAGGAAGCCAGGAATCCCCCTGATGCAGGGAAGCCACCACCGTGCGAACCGATACCAACTTTAATTTTCGATCTGCACGGAACCATCAAAGGACCAGTTGGTCCAGCTTGCTGAACCAGAGCCTGAACTGTTCCACAGAGCGCCTGAAAGCGATCCGGAGACAGCCATACTTTGGGAGGGAAAAAACCTTAATGGAAATAAACGGATCGAAACTCAATCTTGCAAATGGACCGCATGAACTCCTGAACCCAGCAGCCTGGGACCTGGGCCAGCCGCAGGTCCTCGACCGACAAGGACCTCCCCCCACCCCCTAGACGAGTGAGGAAGCACCTTCAGGCCGAGTAGGCCTTGTCCGCAGGTCTGGAAAAAACTGATTTCATGTTCTCCAGACCAGGGTCGTTTGGAACCACACGCGGAAGTCTCGAAGGACTTCGCCACATCGACCGTCCCCGAGGGACGAAGAAACTGTTTGCGAGCTGAAAGGGAAGAACCCCGACTGCGACGAAGGCCCTTACCCTTGTAAGCCTGTGGAAGAAAGCACTCTCCCCCCATGAGACCCTTATATAATGCCATCCAGGGCAGCGCCAAACAGGCGATCCCCCGAAAAGGGAGATCCATTAAGACCGTCTTAGAAGTTTGATCCGCAGACCAACACTCTGGTCAAGTAGATGCTGGACAACCACCGCCGAAAACGAAATGAAAAAGGTGACCCATACAAGGGAGCCTCAACCAACGCGGCATCGCAAATAAATTGAAGCCCCTACGCCAACTGGTCCAACAGCTCCCCCAGGGTAAGAGGGACATGCCCCACACCAAGTCACGGCAGCAGAACTCCACCCATTAGGCAGAGTCTGCGTGGCAAGGGCAAACAAACACTGTTCCCAGTGCAGACTACGCAAGGGAGTACAGATAGCAAGTCACAGCCCACGCCATCCTATCACCCAAGTCCTTAAGGAACAACGGAAAAAACGGTAGTCCCATTCAGCTAGAGCCCGTACGTCCATCAAAGGCAGAACAGCCCAAAAGGGCAACATCTAACGGACGCTTAGACACCAAAGGGGAACGTTTGAGACGGTCCCCTCGGTCCCCTCCTACATGAGCAGCTATCAAAAAGAGCAGCTCCAGATGGTATGTGAGTGCCAGATGCCACCTGCGCCCCCCAAATTGCAGGGTGACACGCACTGAAAATAGCCAGTGCATCCACCAGTGCCTGTCGCGCTCAGGGAGGTAGAAATGTCATCCTCATTGGAGGTGGAGAGGAGGGAGGTCACAACAGGACATAGGCAAACCCAGGAGTGTGAGAGTCCGACCATCCCAGGGAGACGGCCTGTGTCTGCCCAAAATCCGCCAGGGAGGGGGGGCATGTACTCACCATACTGGGAACACAGGCGGGCAACATCTCCTGACAGGACCCCACGCCACCGGAGTAGGTGGGCTGTCGGCCAAATAGGAATGCTGCGACATAAGCCTAGACCCTGTCGTGTGCAACCTGGGGAACATTTAACTCGCGGGGCCAGTCCCCGTCCAGAGGGACTACGTTGCGGCCGACCCAGCGCAGAGCTATGGTCTGCACACGCTCACTGGCTAGACTGGGGCGACCACTGAATATGGGGGTCCAGTCTGTTGCCCAGTTCGGCATAATTCCTTGACAATCTCACAGGAAAAAAAATTCAGAAGAAAAAAAGACTAGCTAAAAAAATCTACATAAAAAAATACTTTATATGCCAGGACCAGAGATCCCAGCAAGGAACTGGGTTCTTACTCCCGAGAAGGCAGATTAAAACGGACATCCTATGCAGGAAGAGAGAGGGTGTACCCTCCGGGACTGCCCATAGGCGTAGCCAGAACTTTTTTCTGCCTAGTGGCCTACTCCTGTAGGGGGCAGTATTACCCTACTGATATGGATTAGAGAGAACAGCGTCCGTCAATGAACGATAGCGAAAGAGCTGAAGCATTTCAATTCCTTCTATTCAAGTCTATGATAATAGACCACGCTTGTGGCACGTTAGTACAATACAGTTAATAGGTGTGGTTTTAGCGTGCCAAAAACGAATGTCAACTGTGTCGCAAACACGCATAGGGCTTTTAGAGGAGTGATTTAAAAAGCTCAAAAACGCTTATCAAACAACATAGGTGCATTTGAGAAGCTTCAGTATTATATGCAAATGTTAAAAAGCCTTAAAAGGCAAAAAAACATTTATTAAAAAAAACAAAAAAAAAAACATTTAAATAAGAAAAAATGGGCCAGACTAAACCGACCACTTGGTCTTTTTTTCTGCCATCACTTTTCTATGTTGTAATTTCTCTGCAACAGCATTAACCTGAAAGGCAAGGTCATATTGGGTATTCATTGTCCAAGTCCAGTTCGCTACAGTTTGACATATAGAAAGAGCAGCAAAAGCGGGTTGCAAGACTGGGTCTGCCAAGTTAAAGTGAGTTTTTTTTTTTTTTTGAGAGGATTGCAACAGATAACAATAAAAACATGGACTCCATACAATTATCAAGCACAAAGTTCAAAAAGAAAAATCTATATATCCACAAAGAAATATAGCATTACCTATAGAGAACACATTGATCAGTAAAAATCTATACATGGCTATTAATTGGGTATCAAAGGGCTTCTGGGATTCAGAGAAGGGTCACAGAGTAGAAATGAATACTCAGAAAACCTCAAATAACCGTAAACAAAAATGGGTAGAAGTCAAATATACCTATGCTCCCCTGAATCTAATACATAAAACATTCCTTCGGATGCATGCAAAGAGTAGGAGAAAGAAGAAATGGCAGGAGGGAGAAAGAGAGAAGAGGAAAAGAAAAAAAAGGGGGGATGGAGGGAAGGGGGCCACCATTGGGGGAGTCAGAATCAGGATCAGTGGCCCAACAGGAAGCTGGAACAAAGGAACTGTGTGAGTCACACATTTTGTAACTATTCATCAGATAAACAGATGAGATTCCAACAGAACTACCTGGTCTTATGTTCCTCAGCTTTGTCCTGAAGGACCGAGGTCAGGTCCTCCATTTATTCGATATTCACTATTGCGAGCAATTAAGCAACAGTTAACCGGGCAGATTGCGGTTTCCACATACTAGACATACAAGCTTGTGCTGCGTTTAATAGGTGCTTAAGCAGAGATTTATAATATTGCTTCCTTTACATTGGAATGAGGTTAAGTAATATCACTGCAGGGTCGTTCTGCGAGGAAATGTCAGTGGATTTGTGTACAAGTTGAAGCACAGATTGTCAGAATGTGTGCAGTTCAGGTTACTCCAAAAAAAATGTGTGAGAGTGCCCATAGACAAGCCACATCTCCAGCAGCAATCACAGGAAACAGTTTGGCAAGGACTGCCTGGATCCTGTACCAACGGGTTACAATTTTGTAGGTGGTCTCCTGGTATCTGCTGCACAAGGTGGATTTGTGTGCAGAAAAAAAAGTATGTGCTCTTTTTGAGAATCAGAGAAAGTTACCTATAAGTCCTCCAATTTAACAAGGAAGGGGGATCGGACTGAGCGTGGAGTTCCAGGAGGTATTTTTAAGATGTGGAAAGAGATCTCCAAGTCAGGCCCTCTCCCACAGATATCTCTTTGAAGGAGTGCAATTTCCTAGGCAAAAGTATACAGTATGTTTGGGTGGAGAATGCGAGAAATGAGACAATCGGAGAGCCTTTCAATGAACCAGAGAAGGTGTAGATGAACTAGTGAGGAAAGTGTGCATCACAAGCCAGCCGTTGGAGCTTAAGAAATGGGAGGCACGCAGTAGGCCTCGAGGAGACAAGGATCGGAAGTTTGGATTGGTAAGCCCGGAAAAAATCCCTGGATGGCCTAATAGAGGCGTCATGGGAGAGGAGAAGCTCTCCAAGAATTAAGTGAGCTTTTATCTTAAATTTTCTCAGAATCTTTAAAACATGAAACATCTTTAAAAGTTACAGTAAGATATTTGATTAGGACAGAGAGGCCAGGGTCAAAAATGGAATGGCCCACTTTTGGCAAACTTTTTTTTAGCACTGAGTAGAGTTCAGCAAAGATTTTTGGGGGAGTGAAAATCCTTTCCGGACTGATCCAATCATAATAGACTGCACTTTCTGTTCATGAACAGGAAATATTTTGCAAGTTTTTGTAGGCCAAAGGGGCATGGTGAGAGAGAGGAGAGTCACCTGCACAATACCAAGGTTTTTGCAGAGGCAATGAGCTTTTCAAAGTTAACAAGCATGTTCTGTGCTCCTTCGTTAAAGAGGAAGTAAACACTCCTCTACAACTTGTACCTATAGGTAAGCCTATGATAAGGCTTACCTATAGGTACTGTAAATATCTCCTAAACATGTACCGTTTAGGAGATATTTACCTTACATGTCGCCAGTGACGTCACTGGCGCATGCGCTCTGAAGGAACGGCCGATCGTGCCGTTCCTTCAGAGCCCCGTGCCGTGACTGTCGGCTCTAGCGCGCGTGCGCGGGAGTGACGTCACCGCGGCTCCGGCCAATCAGATGGCCGGATGCCGCGATCCCGGAAGACGGGCGACTAGACATGTCGCCCGTCATAGAGGTGAGTGAGCGGCACGGCGGGGGCTCGTTCTGAGGTAAGTATTGCATAATGAGCTAATATGCGATGCATACTAGCTCATTATGTGTTTCTTTTGCAGGGTGTAAAAAAAAAAAAAAATAACTCAAACGAGTTTACAACCTGACAGTGTGGCTAAGATAAACCTTCTGCAGGTTCCTCCAACTCTGCCTTTAGGTCCTCTTCATTTCCCTCTAGAGCTGGCATATCAGGGTCCAACGCTGGTTAAAAAATGAGAGCTAGAGAAGAGCTCTGGACAAGGATAGCTGAATTAACGCTGTAATCTCTCCTAGAAAATGTGGATGCTGAGAATTCATCCTTACTGCATGCCTAAAATGGAGTGGAATCAGATACAGAGCCCTGTGTTAAAACCAGTTCCTGCTCCAATGCAAGGTATGCATCACCACTCTGAGTTTACATAGTTTGTTACATAGTTTGTGAGATTGAAAAAAGACATCAGTCCATCCAGTTCAACCTATGATGTGTGTGTGTGTTCGCTGTTAACTGTACATTGTATACCCCTGTATGTTGTGGTCTTTAAGGTGTCCATCTAATCATTTTTGGAAACTATCGATGCTCCCTGCCGATACCACTGCTTGTGGAAGAGAATTCCACATCCTTACTGCTCTGACAGTGAAGAACCCCTTACATATTTTAAGGTTAAACCGTTTTTCTTCTAGTTTTAGTGAGTGGCCACATGTCTTATTGTATTCCCTTTCTCTAAAAAGTTTGAGTGCTTTTCGGGCCTTCGGCGAAGCGAATGTTCACTCGCTGTTTAGAATTGGCTCCCTTTTGCCTGTTCTCTGCCAAGCTACAAGTGAGAGTATTTGGGTACCAATAGAGTAGAGTGCAGGAGATAAGTGTGAAGGGAGTCACTTCCGGAGACCCAGGGTGAAAAGGTGGTGGTCACTCCCCAGCAGCAGATCAGGATCCAGGGGGAGAAGGTTGAGCGGACAAAGTGACATCCCCAGCAGAAGTGCTGACAACATGGCAGAGAGCTACCAACCTCTGCCCAGTACTGGCAACAACTACAGAGATCCAGGGAGCTGAGGCATTTGGCCCCTCTCCCCAGCGACAAGCTGATGTAGTGGAGCTCCTACTCCCAGCTGAATCGCTGGCAAGAGGGCAGAGCGCCGCTGTCCTCTGCCTAGCACCTAAAGTGTCTCCACAGCTTCAGGGACCTGGGGCAGTCGGCCCCTCTGCCCAGCAACAGACCAAGCCCTGGAATGGTAAAAACCACCCAGCTAAAACGCTGGCAGCTGAACAGAGAGTCAATGACCTCTGTCCCACACCTACTGATGACAACTTTTCCCTGCAGCCAAGAATGGAGATCATGTGGACTACCTATGTGTGTTCACTCTGCCCTCAACAAAAGATGGAGTTCCTGTGGTAGTGGATGGGACTATGGTCTCCAAATGTATACCCCAGGGATGCTGGGCAGTTAGCCCAGATTCCCAACAGCATGACGGAGTGAGCCCAGCCACCCTGTCTTTGTCTTCTCTCTAGCGGCTGAAAGGACTGCAGGGAGAAGGGCCAGTCCGCAGGTCTCCCTAGCAGCAGGTATGTTCTATGAGAGAGGCAAAGGTTGGCTGGGTAAGTAATGCTCTGTTTGAGACAATGTGTTTGGGGTACGGTGTGGGTACGAGCATTGGGGAACTAGAACTACGGATTAACTCTGAAGTCAACCTGTCTGGGGTCTCCTTCTGGGTTAGTCTCTTTCTGAAACTTTGGGTTGGGGACTCGTGGAACCCAGCTTACCTTAGAGAGGTTGGGAAACTCTTGTTTCAGCTCCCCAGACCCCTCTTAAGTCACCCTGTGTCTATTAAGGGAACAGGGTGACTGAGAAAATGGACAACTACTTAATGGACACTGAGAAAATGGATTTTTGTAAGATCTTACCGTAAAATCCTTTTCTCTTAAGCTCATTGACAGACGTAGTCTTCTTGATTCTCAAGAGCTGGGTTATGTTGTCTCCGCAGGAGTAGGACTAGGCAGAAAGACAAAACGTTCTGGCTCCACCTTAGGGGCAGTCCCTGAGGGTATATCCTCCCTCTCTCTGCTACAGGGAATCAGTTCTGTTTTAAAGCAGTACAGAGAATTTAACCCAACCCAACTCAATGATAGAGGGGCGGGTACTACGTCTGTCAATGAGCTTAAGAGAAAAGGATTTTACGGTAAGATCTTACAAAAATCCATTTTTCTCTATCGCTCATTGACAGACGTAGTCTTCTTGATTCTCAAGAGCTGGGACATCCAGAAGCAGTGCCACAAAATGAGGGGTGGGATTGACAGAATCAAAATCCAATCTAGAAGGCCCAACCGGAGCCAACCAGAAGTATCAAATGACTCATCGAGTAAACAGATGAGACCTACCCCACAAATCCTCGAGGTAGACCAACAGTCTCCTCAAACAGTGGCCTGCAGGAACCTTGCAGCCAGAAGAGGCATCTGACGATGCCATCACATAAACCTTATACAATATTGTAAAGGTATGAACCGACTACTAAACAGTCGCCTTGAAAACCTGAACCACTGACGCCTGATGGCGGAAGGTCCAGGAAACTCTAAGCGCCCGAGTAGAATGCGCCTTAACAGGGAACGGGGGATCCCGACCCTTAGATAAAATAAGCCTATACCACCGTCTGTCTGATCCATCTAAAGATGGTCGCAGCAGAACAGGCAACCCCTTCTTAGGGCCATCCGTGATCACAAACAGTGAATCCGTCTTACAAATTGAATCCGTAGTATTCAAGTATATCCTGATCGCCCGAACTACATCCAAGGAATGCCATGCAAATTCTCGAGGATGATTGGGCTAAGGACATAGGAAGGACAATACACTGTCCTTATTCAATGAAACTTTGAAACCACCTTAGAAGGAAGGATGGATTCGGATGAAGAACAACCTTATCCCTATGAACCACCAGATCTGGGGAACAACAGTATAATGCAGCCAGTTCTGACGCCCTGCGTGCAGAAGTGATAGCCACCAAGAAGACCACCTTCTGGGATAAAGTAGGCAAGGGAATCTCCCTGATATTTTCAAAGGGAGGTGTCTGAAGAACCGACAGCACCAAATTAAGATCCCAGGATGGTAACGGCGCGTGCACTGGCAGAGCCAGGTGTCGCACCCCCTGGATGAAATTCCGCACCAAGGAATGAGTAGACAAAAGCTTCTGAAAGAAGATAGCAAATGCTGAAACCAGACCCTTGATAACACTCAAGGCCAGCTTCTGCTCAACTCCCTGTTGCAGAAAGCCAATATTCGGACTACCGAATAAAGATGTAGATGGAACCCAAGGGATTCACATCACACAATATAAGACTTCCATGTACGATGATAATCTTTCTGGAAGTCGCTTTCCTTGTTTTAACTAGAGTAGGAATAACTGAAGCTGACAATCCCTTGTCCTTCAGCACCTGGGTCTCAATAACCAGGCCGTTTAAAACCAGCGATCGTAAAGCAGGATGGAAGATCGGTCCCTGAGACAGTAGATCCTCCCTGAGAGGAAGTCTCCACGGGACGTCCGCCATCAGTCTGACCAAGTCGGCGTAACAAGCTCGAAGAGGCCAGTCCGGAGCTGCCAGGATTACTGGAATTCCTTCCTCCTCTATCTTGCGAAGAAGTCTTGGCAGTAACCCAAGAGGAGGGAAGGCATACATTAGCTGGTATTGCCCCCACGGGGCGATCAGTGCGTCTGCGGTTTCTGCTAGAGGATCGCGGGAGCGAGCCATGAATCTCTGAACTTTCCTGTTGAATCGAGATGCCAACAGATCCATATCCGGGGTGCCCCATCGTAGGCACAACTGGTGGAAAACGTCTGGATGGAGGGACCATTCCCCCTGATCCAGAGTCTGACGGCTGAGATAATCTGCCTGCCAATTCTCCACCCCCGGAATGAACACCGCAGAGATTGCTGGAACAAATCGTTCCGCCCAGCGAAGAATGCAAGCCACTTCTTTGGCCGCTCGGACACTCTTGGTGCCCCCCTGGTGATTGACATAAGCCACGGCCGTGGCATTGTCCGACTGGATCCGAACCGGGCTGCCCTGGAGCTGCTCGGTCCAGTGAATCAGACAAAGTCTGATCGCTCTCAGTTCCAATACATTTATCGGTAACCTGGATTCTTCCGGGTACCAAAGTC
Organism: Pelophylax lessonae; assembly: GCF_965119305.1. Classification (NCBI taxonomy): domain Eukaryota; kingdom Metazoa; phylum Chordata; class Amphibia; order Anura; family Ranidae; genus Pelophylax; species Pelophylax lessonae. Next base: position 494,042,263 of record NC_138768.1, on the reverse strand, counting down.
CCTGGACAGATAACTGACCGAGAATTCCTCCCCATCCGGATAGACTGGCATCCGTGGTCACTGTCGTCCAATATATTGGCAGAAATGACTTTCCCTGGCTGAGCATCGGAGACCGAAGCCACCAGACCAGAGACTCTCTGGTCTGTTTGCTCAATCGGATCTGATTGTCCAGGGATTCCGGATTCCGATTCCATCTGAGAGAAATCTCTTGCTGAAGAATTCGGGTATGGGACTGGGCAAATGGGACTGCTTCGAAGGAAGCCACCATCAACCCCAGACCCCTCATGCAAGTCCGAAGGGAAGACCAGCTGTTGGTGGACTGCTGATTGAATCTTTCGGAGTTTCCCTACCGGAAGAAAAAACTCTTGTCCTGACTGTGTCTAGAATTAGACCCAGATATTCGAGCCTCTGGGTGGGAACCAGAAATGACTTTTGCTGGTTCACCAGCCACCCGAATTCCTGTAAAGAAATCATAGTAATTTCTATGTTTTGTAGCAAGGTCTGAGGAGACTCTGCATGAAGCAGAAGATCGTCTAGGTAACCTAGAATCGATATGCCTCTTTGGCGCAGAAGTGCCAACATTGGGGCCAACACCTTCGTGAAGACCCGCGGAGCCGTGGCGAGACCGAGAGGTAACGCCACAAACTGATAGTGGTTCTCTTCTACGGAAAAACGTAGAAACCGCTGATGTCCTGCGAAAATGAGAATGTGAAGATATGCGTCCTAGATGTCTATGGACGCTAGGACATCCCCTGGATGCAGCAAGGCTGCTACTGTGCGAATGGACTCCATTCTGAATCTTCTTATGTAGACAAAAGAATTGAGTGCCCTTAAGTCCAGAATTGGACGCACTTTGCCCTCTTTCCTGGGTATTGTAAATAGGTTTGAATAAAAACCCCTGAAAGCGTTCTGTCCAAGGAACGTGGACTACCACTCCTTGTTGTAGTAAAACTGTGACTGCTCTCCACAGATCGTCTAAACGATCCGGGGATAGTCGGCTATTGGAAGGGAAGAATCGCGCCGGTGGGAGAGATCGAAGCTCGATCTTGTACCCTGACCTTATGACTTCACAAACCCATCTGTCCGGGATTCTGGAAAGCCATGGATCCGGGAACCGGCGAAGACGTCCCCCCACCCCAGTTATGGGTGGGGGGCGCACCTTCAGGCTTTGGACGGTTTATCTTCAGGTCTAGAGGGGGCGGGCTTTTGCTTGCCCGACCAACGACCCCTGACGCCTCCTGCAGGAGCTTTGGAGGACTTAATTTTTTCACCCGCGGGACGAAAAAAACCTCTTGTGAGCAGAAAAAGAAGGCCCTCGTCTTTGACGAGTTCCTTTACCTTTAAAATTTTGCGGTAAAAAGGTGCTCTTTCCACCCGTGAGATCCTTAATGATCTCATCTAAGTTGGCTCCAAATAGACGCTCTCCTAAAAAGGGGAAATTAGCCAATGCTTTTTTGGAACCTTGGTCGGCTAACCAACCTTTTAGCCACAGTGTACGCTTGAGAACCACCGCTGAGACAGATGCTCGCGCCAATAATGAAGTAGCGTCTAACGCCGCATCACACACAAACTGTAACCCCTGTATCATCTGTTCCAACAAATCTGATACCGCCTGAGGGACCTCTTCTAGGTCCCGGCGTAACCACTTGGTCCATACAGTTACAGCCTGCGAAACCAGACCAATAGCAATTATTGGTCTGAAAGCTGATCCAATCAAGGTAAACATGGTGCGAGACATAGCTTCTATCTTGCGATCCACTGGATCTTTAAAAGACGGAGCGTCTTCTAGAGGAATAACCGTGGCCTTATTCAATCTAGCAATTGGTGAATCCACCACAGGTGGTTCTGTCCATTTCTTAATGAGGGTTTCCTCAAACGGATAACGCCTGTTAATGCGTTTAGAAATAGTAGAAATGCGTTCTGGCAGACTCCATTCTTCTTTGATTGGATTGCCAAAACATTTGGGCAATGGAAAAAACCTTCGCCACTAGATGCGTTTTTAGTCCCAAAAGGGATTTCAGTTTCAGCTATTTCTGACGGAATACCCTGTAATCTTAAGGTCTCTTGAACAGATACCATGAGTGCGTTTACCAACGCTTCCTCTCTGGCTATGGCTGATGCCGAAACATCCTCCTCACTGTCTGAAAAGACAGTACACGAGACACCAATACCAGATGAAGTACCTGCAACTGCAGAAATAGGCTCAGAGTCTGAATCCGAGGTTTCAGATAATAAGGGGTTAGGCGGGGGTCGCTTACTTGCGCCCTGTCCCTGACAAGCCACTTCCACCCGGGACACAAGCTTCCATAATAGCGGACAATGATTTAATCGTCAGTGGGGTGCTGGAGGATCCCGCAGACCCCTCGAGGGGATCCGGAGGAGATACATGAGTGGCAGGGTCCATGATAATTCAGGACACCTTTGCCAGAAAACACAAAAAAACATTTTTTTTTTTTTTTCTTAAATTTTTTTATTTTTTTTTTATGTGTCTCCCCCTAGCGCAATAGCGCCCCTCAGAGTACCTGCTTCTCGATCCCACAGAGAGAGAGAGGGACCCCCAAGGCTCACCAACCGATGCAGTGAAGTTTCCAACCAACTGCAGTCAGCGTCTGTCTTTACAGACTGGAAGGAGCTGTTGCTTTTTCCCGGGTAGAAGGACGTGGCTCCGCCCCCTGTGTACGCCTTCCGGCGTTCCCAGCTCTCCACGAGGTAGCTGGGCTCATGAAACATGGCCGCCCCTATATAGGAGACATTAGACTCCAAAAACATGGCGGCCGGCGTGACCCGAGGACATGCATGCACCTGGTCTACGGCAAAATGGCGGCAGACCGCCGAAATCGTTTTTCCCAGCACATCCACCTGCATCTCTGCTGAGTGGCGATTGATAGATCTACAGGAGATACACTACAAATAAGGTAGGATTATACCTCCTATGTCTGCTGTAATGCTACAGTCTGCTGGGTAGAGTGTTAGCTCTCAAACCAAGTCCACTTCCCACAAACACATACTGTATTTACAAGGGGGACTTTTAGTGTCAGATATATACTGACCATGTATGGAGGGGCCCATAATTCATACTGCCTCATAACGAGGAAAGAAAAAAGGGAACGTTTACTCACCATACCGAACCGACAGGCACCCTCTCTTCACAATACCCTCTCCACCGGGGTGGGGGTTTGTGGACCACTCCGGACGCCTCGACTCTCAGGTTCCTGGCGTCCAAGCGAGACTTTTAACTCGCAAGGTCAGTCCCTCCACTGGGACTCCGTCGCGGCCGACCCAGCGCGGAGCTCTGGTCTGCACGCGCTCGTAGGCAGAAACCGGGGTGACCACTGGATCTCAACATCCAGCCCGTCGCCCGGCCCCGCATACTTACTGTGTCGCGGCCGACCAAGCGCAATGCAATGGTCTGCGCGCGCTCGTAGGCCGGCTGGGGTGACCACTAGTGTCGCCCAGTCCGGCGTTTTTTGCTTGAAGATCTCACAGGAAAAACACTGGAGAAAAAACTACCTAAAAAATATTTCTTCTAAAGAAAAAATCTTGCCAGGACCAAAAAGATCCCAGCAAGGAGCTTAGGTCCTTACTCCTGACTAGACAGAAAAAAACTGATTCCCTGTAGCAGAGAGAGGGAGGATATACCCTCAGGGACTGCCCCTAAGGTGGAGCCAGAACGTTTTGTCTTTCTGCCTAGTCCTACTCCTGCGGAGACAACATAACCCAGCTCTTGAGAATCAAGAAGACTACGTCTGTCAATGAGCGATAGAGAAATGTGGTTTATAATACTTCAAATGGGACCGTACCGTAATATTTATCAACAATATCCCTCAAGAAATCTATGATACATTAATTACACTCTATCAGAATGATGGAACATTGCATGAGCTTTGCATCGTAGACTATTGTAGGTAAGAGTCGGCTACTGGGGTCTCCTCCTATTGTCTGTTTAAGGCTCCATTCACATCTGAGCATATCATTTTCAGGCGTTTTTTGGGCTTTTAGGCATTTTTTCTGGCTTTTTCATGTGTTTTTTGCAGGTGCTTGGAGGCAGGCATTGACATCTAACAAAAATGCTTGTAATCTGCCAAAAAGAAGCTGATGTACTTTATGAGCTTCAGGCATTTTGATTCAGGTGACAAAATGCTAAGATGTGAACTGGGGCCATTGAAATGAATTGGATTTTGCTTGTTGGGCAATTTGAGACTTCAGAGAGGAGCGTTTTACGAGCTGAAATACGCTTATAGGATGTTCTGTGTTTATATTTAGGATAGTGTGTATTGCACTTTATGAGCTTGATGCCGGCAGTTTGACCTGGAGTGAGATCCTAATCAAAGTATTGTCTAGGTGTGGATTCCCATTCATTCATATTGTTTCTGTCTGATGGCTAATTTGATTAACTCTTGGAGGTTCTTTTATGATGGGATTAGCCTTGTGTCAGCTGTACCTCGTTAACTAAACCATTGTGTGATGTTTTGGGTAAATATCTGGGTTATTGTTCATGTGGTGGTTGTTTAGCTATAGTAATTATATTCCTGTGTGCAGTTTATATTGTTAATGCAATATGATCAGGAAGGGGATGTCCTCCGTTGGGGTATATAGTCTGTGTGAGTTTGTTCAATAAAGAGTTCCAGATTTGCTGCTAAAACGAGTTCTGCCAAGTTCTTGGTTGCAATAGGTGGCTATAATATCTGATATCGATGTTCAAGACTGGAGGAAGCAGTACACTGACGGAAGCATCCAAGCACTGTGTGGGTCGGTTCCGTCACAGTAAGCACGTTCGATAACAAATCCTCATAGTTAAAAAGGTGGGAGGAGGTGCTTGAGTATCTTAGAAGGCCTCTAGTCAGACATGGTGCTAAAGTATGAAAACAGTGGGGTGATGTAACCCCTAGTCATCCACCTCTCAACTGAACTCTGAGTGATTAACATTTTAGCGGCAAGTATGAACAATTTATACTGTGAAGTGAAGACATTCAAAACATCGCCACGTTTAACACAGTAACGGTCAGAGATAGAGGGTGACCCGATCTTACCTGCCCAAAATGCAGGACTATAGTCCAGGCTTTCCCATTCTGGCAGAGATGCCCCCCCAAAGGGGTCTCCAAGGACTGGACCCCACAGTGATGAACCATGGTTCTACACCTGCAGCTAACGGGCCAAGCTTAAGTGCCAAGGTGAGTGCCCCAGGCAAAATCCAGTGCTTGAAGCAACACAACAGGCTGTCCCAACCGCTTGGGGTCCAGGTACAGCTCCCAAGGTTCTACTAAGTTTGCACCGATTGAGATACACTGCTTCCACAGAAGAATCGCAAGAAATTCGCAAAAAAAAGATAAATAAGCTAGTGAAACTGGTTTCTTCAGGAAGAACTGGAGGTCTAACACCTACAGACACTAGGAAAAACTGAAGACTCATGGAGTGGGGTAGGGCTATAGGGGCGGCTCCCTGGAAAGGGAGTGGGGGTTACCTCAAAAGCTTGCCAGTGTTCAATAATCACAAGCCTATAACCCATGGTGTATGAATAAGTTGCCTATGTCTTCTACTGTACAAATAAGTTCACTTTTTCAAAAAGGTGTTTAGCAGTGGCAGGTTAGTGTACAGAAATTTATGTTCATGAACCAGGCAGATATCACGGTTACAATAGATGCTAGCAGAGAGTACATTGGCCACAACACATTCCCCACACACTTTTTACCATAATCAATTAGTTAAGAGAGTGTCTGCACTGGTGTGAAAAGGTACACGAGTACCCATATTAGGTCCAAAAGAGTTGGCATTAGTGCTTGCATACTGACCGGCTGTGTTGATCGTCGCCAGAATTCTGGATGGCAGTGGAAATCTGTTCCTCTTCTCCTTCCCTATCTGCACCAAGGGTGTTTTGTGAAACAGAGCCTCCATTGAGAGAAGAAGCTGAACATTTAAAATGAAAAAAAAAAGAAAAAAAAAACAATGATGATGAATAAGTACCTAAATTCCTCCCTTTATTTGCTGCATTTCTCCTGCTATGTGGAATGATGTGCTAAACTGCAAACAAAACAGTACGATTTTCATCTGATTTTGCCACTGACCTGCAGAAAACAAAACAAGGCAAACACAGCCAATCCCTGTTGCTTGACCTTCACCGAATGACAACATCGCTTCTACCAGCCGCTAACTAAACAAAGGGGCTGGTTCATTCAGGCACCCTGTCTTTATGACAGCCCTAAGAGACCCTGTCCTATGACGTCATAGGGGAGTAGGGTACCCTGGTGACATCACCAGGTGACCCCAGCCCCTATGATGTCATAGGACAGGGTCTCTGAGGGCTGGCATGTGTCGTCATAGGGGCAGTGTCACCTGGTGAGGCCCCCCCCCCCCCCACTTTCCTGGCCTGCATGCTCAGATAACAGTCTGGTTTGGATTTTGGTGGGGACCACACACCATTTTCTTTTTGGCATGGGGTTACCCTAAAAATTCATACCAAACCAAAGGGCCTGATATGGATTTTTTTTTGGGTGGGGGGGGGTGGGGGTTAAGAACAACTGCTGCCGGCTCCTAACAACCAGCACAAACTGCACACAAAAAAGCATGTAGAAGCGATTTTGATGGGTTTCCAATGAAGTCTATGGACCACAAAATCGCATTGCATCACACCAAAGTAGTACAGGGTCGGGCAGCCCATTAATTTCAATGAAATTCCCTACCCACAAGAAAAGCTGGGAAATAAGCTTCTGACTCATTTCTGAAATCGCACCACACTGAACTGCAAGGTGCTGTGGCACAAGGCAGTTTGGCAAGTGCAAGAATGGGCCATAATTGCCATTGACTGGGGACATCATTAAGAATTAATTGCACTCCTGCACATCTTCTAAAGAGCAGCGTGTTTCTGTGAGGGTTGGGAATGCACCCTGCACTAGTGTTATCTAGCCAGTAAATACAGTTATGTTTTGATGTATTATTGACCTACTAGGATGCTATGAATGTTTTCATTTGTGAGCTGTGGGGCATTGGTAAATATCTGCTGGGTGAAGCTGTGATTTACATTTTTATAGTTGAATTATTTGATTTGTGAACTGTGGGGCATTGGCGAATATTTTTCAGGGAGAAGCTGTGATTTACATTTTTTTGGTTTATAAATCTCCTATTTTTCCTGACATGTTGGAATGATATCTTTCCAGGGCCGATGCAAGGATTTTTGACTACATAGGTAAAGATGCATTTTACCGCCCCCATATCAACCTATCAGCACCATCCTCTTGCTACTCCCTGTTAAAAACCAAGCTGGTAGCTGTTACCTCCTTCACACCTGTAATGTGATGGGGTGCGATGTGAAGGAGGTCACATACCATTGAAAATGGAGCTGTGCCAAACTTCCACTAAACGGCAGTGTGTGATGAGGGGGTGGGGATATGCATTCCTTGGATCCACTTAGTACAGTTAAGGCCAAGTAAAACTTCCAATGGCTGGGTTCCCCCCACAAACAAACTCCCAGATCACACCCCTTAGATACTCCCACTTTGATCACACCACCCAGATTCCCCCCCTGATTACACCCACAGATACCCCCCACTCTAATCACACCCCTAGATAACCCTCCCACCCTGATCACACCTCCCCAGATACCGACCACTCTGATCACATCCATAGATCACCCACCCGACTGCAATCGCACCTCCCCAGATACCTCTACACTGATTACTACACCACATACCCCCCCCCCCCACTCTGATCTCACACTTTCCCAGATGCCCCTACACTGATTACACCCCCAGATACCCCTACACTGATTACACCCCTAGATAACCCATCCAACCCTGATTACATCTCCTCAGATACCCCTACCCTGATCACACCTCTAGATAACCCTCTACACACTGCAGAGCACTCCATATTCACTAGAGAGAGTGGCTGGGAGAGAGGGGGTAGCCAAGAGAGAGAGGGGACAGAAAGAAGGGGGCTGAGACAGGGGGGGCTGAGAGAGGGTGGCGGACAGAGGGTGGGGCTGAGAGAGAGTGGGAGCTCAGAGAGAGGGTGGTGGACAGAGAGGGGAGCTGAGAGAGACACAGGAGGGCTCAGAGAGAGGGTGGCGGACAGAGGGTGGGGCTGAGAGGGTGGCAAACAGAGAAAGGAGCTGAGAGAGACACAGGGGGCTCAGAGAGAGGGTGGCAGGCAGAGAGGGGGGCTGAGACACAGGGAGGCTCAGAGAGAGGGTGGCGGACAGAGAGGGGAGAGCTGACAAAGAGGGTGGGAGCCGAAAGAGAGGGTGGGGAGATGAGAGAGACCCCCTTAGCACTGTCCCTATCCACAGTCCCTCGTCTGCCCCCCTATCCCAGTCTGTATCTGCAGGTAGGTTTATGTCAGTGTATGATGCCCAATACTTTCTTGATCCGGGAGGCACTATGCTGCTCCTTCCAGCAGCTCCCTGACAGCTGGTACCTCCCGCTCGTCCTCCAGGATTTACTGCTGATGCTAGAGCAGAGCAGAGAGGAGGTTGGAGGTGACTGAGTCCAGTCTTTGGGATGCTTCTGTGTGCCTCTTCTGGCTCAAAGAGGCTGTGAAGCTATTTCCTTCCAGCTGCCCTCAATGGTTATCTTCCATGCAGGTGCGGCCTCCTTCTGTGGGGCCGCACACATCATGTGGGGATAGATGCCCACACCCCCAGGACGTCACCACCCAGCTGACATTACAACCAGCTGCTGCAGGCACAATACTGACTGGGATCGAGGCACCACACTGGGGACTGACAGCTCCCTTCTAAATTTTGCGCACGGGGCCATAGCATAGTCCAAGGTGGCCCCCCCCGACGCTACGCCACGCCGAAGCTGGGATCCGAAACCCAAAATTCAGATCAATCATTTACTAAAAATCAAAGCACAAAGCCACTGTGCAGTTTCAAGCAAAGACTTATGCTCTCTCTCAAGCCATGTGTAACTGATCAGTTATTCAAATAGACACAGAGAGCACAGCTCAACAGGTGTATCTCGTATTGTTCATTATACAATTAATCCATTAATATTATTCCACTCAACTTCGTCAACTTCGCTATGGTTCAAAGAAAAGGAGAGAAAACCACAACAAAACAAAGGAAAAGCACATTTTAATCTATGAATATTTCAGGATTCTGTCATTTTAAAATTCTATGATAAGCGGAGATTTCCAGTTACCAGCTGTAGAGGAAATGTCAAAGTGCTTTCTCCCATCTGGAAAAAAGACAAAATATAAACTAAAATATGTAAAATGTATCATTAAATCTTTCACAAGAATAAAGAACATAACTCCTGTTTAAACCACGTGGATAAAGAGTGTTTAACCTATTAATCCACCAGACTTCTTTTTGTTTCAGTTTTAAAATCTCGTCTCCACCACCTCTCATCTCTAATGATCTCTTCAAAGATTATAAACTACAAATCCGTATATCTTAATGGTCACATTCCATAAAATGCTTGGGAATCCAAGATTGGTAGAATAGAACGAGAATGAAGAACTACTTTATCATTGTGCAAGGCTAAGAGGATTTACATGACAAAGCCGCCAGCTGCAACACATAGTGTGCAGAAGTGATAGCCTACAAAATGCAGTCTTTTGGGAAAGAGTCACTAAAGGAGGATCTCTAATATTTTCAAACAGAGGCATCTTTGAATTTCAAGTCCCACGGGGGGAGAGACATAGAATGCACCGGAGGAGCTACATATCCAACTCCTTGAATGACGGTAAGAATCAAGGAATGCATAGGCAGAGGACATTGTAAGAAAATAAATAAATAATGCAGGGGCTGAAATTTGGCCCTTAAATGGTAAAGTAGAAGTTAAGCCAAAAATGAACCAATTCTACTCGCAACTACTAAAAACCAGTAAAAAAAAATCAAAAACTAATCTATCTAGCCCTGTAAATCTAAAATTGCTATACATACATTTTCTGCAGCAAATTCAGTCTGGACCCATGCTGAGCTTTCAGCGGCTGTTTCTGTGTGTGTGTGTGTGCAGAAGAGGCAGCAAACAATGGAAGCCCGCCCCATAGTAAGTCTATGGGGGACGTAACTTTCCAAGTATTTCACAGCCATTTTCAGCTGTTTCCTGCACACTGTATCCGCCACTGGAGACCAGACTGGATCGTTTTCAGAAAAAAATTGATTTTTGTAAAATCTTACCGTAAAATCCTTTTCTCTTAAGCTCATTGACAGACGCAGTCCACTTGATTAATAACACATTGGGTTATACTGCCCTCTACAGGAGTAGGACACTAGACGGAAGGAAAACGTTCTGGCCACACCTTAGGGGCAGTCCCAGAGGGTATATCCTCTCTCTCTCTCTGCTACAGGAAGTCAGTTATGTCACAAAGCAGTGTCAGAGAATTTAACCCAACCCAAAAAACCGAGGGGCGGGTACTGCGTCTGTCAATGAGCTTAAGAGAAAAGGATTTTCTGACTGGATCCGAACTGGGCTGCCCTAGAGCTGCTCGGTCCAGAAAATCAGACAAAGTCTGATCGCTCTCAGTTCCCACACATTTATCAGAAACTTGGACTCTATCGGAAGTAGTAACTTCCTCTGGCTGAGCATTGGAGACCGAAGCCACCAGACCAGAGACTCCCTGGTCCGCTCGCTCACCCGGATCCGATTCCTGGAGGGAACTGGGAATGATCTTTGCAAAAAGTGAAGAAAACGTCCTGCTCAAGGAACGGAAACTACCGCTCCCTGTAGCATACTAATGTTGGAAGGGAAGAATCGCACCAGTAGAAGTGATCGACACTCGATCTTGTATCCCGACCGTATGACCTCCTGAACCCCTTTGTACGGTATTCAGGAAAGCCCTGGATCTGGAAACCGGTGAAGACGTCCCCCCACCCCAGAAATGGGTGGGGGCGCACCTTCAGGCTGTGTTGGTTTTATTTTCAGGTTTGGCCGAGTCGGATTTTTGTTTACCCGACCAGCGCCCTCTGAAACCCCCTGAGGGGGCTTTGGAGCCCTTCTCGCTTGCCCCAGCGGAGCGAACAAACCTTTTATGAGCGGAAAAGGAAGGTCCTCGCCTGTTGCGAGGTCCCTTGCCCTTAGCAGTCTGTGGCAAAAAAGTGCTCTTGCCCCCAGTGACATCCTTTATAATCTCATCTAAGGTGGCCCCAAACAGGCGATTCCCCTGAAAAGGGAGATTAGTCAAAGCTTTCTTGGAACCTAGATCCGCCAACCAGCACTTTAACCACAACACACGTCTGAGGACCACTGCTGACAGACATCGATGCATGCCCTAACAAGGGAGTGGCATCCAGGGCGGCGTCACAGACGAACTGTAGTCCTTGTATAATTTGTTCCATCAAACCAGATGCTGCCGGGGGGATACTTCTCCCCTTTAAGTCATGGCGTAACAATTTGGCCCATTCTGTCAATGTTTGTGAAACTAAACCAATGGCAACCACTGGCCTAAAGGTTGACCCTATCAGGGAAAAAATGGTGCGGGATTCCGCTTCCACTTTTCGATCCACCGGATCCTTAAAGGACGGAGCGTCCTCCAACGGGATAACAGAGGCTTTATTTAGTCTGGAAATTGGTGGGTCCACCACTGGTGATACCGTCCATTTTTTAATGAGGGATTCCTCAAACGGATAACGCCTAGCAATGCGTTTAGAAACAGCAAGGGCTCGTTTCGGATGATCCCATTCCTCTTTAATTTTATTGCCAAAACATTTGGGTAAAGGAAAAACCTACGCCATCTTGGCACGTTTACTAGTACCAAAAGGAATTTCCATCTCGGTTACCTCTGCCGGTGTAACCTCAAGTCTTAAGGTTTCCCGGACAGACACAACTAGTGCGTCCACCAGCGCTTCTTCTTGTGCTATGGCGGAGGCAGATACGTCCTCCTCCCTGTCTGAGGAGACATTACCTGAGACAACAGCCCCAGCAGAGGGACCTGCAGCTGCAGTGACCAGCTCAGAATCTGTATCTGAAGTATCAGATGAAATAGGGGTAGGCGGGGGTCGCTTTTTTGACCCCCGTCCCTGACAGGCTACCTCCACCCGGGATACCAAAGACTCCAAAACTGCTGATAATGCATCAATAACCAGTGGGGTACTGAAGGGTCCTACGGCCACCTTGAGGGGATCAGGTGGGGATACGTGTGGCAGGGTCCATGATTATACAAGACACTTGCCAGCGAACAAAATATAATTGCAAAGAAAAAAACTTTTTTTTTTTTTCGTAATCCCCCAGCGCAACAGCGCCCCTCAGTGTTACCTGCTTTGGACCCCACAGAGAGAGAGAGAGAGAGAGACCCCAAGGCTCACCACCTAATGCACAGAAGTTTCTATCAACCTGCCTCACAGCTGTCTTCTTACAGACAGGAAGTCTTTTGGCACTTTTCCCAGGTAAAGGAGGCGGCTCCGCCCCTTTACACGCCTTCCGGCGCCTCCCATGCTTCTCCACGAGGTAACTGGTCACTTCCAAAATGCTGGAGGCACGAGGCCACGTCAAGATAGCGGCCCCGCGCGACCTGCGGCCTGTGGAAGATGGCAGCGGCCTGTGGAATCGCTATCGGCCTGTACGGCCTGCGGGGAGCTGTGGGAGGATGGCGGCCTGTGGGAGGATAGCGGTCTGCGGGAGGATGGCGGCCTGCGGGAGGATGGCGGTAGTCCAGGCACAGGCATCGGCCTGTATTACAACCTTATCAGGTAGGATGCTATCACCCTTATACATGGCCATCATCACAGTAATGCCACTGACTTCAGTCATGATCCCTTAACAGTGCCCACGTATACAGTGACTTTAGATAGTCAGCTCCCAAACCAAGCCTCCTGGTTTCTTATTCACAAAATCACACTCAATTGGGGGATCTGTGACCTGTTACAGGATAGAGAGGGGACCCAGAAACCTGAGCGTCCGACCATCCTAAGGAGGGGCCCGCGTCCACCAACCAACCCGACAGGGGGGAACCAGGCGGGCGCCATACTCCCGACAGAACCCCTCTCCACCGAGGTGGGGGGGCTGTCGACCAATACGGACGCCGTGGGACTATGTCGCGGCCGACCCAGCGCGGAGCTAGAGCCTGCACGCGCTCGCAGGCTGACTGGGGTGACCACTGGATCTCAACATCCAGCCCGTCGCCCAGTTTCAGCGTACTTGCTTGAAGATCTCACAGGAACACTGGAGAAAAAAAGCTGCCTAATAAAAAAGTTTTCTAAAAAATCTTGCCAGGACCAAGATCCCAGCAAGGAACTTAGGTCCTTACTCCTAACTAGACAGAAAAAAACTGACTTTCTGTAGCAGAGAGAGAGAGAGGATATACCCTCTGGGACTGCCCCTAAGGTGTGGCCAGAACATTTTCCTTCCGTCTAGTGTCCTACTCCTGTAGAAGGCAGTATAACCCAATGTGTTATTAATCAAGAGGACTGCGTCTGTCAATGAGCGACAGAGAAATTGGATTTTTGTCTTACCATAAAATCCTTTTCTCTGAAGTTCATTGACGGACGCAGTCTTCTGATCTTCATATCAGCAGGATTATGCTGCCCGCTACAGGAGTAGGAAACTAGGCTGAAAAAAGTTCTGGCTACGCCTATGGGCAGTCCCAAGGGGTATACACTCTCTCTCCCTGCTATAGGGTATCAGTTTTGTATCAAAGCAGTGTCAGAGAAAATACCTACCCAACTCAAAATAGAGGGGCGGGTACTGCGACCATCAATAAACGTCAGAGAAAAGGATCTTACGGTAAGACAAAAATCCAATTTTCTCTGTCGTTCATTGACGGACGCAGTCTTCCGATCTTCATATCAGTAGGGACGTCCCAAAGCAGTGCCATAAAATGAGGGGTGGAAACAGCAGGAAAAAAAAGTCCCCAAGGCTAAACTATAGCCAACCAGGCAACATAGGACTCATTAACAAGAGGAGACCCACCTGAAACCACAAAATCCCTCAGGGGAAACTAAGAACCCCCTTAAACAGCAGCCTGCAAAACTTTGCGGCCAAAAGAGGCATCTGCAGATGCCAACACATCCACCTTACAAAATTTTGTGAAGGTATGAACAGACGACAAGGTAGCCTTCCTTGCAAACCTGAAGCACAGATGCCTGATGGCGAAAAGTCCAGGAAGCACTAAGCGCCTGAGTAGAACGCGTCTTAACAGGGAAAGGAGGACCCTGACCCTTAATGGAATAAGCCTGCACCAACGTCTGTCTGATCCACCTGGAAATAGTCGCAGCAGACGCAGGCAGCCCTTTTTTAAGGCTATCCGTGAGTACAAATAGTGAATCTGACTTTCGAAAAGACTCAGTAGTTGCCAAGTACACTGTGATTGCCCGAACCACATCAAGAGTATGCAGTGAAAATTCCTTAGGATGTTTCGGCTTAAGACACAGAGGGTAACCCGATGTCCTCATTTAAGAAAAAACTGGAAATCCCCTTTGGAAGGAAGGACGGATCCAGATGGAGTACCACTTTACCCCTGTGAACCACACGACAACGCCGCCAGTTCGACACCCTGCGCACAGAAGTAATAGCCACCAAGAAGGCCACCTTCTGGGATAAGGTAAGCAGGGGGAATGGTCAGTGATTGCAGCGCTGCTATTTTAAATATATAAATAAGTGTTCATAAAACAATTGTCCTGAACTTAGAAAATGGTAATTAAACCATTCATGTAAACCATCAGTAAAGTGCTATTCGGTGCAATTATTGTGCAAAATACAAAATATTAAATAAAAAATATAAAGTGCAGATATTACAATGTAAAACTCCAAAAATGTAAACTGAGTGTAAACAGTCCATAAAACAGTTCTTTGCGGTAACAGAAGCAGGATGCTTGATCTTGCAACTTCGGGGTCTCCCCCTTAGGGTATCTACTTACCACTACGTGGTGTTTTTAAAGCAGTTTATAGTGGAGTGAGCTGTTGTTTCTTGCAAAGCTGTTTGGACTATGTTGGAAGCGATCCTTCTTCTTTAAGCGGTATTCTCAGGTGTCCACTACGTGGTGTTTTTAAAGCAGATTATAGTGGAGTGAGCTGTTGTTTCTTGCAAAGCTGTTTGGACTATGTTGGAAGCGATCCTTCTTCTTTAAGCGGTATTCTCAGGTGTCCTCATGAAATAAAGAATTGCTGGACATAGTGAGGACCGTTTAAACTGTGAATTTATTAAGTTAAAATACAATGGAATACTCACAAACATACAACATGATAAAGCCTGTAAGTGCCTATGTTAGGTGCGGTGGTGTATCGCTCCTCAGCGTTCTCCTTTCCGACCTGAAGTCACGTGGCTGCCTCTCGGCCACGTGACTTCAGGTCGGAAAGGAGAACGCTGAGGAGCGATACACCACCGCACCTAACATAGGCACTTACAGGCTTTATCATGTTGTATGTTTGTGAGTATTCCATTGTATTTTAACTTAATAAATTCACAGTTTAAACGGTCCTCACTATGTCCAGCAATTCTTTATTTCATGAGGACACCTGAGAATACCGCTTAAAGAAGAAGGATCGCTTCCAACATAGTCCAAACAGCTTTGCAAGAAACAACAGCTCACTCCACTATAAACTGCTTTAAAAACACCACGTAGTGGTAAGTAGATACCCTAAGGGGGAGACCCCGAAGTTGCAAGATCAAGCATCCTGCTTCTGTTACCGCAAAGAACTGTTTTATGGACTGTTTACACTCAGTTTACATTTTTGGAGTTTTACATTGTAATATCTGCACTTTATATTTTTTATTTAATATTTTGTATTTTGCACAATAATTGCACCGAATAGCACTTTACTGATGGTTTACATGAATGGTTTAATTACCATTTTCTAAGTTCAGGACAATTGTTTTATGAACACTTATTTATATATTTAAAATAGCAGCGCTGCAATCACTGACCTTCACTCATTCAAAGCACTAGCACTTTTATTGCAGCAGGCAGCTAATTTATAAACACTTAATTGGATAATACCACACATCCCATAAGCGCGAGGTCCACAGTCCCGATAAGCAGGGGGAATACTTGCAAAAGGCGGTTTTTGGAGAACCGACAGCACCAAATTAAGGTCCCAAGGTGGCAACAGAGGTCGCAAGTGTCGCAAACCATGGATGAAGTTGCACACCAGGGAATGGGTGGCTAATGGGCTTTGGAAAATTGCCAAGGCCGAGACTTGACCCTTGATAGTACCCAAGGCCAACTTTTGATCAACTCCCCGTTGAAAGAAGGCCAAGATACGAGCCAACAAGTAAGAGCGAGAGGGAGCCCCAGGAGACTCACACCATACAATAAACGCCTTTCACGTATGATGATAGATCAGCCTAGAAGTCGCTTTCCTCGCTTTAAGCAGAGTGGGGATAACTTAAGCAGACAATCCCCTGTCCTTCAGTACCTGGCATTCAACAGCCAAGCTGTCAAAGCCAGCGACCGTAAAGCAGAATGAAAGATCGGCCCCTGAGACAGTAAATCCTCCCTGGGAGGAAGTCTCCAAGGAGCGTCCGTGACTAGCTTGACCAGATCGGCGTACAAAGCTCAGCGAGGCCAGACCGGAGCCAAAAGAATGACCGGAATAATTTCTGTCTTGATCCTGCGAAGAAGTCTTGGCAGCAACTTGAGAGGAGGAAAGGCATACATCAGCCGCTACTGACCCCACAGGGCCACCAGCGTGTCTGTGGCGTCTGCCCGAGGGTCCTGGGAGCGGGCCACAAACCTCTGTACTTTCCTGTTGATCCGAGATGCCAACAGATCTACATAAGGAGTGCCCCAACCAAGGCACAAATGCCGGAACACCCACGGATGGAGAGACCATTCCCCTGCATCCAAGGCCTGTCGACTCGAGTTAATCTGCCTGCCAATTTTCCCCTCCTTGAATGTGAACAGCAGGGAGAGCTGTAACAAAGCATCCCACCCATCGAAGGATGCCTGCCACCTCCAAGGCCGCAAAGACACTTTTGGCATCCTCTTGGTGACTGACATAAGCCATGGCCGTGGCATTGTCCGATTAAATGCGCACTGGATAACCCTGCAGGTGCTCGGTCCAGTGGACTAGGCAAAGCCTGATCTCTCTCAGCTCCAGAACATTGATTGGTAACCTGGACTATTCCAGGGACCAGCCTCCTTGAGCAGAAAACCTGCCGAGAACCCCTCCCCACCCAGACAGATTGGCATCCGTGGTGACAATTGTCCAATATAAAGAGAGGAAGGATTTCCCTTGCTTGAGCATCGGGGACCGAAGCCACCATATCAGGGACTCCCTGGTCAGCTGGATCTGATTGTCTAGGGAATTTGGATTCTTGTTCCAATTGAGAAGGATTTCCTTCTGGAGGATCCTTGTGTGGAATTGAGCAAAAGGGACCACCTCGAAGGATGACACCATGAGTCCCAGAACTCTCATACAGGTCCGAAGGGACGACCATTTGCTGGACAGCAACAGCTGAACCATGGTCTGAAGTTTTTGTAGTTTTTCCAGAGGAAGAAACACCCTGGCTGAGGACGAGTCCAAAGTCAGGCCCAGATAGTCCAGTCTCATTGAAGTGACCAAGGACGACTTCTGAAGTTTCAGAATCCACCTAAACTCCTCCAGAGTTCTCATGGTGATTTCCAAATTTGTTTCCAGCACTGTGGGAGACTCTGCACGTAGGTAACCGAGGACCGATATCCCCCGCTGTCACAACAGCGCCAGGACCGGAGCCAACACCTTTGTGAAGACCAGAGGAGAGACCAAAGGGTAACGCCACAATTGATAGTGGTCCTCTCCCACGGCAAAAGGGAGAAACCGTTGGTGTCATGCACATATTGAGATGTGAAGGTAGGCATCTTTGATGTCTACGGAGGCCAGGAAATCCCCCAGATGTAGGGAAGCCACCACCGTGTGAACTGATTCACTCTAGAATATTTGAACTCGCATGAAGCAATTCAGTGCCTTCAAGTACAGGATTGGGCGCACCTTGCCTTCCTTTCTGGGGACCGTAAACAGGTTTGAATAAAAGCTTTGAAAACGTTCCGCACACGGAGCCAGAACAATTACTCCCTGTTGTGTCAGGTCCTGAACTTCCCCAAAGAGAGCTTGTAAGCGATCCTAGGACAGTTGCACATTGGAAGGGAAGAACCTCACCAGCGGGATGGATAGAAACTCGATCTTGTAACCGGAGCGTATGACCTCTTGAACCCATTTGGCTTGTATCCGAGATAGCCACAGGTCCGGGAATCGGCAAAGACCTCCCCCCACCCCAGATACGGGTGAGGGCGCACCTTCAGGCTGAAGTGGCCTTGTCTTCAGGTCTGGAGAAACTAGATTTTTGTTTGCCAGACCAGGGCCGCTTAGAACCACACGAGGGAGTCTTGAAGGGCTTTGCCTTATCAACTGACCATGAGGGACGAAAACATTTCTTGTGTGCTGAAAAGGAGGGACCCTGTCTGTGACGAGGGTCCTTACCCTTGTTAGCCTGCGGGAGAGAGATACTCTTACCCCCTGTGAGACCTTTAATAATGCTCTCAGGGTAGCCCCAAACAGGTGATCTCCTTGAAAAGGTAGATCAGTCAGGCCTTCTTTGAAGTCTGATCCGCAGACCAGCACTTTAGCCAAAGTATACGCCGGAGGACCACTGCTGAAACCGACAGTCAGCCCAATATGGGAGCAGTATCCAGCGCGGCATCGCAAATAAATTAGTTACATAGTGAGGTTGAAAAAAAGACACCAGTCCATCCAGTTAAACCTATGATGTGTGTGTGTGTTTGCTTTTAACCGTACATTGTATACCCCTGTATGTTGTGGTCTCTAAGGTGCCCATCTAACAGTTTTTTGAAACTATCAATGCTCCCTGCTGATACGACTGCTTGTGGAAGAGAATTCCACATCCTTACTGCTCTTACAGTGAAGAACCCCTTACGCATTTTAAGGTTAAACCGCCTTTCCTCTAGATTTAGTGAGTGGCCACGTGTCTTATTGCATCTCCTTTCTCTGAATAGTTTGTTCCTTATGCTAGGGTCGCCAGTACAGTATTTGAACATTGATATTCAATTGCAGCCCCTGCACCAACTGGCTCTTGATCTCTCTCTGCCTGTGTGACAGAAGTTTTTCTGACGATCGCGGGAGGCCGGCGGCAATAGCCGCCGCTTCTCCCGGAGCCTGCCTCCCGCTGTTTCTAAACACAGCGGCAGCGCAGGTCCGGCAGTGCATATATATACGTGATTTTGCGCAGCCAACCTGCGGTGGGCAGTCTGCAACTGGTTAAAATAAACTCACTCCAAAGGACCCAATAACAGGCCAGATTTTAACCCCTTCAATACCGAGTCATTGTAAAATGACGTCTGCAACATTCCTTTATCGATCCGGGCCGCCGTCATATGACGTCGGCCCGTTCTAGCTGCCAGTGCGCGCCCCCGGCAGCGCGCAGCGGCGCGATCAGGGATGAGGCTCGTCCCTCGGACATAGCCCATCCCTGATCAAGGTAAACAGCCAATAGAAATTGTCTGTTTACCACGTGATCGGCTGTGTCAATCACAGCCGATCACATGAGCGGCTCCAGCGCGAGCCGCTCGTTCCTTCCTTAATGCGCGCCCCACGGGGGCGCGCAGCACGGAGATCGGGGACGAGGCTCGTCCCTCGGACAGAGCCCATCCCCTATCTAGGTAAAGAGCCAATGAAATTGGCTGTTTACCACGTGACCGGCTGTGTCCAATCACAGCCGGTCACAAATGTCATCAGAGAACACGGTAACTAGCTGTCACCGTGTTCTCCTCCTCACACACTGATCCTGTGTGAGGAGGAGATTGTGGTAACAGCTAGTTACCAAGTACAGTGCACCCCAACCACACTGATTGCCCCCCCCCAATAAAAAGCACCTGTCACTAGCCCATCAAAGTACCCGAGTACCTGTCACCAGCCCATCAGGTACTCTGGTACTCTGATGGGCTGACGACAGGTACTCGGGTACTCTGATGGGCTGACGACAGGTACTCTGATGGGCTGACGACAGGTACTCTGATGGGCTGACGACAGGTACTCTGATGGGCTGACGACAGGTACTCTGATGGGCTGACGACAGGTACTCTGATGGGCTGACGACAGGTACTCTGATGGGCTGACGACAGGTACTCTGATGGGCTGACGACAGGTACTCTGATGGGCTGACGACAGGTACTCTGATGGGCTGACGACAGGTACTCGGGTACTCTGACGACAGGTACTCGGGTACTCTGACGACAGGTACTCGGGTACTCTGACGACAGGTACTCGGGTACTCTGACGACAGGTACTCGGGTACTCTGACGACAGGTACTCGGGTACTCTGACGACAGGTACTCGGGTACTCTGACGACAGGTACTCGGGTACTCTGACGACAGGTACTCGGGTACTCTGACGACAGGTACTCGGGTACTCTGACGACAGGTACTCGGGTACTCTGACGACAGGTACTCGGGTACTCTGACGACAGGTACTCTGACGACAGGTACTCTGACGACAGGTACTCTGACGACAGGTACTCTGACGACAGGTACTCTGATGACAGGTACTCTGGTACTCCGGTGACGGGTACTCAGAGTACCAGAGTACCTGTCATCAGAGTACCCGAGTACCCGTCACCTACCCATCAGAGTACCCGAGTACCTGTCACCTACCCATCAGAGTACCCGAGTACCTTCCACCTGCTCATCAGAGTACCTGACACCTGAAGTACCCGAGTACTTGCCACCTGCTCATCAGTACCCATCAGTACCTATCACCTATCAGTATCAGTACTGATCATCCGTACCCATCAGTACAGTATCACCTATCAGTATCAGTACTACTCATCAGTACCCATCACCTGCCTGTCACCTGCCCATAAGAGTACCCGAGTACCTGTCACCTGCCTATCGGAGTACTCGAGTACCTGCCACTTGCTCATCAGTACCAGAGTACCTGTCACCTGCCCAGCAAAGTACCCGAGTACCTGTCACCCTTCATACAACCACCATGTCTAAGTCCAAAAAGGTTTATATACGTCCTCCGTTTAAACCTAAATACCGGTGTTATGGCAGCAGATAGTTGCCATAACCCTGGTATTTTTTTAAACGGACGGTTGGCTTTCCGATAAGGGTGGTCCCAGCGGCGGATTCGCTGCGGGATCACCCTTCCGGGGTGGCGGAAGAGGTGCCCCCCCTTACGCCGCATTCTGGTCCTTTTCCTCTCTTACCGGACCAACCGGCAGCGGGGAAAACGATCCGGTCCCAGATCCTCACAGACAGGATGTCGAGTGAGGGCAAGCTTGCCCTCACTCGACTCTATGGTCTTGGAGGACCGGAGCTACGGCAAAGGTCGTTGCCTAGCAACCAGTTTAAAGGTCCCTTTTTTTTTTTTTTTCATTTTATTTAATTTTTTTTTTCTATCTTTTAGTGTACTTGTGAGATCTGAGGACTTTTTGACCCCAGATCTCACAAAAAAGAGGTCCTGTCGTGCCTTTTTCTATTACAAGTAATGTTTACATTTCTTGTAATAGAAATAAAAATGATAAATTTTTTAAAAAAAACAGTGTAAAAATAAAAAATAATAAATAAAATAAATAGTAAAAAAAAAAAAAAAAAAATTAAAGCGCCCTGTCCCCGCGAGCTCGCGCGCAGAAGCGAACGCATACGGAAACCCCGCCCACATATGTAAACAGTGTTCAAACTACACATGTGAGATATCGTCGCGATCGTTAGAGCAAGAGCAATAATTTGAGCCCTAGACCTCCTCTGTAACTCAAAGATAGTAACCTGTATAAATTTTTAAAGTGTCGCCTATGGGGATTTTTAAGTACCAAAGTTTTTCACCATTCTGTGAGCGTGCGCAATTTTGAAGCATGACATGTTGGGTATCTATTTACTCATCGTAACATTATCTTTCACATTATGGAAAACAATTGGGCTAACTTTACTGGTTTCTTATTTTTTAATTCAAAAAAGTGAATTTTTTCCCAAAAAATTGCGTTTGGAAGACCGCTGCGCAAATACGGTGTGATAAAAAATATTGCAATAATCTCCATTTTATTCTCTAGGGTCTCTGCTAAAAAAAAATATATAATGTTTTGGGGTTCTAAGTAGTTTTGTAGCAAAAACAACTGATTTTAGCTTGTAAACACCAAATGTCAAAAATAGGCCTAGGCAAGTGGCTAGGATGCATGATGATGCTCCTTGGATGTTGGGCCCCTCTATATGGCTAGGCTGTGAAAAAGTCTCACACATGTGGTATTGCCATACTCAGGAGGAGTGGCAGAATGTATTTTGGGGTGTCATTTTTGCTATGTACATGCTATGTGTTAGGAATATCCTATAAATTGACAACTTTGTGTAAAAAAAAAAAAAGTTTTTATTTTTTTCCCACATTTTCCAAAAACTTGTGGAAAAAAATGACATGTTCAAAAGGACCCATAATGCCTCATAGAATATACGTTGGAGTGTTTGCTTTCCAAAATGGGGTCTTTTCCATTGTATTGGTGCTCTAGGGCCTTGAAAAGTGTGATAGGTAGTAAGAAAGTTTTATGTGTATTTATGCTCCTAAAACACCTTATGGTGCTACTTGGACGTGGAGTCTCTTTTTGTGGCCAGGCTGTGTAAAAGTCTCACACATGTGGTATCACCATACTCAGAAGGAGTAGCAGAATGAATTTTGGGGTGTCATTTTTGCTGTGTACATGCTATGTGTTAGAAATAGCTTATAAATTGACAACGTTTTGGGGAAAAAAAAAATGTTTTCTTCATTTTCCCAAGAATTGTGGGAAAAAATTATAACTTCAAAAAACTCACCATGCCTCTTACTAAATACCTTGGACTGTCTACTTTACAAAAAGGGGTCATTTGGGGGGTATTTGTACTGTCCTGACATTTCAGGGCCTCAAGAAAGGAGATAGGCCATCAGTACATCTGGTGTGATCAATTTTCAGTAATTGGTACCATAGCTTCTAGACTCAATAACTTTCACACAGACTAAATAATATACACTAATTTGGGTTAATTTTACCAGAGATATGTAGCAGTATAAATTTTGGCCCAAATGCATGAAGAAAAATTAATTTTTTGCAAAATTTTATAATAGAAACTAAAAAAAATGGATTTTTGTAAAATCTTACCGTAAAATCCTTTTCTCTTAGCTCATTGACAGACGTAGTCCTCGGTGATACACCACCTTCGGGTTATGTTGCCTCCACAGGAGCAGGACTAGACAGGAAATTAAAAAGCTCTGGCCACACCCCAGGGGCAGTCCCAGAGGGTATATCCTCTCTCTCTCTCTGCCTCAGCAAATCAGTTATGTGAAAAAGCAGTCTTTAGAGATTTTAACCCAACTCAAAAAAACAGAGGGGCGGGGACTACGTCTGTCAATGAGCTAAGAGAAAAGGATTTTACGGTAAGATTTTACAAAAATCCATTTTTCTCTAGCGCTCATTGACAGACGTAGTCCTCGGTGATACACCACCTTCGGGACGTCCCAGAGCAGTATCACAACTGAGGGGTGAGAAAATGGAAATCAAATCCCAATCTAGAAGGCCCAACCGGTGCCAACTAGAAGTTTACAATGCTCATCCTTAATGATGAGACTCAACAAAAAGAGAAAACAATTTTTTTTTTTTTTTTTCAAACAGAAAAAAACCCTCGAGGTAGACCACCGGTCTCCTCAAATTGCGGCCTGCAAAACCTTGCGGCCAAATGAGGCATCCGCCGATGCCGTCACATCAATTTTATAGAATTTTGTAAAGGTATGTACTGACGACCAGGTGGCCACCTTACATACCTGGACCACTGACGCCTGATGGCGAAAGGCCCAGGAAGTACTGAGCGCTCGAGTGGAGTGCGCCCTAACAGGGAACGGAGGACTCTGACCCTTAATAGAATAAGCCTGTACCACCGTTTGTCTAATCCATTTGGCAATGGTCGCGGCAGATGCAGGCAAACCCTTTCTGGGGCCATCCGTGATCACAAAAAGTGAATCCGTCTTACGGAATGATTCCGTAGCTTTCAGGTATACCCTGATTGCCCGAACCACATCTAAGGAATGCAACGCATGTTCCCGATGATGCTTGGGCTGAGGACACAAGGAAGGTAGTACAATATCTTCATTCAGATGAAAATCTGAAACCACCTTGGGAAGAAAAGATGGCTTAGGATGAAGTACTACCTTATCCCTATGAATCACTAGGTATGGGGACTGGTATGATAATGCAGCCAGTTCTGACACCCTGCGAGCAGAAGTAATAGCCACCAAGAAGGCCACCTTCTGGGATAAAGTAAGCAAGGGAATCTCCCTGATGTTTTCAAAGGGAGGTTTCTGTAGAACCGACAAAACCAAATTAAGATCCCAAGGCGGTAAGGGCGCGCGGACTGGAGGAGCCAGGTGCCGCACCCCCTGGATGAAATTCCGCACCAAGGATTTGGTAGCTAAAGGCTTCTGAAAGAAGATTGCTAATGCTGAAACTTGACCCTTGATGGTGCTCAAGGCTAGCTTCTGCTCAACCCCCTGTTGCAAAAAGGCCAATATTCGAGACACCGAATAGGTACGTGGAGGAAATCCTAAAGATTCGCACCACGCAATATAAGTTTTCCATGTGTGATAATAGACTTTGCTGGAAGTCGCTTTCCTTGCTTTAATAAGGGTAGGAATGACTGAAGCTGACAAACCTCTGTCCTTCAGTACTTGGGTCTCAATGGCCAGGCCATTAAAGCATGATGGTAAATTGGTCCTTGAGACCACAGACACTCCCTGAGACGAAGTTCCCACGGAACATCTACGACTAACATGTCCAAGTCGGCCAGGCCGGCTTGAGGAGGCCAGCCTAGAATTTCTAGGACCACTGGCGCTGATTGGATCTGAACCAGGCGTCCCTAGAGGTATCTGGCCCTGACCATCCGAGAAAGTCTGGTCGTTTTCTGTTCCCACACATTTATCAGATACCTGATAGTTATCAGGAAAGGTGATCATTTCTGGTTGAACCTCAGGGACCGAAGTCACCCGACTAGAGGCTACTTGGCCTATCTGGTCAACCAGATCCGATTCCTGTGAGAAATCGGGACTAATCTTAGGAAAAGGTAAAGGAAAAGATCTATTCAGGGAACGGTAATTACCGCTTCCTGTAGTACTTAAATGTTGGAAGGGAAGAATCGCACCGGTAGTAGTGGTTGATGCTCGATCTAATGTCCTGAATACCGGTGAAAACGTCCCCCCACCCTGAAACCGGGTGGGGGCGCACCTTCAGGCTGTGTACTCCTTTGCTTCGGGTTTGGCTGGGTTGGTCCTTTGCTTGTCCGACCAGCCCTTCTTGAACCCTCCTGGAGGAGTCTTGCCTTTCCCGCTAGTACCAGCCGGGCGCCCTTTATGGGCGGTAAAGAAAGGTCCTCGCTTGTTGCGAGGTCCCTTAGCTTTAGTAGCCTGTGGCAAAAAAGTGCTCTTGCCCCCAGTGGCATCCTTAATGATTTCATCTAGGTTGGCCCCAAATAGACGATTCCCCTGAAAGGGGAGATTTGTCAAGGTCTTCTTGGAACCTAGGTCAGCTGACCAGCATTTTAACCATAGCACACGTCTGAGGATCACCGCTGTCTTAGATGCATGCCCTAATAAGGGAGTAGTGTCCAAGGCTGCGTCACAGATAAACTGTAGCCCTTGTATAATCTGTTCCATCAAATCAGATGTCTCCTGGGGAATATCTTTTCCCCTAAGATCTTGGCGTACCATTTTCGCCCATTCCGTAAGTGTCTGGGAAACTAGACCAATAACAATTACTGGTCTAAAAGCTGACCCTATCAGAGAGAAGATGGTGCGGGACTCTGCTTCCATCTTTCGATCCACCGGATCCTTAAAGGACGAAGTGTCCTCCACTGGAATAACCGTGGCTTTATTCAGCCTGGAAATAGGCGGATCCACGACTGGTGGTACCGTCCATTTCTTAATGATGGATTCCTCAAACGGATAGCGTCTAGCAATACGCTTGGAAATAGTAAAGGTACGTTTAGAATGCTCCCATTCTCCTTTAATCTGATTACCGAAACATTTAGGTACAGGAAAAGCCTTCATCGTCTTGATGGGCTTATTAGTACCAAAAGGAATCTCTGTTTCAGTTGCCTCTGCCGGTAAAGCCTCAAGTTTTAAGGTTTCCTGCACTGCCACAACTAGTGCGTCCACCAATGCTTCTTCCTGAATAATAGCAGGAGAAGAAGCGTCCTCCTCACTGTCTGAGGGGGCTTTACCTGGGATAACAGCCCTTGCAGAGGAACCTGCAACTGCCGTGACCACCTCTGAATCTGAGTCAGAGGTGTCAGATGGTATAGGGGTAGGCGGGGGTCGCTTCCTTGACCCCCGTCCCTGACAGGCCGCCTCCACCCGAGCCACCATAGACTCCAAAATTGCTGTAAATGACTCTATACTCTGTGCACCGGCGGGTCCCGTGGCCCCCTCGAGGGAAACAGGTGGGGGAATATGTGTGGCAGGGTCCATGATAACTCCAGTTACTTCCTGGATAATATAATTCAAAAATAAAACTTTTTTTTTTTTTTTTTCGACCCCCAGTGCCACAAAAGCCCCTTGTGTTACCTGCTAGGGATCCCTATCGATCGAGAGAGAGAGAGATAGACCCCCAGGCTCACCACTTGATGCTCAGAGTTTAACTGCAACAGGTTACAGCGCTGTCTTAACAAACAGGAAGTCTTTTGGCTGGCTGCCCAGGAAGAAAGGAGGCGGCTCCGCCCCTCTGTACGCCTTCCGGCGCCTCCCCCAAGCTCCACGAGGTGTTTGGATCACCTCAAACATGGCCGCTCCCATGCTGGAGACACGAGGCTACGCCAAAATGGCGGCTCGTGCGATCCAGCAAAAAAAATGGCGGCGGCCCGTACTGAATAGCGGTGTGCTGCAGGGCACACAACACTCTCACTGCATGGGGATATGGCGTGGTTGGCGGTACCGGCCCTGGCGGACCGCATGGCCGTTCGGGAGGCCTGCTAATAGCTGGAGATCTGATTAGGAAGGCAGTCTACATGTCCGTGGCTTCTGACTGGTAGGTAGCTTATTCTTAACCCATAAGATTCCCAGAATGCCACAGATTACATCTTTAAAACATGTATACAATTAGATTGTTAGCTCCCAAACCAAGCCTCCTGGCTTTTTGCACACATAAAATCACACTCAAAGTAGGAGGATCTGTGTCATGTTGTAGGATAGAAAGGGACTCTATCTTACCATACAGAGAGGGGCCCGCGTTCACCACAAAACCCGTCAGGGGGAAAGGGGGAACATACTACTCACCATACCGGAACCAGGCGGGCACCAACTCCTGACAGTACCCCTCTCCACCGGGGCGGGAGGGCTGTCGACCGATACGGACGCCGTGACTCATGGTCTTTGGCGTTTCAGCGAGACGTTTAACTCGCGTGGACAGTCCTTTAATGGGACTTTGTCGCGGCCGACCCAGCGCGGAGCTATGGCCTGCACGCGCTCGTAGGCTGAACTGGGGTGACCACCGGATCTCAACATCCAGCCCGTCGCCCAGTTCAGCTTTCTTGCTTGAAGATCTCACAGGAACACTGGAGAAAAAAGCTGTCTAAAAAAATCCTTTAAGAAAAAATTCTTGCCAGGACCTAAGATCCCAGCAAGGTGTCTAGGTCCTTACTCCTAACTAGACAGAAAATAACTGATTTGCTGAGGCAGAGAGAGAGGATATACCCTCTGGGACTGCCCCTGGGGTGTGACCAGAGCTTTTTAATTTCCTGTCTAGTCCTGCTCCTGTGGAGGCAACATAACCCGAAGGTGGTGTATCACCGAGGACTACGTCTGTCAATGAGCGCTAGAGAAAAAAGTGGTTTTTTTTTGCAAAATGTTTGCTCTTTTTTTGCTTATATCACGAAAAAAAAAAAACCCCAGTTGTGATCAAATACCACCAAAAGAAAGCTCTATTTGTGTAAAAAAAATGATAAAAATTTTGTTTGGTTACAGTGTAGCATGACTGAGCAATTGTCATTCAAAATGTGAGAGTGCTGAAAGCTGAAAATTGGTCTGGGCAGGAAGGGGGTCTAACTGCTCTGTATGGAAGCGGTTAAGTATTACCTTGGGGAGATGCAGACTAGAATACTGCAATCACTGAGCAGCAAATGAGATCACCCGTGATGTAATTTAGTTATCTTGCAAACCTGGCCTGTTGGTGGGTCCCGAGGACCAGGGTGGAGAACCACTGCTTTAGTGGATGTGGATTGTTGCATCATATTGGAAAGAGGAGTGGGAGATAACACCGCCTGCTCTAATGATGCTTGCGCTTTTTAATGGTGTGCTGCAATTGAAGGTAGGGGGAAGTACATTTTGTTTGACAATCCATATCTGGCTTGCATCTGGGCAAATGGGAACAACCTGTCATTGCTTAAAATGGGACAGAGGTGAGTAACACCATATGTTAGCTACCGGGCTGCACACTGCAGCTTTGCCAGTTCCGGGTAAGTATTGTTATTCCAGATTGGGCTGTAACTAGTAAATCCTGACACTCTTTATAGTGGTTTTGCTTTGAACCAAAACTAATGTAGTAGCCCATACGTCGGGTACCTTTTGTTGGAATTCGTAAAGAGCTGGGCCTCAAGGGCTTCTGGGAGAGTCTGAGCTTCTACACAGTGTAACGCCACAGCTAATGTGGAATAAGTGTGCGTTTCCCCTTCGGCCGATAAATCATTAATGCCATTTAGCAGCTGCTGCAGCTGGGCTGCCAGAAGGTACAGCTGGGCTGCCAGATAATACAGACAGGGGTTTAGGAAAGCTAGGTCTCAGTATCCTTAGACCTCTGGAGAAGCTCTAGCGTTGACTCTAGCAGGACCTGATTTCCATAGTAGCGAGCGGAATATGGAATTTACCACTCAAAATATTTTAAGGGTGGTATTACTTTTGAAGCCTGATAAGCCAGCTACGGAAACTAATTCCTATAGACCCATTTCCTTGTTACAAGCTGACATAAAAATTTTGGCTAAAGTACTGACTCAGAGGTTTAAAGTAATTGCTGATATCGTCATGCAGACCAAAGCTGGCTTCATGCCTAATGAATCCACTACTTTCAACCTCAGGAGACTTTATAAAAATATGAAAACACCAGCGGATAACAGAGGGGAGAGAGCGCTTTTGCCGCTGGACACAAAGCCTTTGATAGTGTGGAGTGGTGTAATTTGTGGACAGTGCTGGAAAGATTTGGTTTCGGAGAACAATTGATTGCATGGGTCAGTTTATTGTATCATAATCACCAGGCTGCTATCTGGGAGGATGACAGGACCTCACAGGTATTTTCACTTAGTAGGGGTAGTAGGCAGAGGTGCCCTCTCTTCCCCCTCTTATTTGCCCTTGCAATAGAACCCCTGGCAGCTAAAATTAGGACCAGTTATACAACCACAGGTGCATTGTGGAGGAAATAGAGCAGCTGGGGCATTAAAATCCTTTTTGCTAAATTAGCTCTACACACCACTGACAGCAGTAGTTTAGACCACAATTTAAATTTATCACTAAACCGTGACAGCAGGGGAAATATGTTCAAACGGCAATAGTCCACAATCTCACCCGAGACTATGACTACTAAATATCTGAACTGCCCCACTATAGGCACTGGGCAGAAAGAAGATAACTCGGGGTCAAGAGATCCATTAAGCAGCAACAGGGCTGACTTGTCCTAGCTAATAGTCAAGCCTGAATAAATGCCACATTCAGTGACTATGCCCATTACAGCTTTAAAAGAGGGGCTTGTGTTTCCCATCAAAAGCAGCATGTCTGCATATAACATGATCTTTTCATGAGCTGGTCCTAATTTTAGCTGCCAGGGGTTCTATTGCAAGGGCAAATAGGAGGGGGGAGAGAGGGCACCCCTGCCTAGTACCCCTACCCAGGGAAAATACCTATGAGGTTCGGTCACCCGTCCGGATAGCAGCCTGGGGATGATACAATAAACGGACCCATGCAATTAATTTTTCTCCGAAACCAAATCTTTCCAGCACTGCCCACAAATAGCACCACTCCACACTAAGGCTTTGTTTGCATCCAGCGACAAAAGCGCACTCGCCACTCCGTTATCAGCTGTTTGCATATTTATATAAAGTCATTTGAGGTTGAAAGTAGTGGATTTGTTAGGCATGAAGCCAGCTTGGTCTGCATGAACAATATCAGCAATTACTTTAAGCCTTCGAGCCAGTACTTTAGCCAAAGTTTTTATGTGAGCTTGTAACAAGGAAATCGGTCTATAGGAATTTAGGCTACGTAGCTGGCTTATCAGGCTTCCAAAGCAAAATAATACTAGCCCTGTTCATGGAAGGCGGTAACCATCCATGCTCATGGGCCTCATTGAATACTTTCAACAGCTTAGGTAAAAGGATATCAGCGGGATATCAGCGTGTTGTTGGAATACCTCCATTGGCAGCCCATCATCCCCAGGTGCTTTGGAGTTGGGAAAAGAGCTGGTCGCCTCCTGGATCTCCTCTAGCATAAGAGGAGCATCCAGACTTGCTCTAATAGCGTCTGAACTAAATAACTTGAAAGGGCTTCTGGGGGGTATAGGAGACCTTAGAGGCAAAGATCCGAGAAGAAGTTTACTAGTTCCGCTATAACCGTTTCTGGGGAATTGGCAAAGTCCCCTGTAGGAAGATTTAGTGCACCAATCACTGGAGCCGCCGGGCGTACATTAGCTATTTTTGCAAGCAGACGACAAGTTATATACATTGATAATACTTTTATTGTTTCACGTTATAAATGAACCCCTTACAGTAGTGATTATCTGATGTTTTTGTACTATAAAGGGCTATTTTTTGTTTGACCCCCACCATGACCGGTGATTAAAAAAAAACATACCAATGCTACTATGCCCCCCCTTCACACCGGTGTGGCTTTGAAAGCCACACATTAGTGCGATTTGCACTGCTGATTTAATTGCGGCTTGCAACTTCATTTAGGTCTATGCAAGTCGCAATGAAATTGGTAAAATGTAGTGCAGGAAAGTTTTATAATCCCTGCGACATGAACTGTTCCATTGCCGGCAATGGGATGCAACTTGTCATGTGATTTGGAATGGTCAAATCGCATGACAAGACACACGGGTGTGAACGGAGGCTAAACGTCTTATGCCGGCCATACACGCATCATTAGATGAGAATATTTGTATGAAAATTCTTTGAATGAATGGCGTTTGAAGATTTCACTTTCTTTTACCATTCAATTTTAAAATGAATATAATTTCTAAACGAAAACCACATACACTGTTCGAAAACTTGTTTGCACGAGAAAGTGATCTATTCTGCTCCTTTGAATTTTTACCGTCCCTGTGGATGAAAATAAACACTGATCTGACCCCACTAACGATTAGAAAATTGAACGAACATTCTATCAACACATAGTTTCCAAGGAAAAGTTGGTTTGTGTATGGTAAGCATAAATGCTAGCAGGTGCCAGTAGCATGTATCAAGGGAGTCTGTTATGCATAATATGATATTATAATCCAGTCTGAAAATCTGCAAAACAGCATTTTAGGTCTTTTTCATTTTTTTTTCTTTCAATAAAAATTTTGATCCGAGTCTGCTGATATGTACCAGATTCAACCTCCGATAGTAAATGTATATAACTACTGTGCATATATATATATATATATATATATATATTATATATATAAAACTACTGTGTATAAATGTATATATATATATATATATATATATATATATATATATATATATATCGATTCTGTCCTTTTCTCAGAGTGGATTAGATATTTTGTTTCCTAACCATACAGCTGGTTATTTATATTTATCACTGCATATAGTTATTCAAGAATACATCTTTTCTTTCAACTTTACAGAATAACTAAAAGTTATTTAGTTACCACCCCCTCCCCTTTTTTTTTATCCAATTAATCAATTGATCGAAACAAATCGGCCAACGAATCGATTATGAAAATATTTAATTGCAGCCCTAGCTGCCAGGGCATTTGGGACCATCAGTGGGGGCTTTAAGAGGGCTTGCCTCCTTTGTCCGAAGAGCCTGAGGAATAAAAAAAAATGTTTATGCACAGAAAAACTGTTTTTTTTCACATACCGTAAAATCCTTTTCTCTTAAGTTCATTGACAGACACAATCCTCTGATCCATATCAGTAGGGTTATACTGCCCCCTACAGGACTCATCAGAACAACAGATGAGGCCGACCTGAAAAAAACAGTAAGCACCCTCAAGGAAGCCCAAAAGCCCTCCAGATAGCAGCCAGCAAAACTTTGCGGCCAAAAGAGGCATCTGAAGATGCCAGCACATCCACCTTATAAAATTTGTTAAAGGTGTGAACAGACGACCAGGTGCCGTCTTGCAACCTGAAGCCCAGAAGCCTGTATGGCGAAAAGTCCAGGAAGCACTGGGCGACCGAGTAGAATGCGCCAAAAGAGGGAAAGGTAGGACCTGACCGTTAACCTTGTTAGCAGTATTCCCGAGTGTGGCCCAGGGGTTAACTTCCAGAACCAAAAGCGGTAACCCCGAGCCACACTCGGGATTAACTCGCAAGGTTACTCACCTTCCCTGCGCTCCCCCAGCATCCTCACATTCTCTCCCCGCTGTGTGCACGACCGATTGCCGGCACTTTCCTTCCGGGCCCCTCCCTGCGAGTGTTGCAATGCAGGGGGGTGGAACCGGTTGCAAATTCAAAAGTGTAAATACACAAATGATATGATACAAAGCTGTGATCCTAACAGATTACAATGTATCATGCCATTTCAGCACAGGACTGCACCTGGTGACTTTTCCAGTGTCCTGCCTGTGCTTTTCCAATGCTTTGTACCTGGAAAATTTTGAACGACCATGGCATCCAAAAAGCAATTTTTGCACAAAAGCGCTTTTAGACAAACTGGAAAACAGCGACAGCTAAAAGCGCTTTTGTGCAAAAAGAACGCTTTTTAGACTCCATGTTCATTCTCGATTTTCCAGGCACAAAGAACTGGAAAAGCACAGGCAGGGCACTGGGAAAGTCACCAGGTGAAATTGCATTAGGCTGGTGACGGTATCAGATTTTCATGCTGCGATTAATTGATTAAGGTTTTGCCACGGTATACGGTATTATCACGGTATTCTATTATTAAATTTAAATTATTAAATTTCCACCTCACTTCAATTTCATTGCTGAATTTAGGGGCTTTGGTTCACTTATGCACATTATTATATAGTCAGTCAGTACAGACTCTGTGAACCAGGCCTAAAATAGGTCATCAAGCAGTGTTTGGCCTAACTGGTGATAACTGGTCCTGGCGCTCGGCTCCGATCCGATGGCCTGGTCATTAAGAGGGCAAATCCTTGTGGTCAAGAAGTGGTTAAACCTGAAGGAGGTGTTGTTTATAAATTACTTTACTATTGTTTTAGGCCTGGTTCACATGTATGCGGGTTGGTGGTTCACATGTATGCGGGTTGGCGGTTCACATTTGCACAGGCATAGCAGCCCATTGATTTGAACGGGCTGCTATGCCCTCATTTTCCGCAGAAAAAAGGTGCATGCAGCATTTTTTTAAAATTCAGTGGCCTTGAAATCCATCCTGCTTTTGCACCATGCGACTAACCTGCAGTTCCTGCTCTGGCAAGCTTTCTGCATTTTTTGTATACATGGGCACGGCATTTAAAAACAGTTTGCGTGTGCAGCAACGGCAGGTAAGTCGCATGGTGCAAAAGAAGGATGGATTTCATGGCCACTGCATTTTTTTAAATTCTGCATGCACCTTTTTTCAGCTGAAAATGCAGGCATAGCGCTCAAGCCCATTCACATCAATGGGCTGCTATGCCTGTGCAAATGTGGGCCCCCAACCCGCATACATGTGAACCAGGCCTAAAGCAATAGTAAAGTCATTAATTGGTTAAACCTGCAGGAGGACCGGTGTTTTTATCTATTAATGACTTTACTATTGCTTTAGGCCTGGTTCACATGTATGCGGGTTGGGGGCCCACATTTGCACAGGCATAGCAGCCCATTGATGTGAATGGGCTTGAGCTGCTATGCCTGCGTTTTCAGCTGAAAAAAGGTGCATGCAGAATTTAAAAAAATGCAGTGGCCATGAAATCCATCCTTCTTTTGCACCATGCGACTTACCTGCCGTTGCTGCACACGCAAACTGTTTTTAAATGCCGTGCCCACGTATACAAAAAATGCAGAAAGCTTGTCAGAGCAGGAACTGCAGGTTAGTCGCATGGTGCAAAAGCAGGATGGATTTCAAGGCCACTGAATTTTAAAACAATGCTGCATGCACCTTTTTTCTGCTGAAAATGAGGGCATAGCAGCCCGTTCAAATCAATGGGCTGCTATGCCTGTGCAAATGTGGGCCGCCAACCCGTATACATGTGAACCGCCAACCCGCATACATGTGAACCACCAACCCGCATACATGTGAACCAGGCCTAAAGCAATAGTAAAGTCATTAATAGATAAAAACACCGGTCCTCCTGCAGGTTTAACCACTTCTGGATCGCAAGGATTTGCCCCTTTAAAGACCAGGCCATCGGATCAGAGCGCCAGGACCAGTCATCACCAGGTAGGCCAGACACTGCTTGATGGCTATATAATAATGTAATGTGGGCTGCTATGCGTGTGTGTGTGTGTGTATATATATATATATATATATATATATATATATATATATATATATATATATATATATTAGAGCTGCACGATTCTGGCCAAAATGAGAATCACGATTTTTTAGCTTGGAATAAAGATCACAATTCTCTCACGATTCTCTGTGTAACAAAAAAAAAATTGGGATAACTTTACTGTTACGTTTTTTTTTTTTATTCATTAAAGTCTATTTATTGCGTTTGAAAGACTGCTGCGCAAATACAGTGTGACATAAAATATGACAACAATCGCCATTTTTTTCTGTAGGGGATCTGCTAAAAAAATATATAAAATGTTTGGGGGTTCTAAGTACTTTTCTAGCAAAAAAAAAACTGATTTTAACTTGCAAGCAACAAGTGTCAGAAAAAGATCCTGTCTTTAAGAGGTTAAACTTCCTTTCTCCCTGGCAGAGGGAAGGAAAAAATACAAATGTAATCATTTTTGTTTATAGTTACTGGGAGACGCTGAAAGGCGTAAGCCCCCGTTCACACTGGGGGGACCTGTGAGGCGACCTGGTCGCCTCACAGGTCGCCTCCCATAGGGAAGCTGCGGACCCGTTATGATAGGAGCGACACAAGTCGCTCCGACTCAGAAAAAGGGTCCGGAGCTTCTTTGGGGCGACCAGGAGGCGACCGCCATAGACTTCAATGTTACGAAGTCCGTGGCGGCCGCTGCGAGGTAGCGGCGCGCTGCTCGCACCGCGACCTCGGAGGTCGCGGTGCGAAGTAGCGTCGCCCCAGTGTGAATGGGGGCTTAGCTGTGTGAGTGAATGAGTCATCCAGCTCACTGAAATGTATCAATTCACAAGTCAGACCCAGGAGCAGAGGAACTCGGTATTTTAAAAATGCCACAATAACAATACCGTGGCTATGCAATACCGCGATATATCGAATTACCGAAAACCGGCATATGTCTAAATTGCATGATAGAGTGTAATCCAATAGGATCACAACTTTGTATCATGTCATTTAGTGTATATACATTTTTGAAATTGCCGCCGGTCTCACCCCCCTGCGTCGCAACGCTCGCAGGGAAGGGAACCCGGAAGACAGGTGTCGGCATCGGGTGCGAGAACGGCGGGGGATCGCAGGGGAAGGCGAGTTTTTAAATATAAAACAACAGATTTCCATGGAAAAGAATGTACCGCTTTTAGCACAGAAATCTGGACATAATCAGACCGCCAGGGAGGTTAATTGAATAAGCCTGCACCACCATCTGTCCGATCCATGTGGAAACAGTCGCAGCAGACGCAGGCAGCCCATTTCTCGGGCCATCTGTGAGTACAGAGAGCAAGCCTGACTCACAAAAAGACTCAGTAGTCGCCAAGTACACCTTGAGCTCCCGAACTATATCCAGTGCATGCATGCACATTCCATAGGATGTTAGGGCTTAGGACCAGTGGTGTATTTAGGTTTTGTGCTACCCTAGGCTTGACTAAACTTGTGCACCCCCTCATTTTAAATACGACCCAACTCTTCCTGTAAAGGCCACACCCCTTCCTGTTTCTGACCCATTCTGTCATCTGTAAACCACAGACCACAACCACAGTGTATTAGTGCCCATCAGCGTAGCCTCATCAGTTCCCATAAGTTCAGCCTCATCAGTGCAGCCTTATCAGTGCTGCCTCATTACTGCCCATCAGTGCAGCCTCATCAGTGGCCATCAGTACAGCCCCACCAGTGGCCACAAATGCAGCCTATCAGTGCAGCCTAAGATGTTTGGACTTGTGTTTGCTGCCACTGATTGTAATTGCAGGAATATTTTCACGTATTTGTATGACGACTAGAATGTCCATAGTCATTATACAAATAAGTGAAATAAGCAGTGGCAGCAAACACAAGTCCAAATATCTTATAAGATTGGAATAATCTTACTAATCCAGTGACATACTGTGATAGTACATATGAGGTGAACAGGTCCAAAATATTATTGCCATCATATACAATTAAAAGCCTTAATTGTATATGATGCAATTCAGTATTCTCGCTCAAGGACAAGGATGTTTACAGAAATGAAATTATATTATTGACATGATGCCTGCCATACCTGGGGGTGGAGGAGGGTAGGCGGAGCATTAGGCTGCAGTGCCACACTTATTAGCATTGGGGGCCATCAGGCCAGTTGTATTAGGTGTGGTTGGCGGCCTGCGGTCTGTCCCAATGTCCTCACCCACCAGTATTATCATACCGGCAGGTAGCATTGTGACTGCTTTATGAGGGACCCGGCTCTCTGGCCCAATTTGCCCCATAAGGCTGACACTATACTAAAAGTGTAGCGCAAGCCGGCGGGGACCCTTTTCGTGCGGGAGCAGGGAGGAGGCTGTTTTTTTTTTTTTCTGTGCGGGGTGCAGCTTTTTTTGCTGTCCCCCTGCAAAGTGCCGTCCTAGGGCCTTGTTGGCCTAGGCCAAGATACAGCACTGCTTAGGACACAAAGATGGTAATACAATGTCCCCGTTCTTGTGAACACTAGAAACTAGGGATGCACCGAAATTTCGGCCACCGAAATTTCGGCCACCGAAATTATCGGCCGAAAATGAGCCTCTCTCATTTCGGCCGATAATGGGTTAACAGTGCCGAAAATAAAATATGGCCGCCGTGGGGAAGGAGGAGGGCGCAGCGCAGGGCAGGTTTTAAGAGTCCCGCCTCTGGCCGGCCGTCGGCCTCTCAGTGACGTCCCTACTACAATCTGTGCATTATGAATGGACATACCAGGTCGGGGGGCGGGGCGAGCGGCCGCTATAGAGAGAACTAATGTGATTCTTCCCTGTCAGCTCAGCACGTCTATGTGTGAATGACAACAGAACTGAGCTGACACCGGGGGCGGCGGTCGGAGCGGCCGCTATTAGCTGTAACTATGTGAGAGCTTCTCTTCACTGACAGGCATGTATCTCCGCTGACAAGGAAGAGAAACTCTCACATAGTCACAGCTAATAGCGGCCGCTCCGCCCGCCCGCCCCCCCGCCCGGTGTCAGCTCAGTTCTGTTCTCATTCACACATAGACGTGCTGAGCTGACAGGGAAGAATCACATTAGTTCTCTCTATAGCGGCCGCTCGCCCCGCCCCCGACCTGGTATGTCCATTCATAATGCACAGATCGTAGTAGGGACGTCATTGAGAGGCGGTGCCGCCGGCCAGAGGCGGGACTTTTGAATGCAGGACACCCGAGGAGGAGGACGCTGAGGCAGTGGGAGTGGGGGGAGATGGGGGGGAGCTGAGGCAGCTTACCAATGATATTAGTATTATGCAGCATGAGGGGGTTAATGTATTGTCACTGCAGGTCACTCATCTATTAGTGACCGACCAGGCAGGTAATTAACCCCTTTGTGCTGCATTAGTGCAACCAGTATCAGTGTTAATTAACACTGGTTGCACTAATGCAGCACAAAGGGGTTAATTACCTGCCACTGGTCGGTCACTAATAGATGAGTGACCAGCAGTGACAATACATTAACCCCCTCATGCTCATGCTGCATAATACAAATACCATTGGTAATTAAATTAACCTATTGCCAACCCATCACAGTACATATACTGTGACAGGGTGGCAGCGACAGGTGTACGTCGCTGCCTGTTTTTGGTGTATGCCCCTGTTCTATCCATTTAAAAAAATTTTGGGGGGGAAAAAGTCATTTTCGGTTTCGGTTTTCGGCCAAGGGCATCCTGCATTTTCGGTTTCGGTCCAAAATTTTCATTTCGGTGCATCCCTACTAGAAACCATCTTCGGAGGGAAGGACAGATCCGGACGAAGTACCACTTGTCTCCATGAACCAACATATAGGGAGAATGACAGGACAGTGTCGCCAGTACTGACACCCTAGAGTGCGCAGTGACAGCAACCAAGAAGGCCACCTTCTGTAATAAGGTAGGCCGGGGATACCCCCAAATACATGCAAGAGGAGGTTCTTGAAGAACCGATTGCACCAAATCAAGGTCCCCAGTTGGCGACAGAGGTCGTACCGGAAGTACCAAGTGTTGCACCCCCTGGAAGAGGTTTCGCACCAGGGAAACGGGTGGCCAATGGCCTTTGAAAGAAAAATTGCCAAAGCCGAAACCTGACCCTTGAGAATACTTAAAGCCAACTTTAGTTCAACTCCCCATTGAAGTAAAGCCAAGAGCTGGGCCGCCAAGCAAGAGTGAGGGGGAGCCCAAAGAGACTCACACCACGCAATATACGACTCTCTCGTACAATGAAAATAAAATCATCCTAGAAGTCGCTTCCCACGCTTCAAACAGGGTGGGAATCACTGAAGCAGACAATCCATTGCCCTTCAGCACCTGGCTTTCAACAGCCAAGTCGACAAGCCAGCAACCATAAAGCAGGATGGAAGATTGGCCCCGGAGACAATAAATCCTCCCCAAGAGGAAGCCTCCAAGGAGCGCATGTGACTAGCCTGACCAGGTCGGCGTACCAAGCTCAGCGAGGCCAGTCCAGGGCCACGAGAATGACCAAAATCCCTTCTGCCTCGATCCTGCGAAGAATTCTTGGCAGCAACTTGAGAGGACAGAAGGCAGACAGCAGTTGATACTGACCATGGCCCATCCGTGATCACTCTCACATGACAACGTGGCGTCATCCTTGCGCTGGTGAACTTAGCATATGTTTTTGCCTATGACAGAACCCATGGTGCCACCAGCGCTTTTGCCAGAGGGTCCCGGGAGCGGGCCACAAACCTCTGCACTATCCTGTAGATGCGACGCCAACAGACCCACGTCTGGAATGCCCCAACGAAGGAAAAACCTCTGGATGAAGGGACCATTCCCCTGCATCCAAAGCCCGTCGAATGAGGCAATTCCCCTGCCAATTTTCCACACCTGGAAAGGGAACAGCGGAGAGAGCTGGAACAAGGTGCTCCGCCCAACGAAGAACGTCTGTTACTTCCAAGACCGCAAGGACACCCTTGGTGAATGACATAAGCTACGATAGTGGCATAGTCCGATGGAATGCGCACTGGACAGCTGCAGGTGCCTGGTCCAGTGAACTAGGCAAGACCAGATTGCTCTCAGCTCCAGGACATTGATCGATAACCTGGATCCTCCAGGGACCATGCTCCCTAAGCAGAAAACCTGCCAAGTACTCCTCCCCACCCGGAAAGGCTGGCATCCACAATTGTCCAAGAAAAAGGGGAGGAGGGATTCCAGATCAAGACTCCCTGGTCATCTAGTTCGGCCGGATCCGAATGACCAGAGAGTTAGGATTCTAGTCTCATTTGAGAAGGATCGCCTTCTGGGGAATCCTCGAGAGGGATTGAGCAAAAGGGACCGTCTCAAATGACGACACCATCAGTCCCAGAACTTGCATGCAGGTCCGAAGGGGCGACCACGTGCTGGACAGTAACAGTTAAACCAAAGTCTTAAAGTTCCAAGAGTTGTTTCCTCAGAGGGAGAAACACCCTGACTGAGGACGAGTCCAAAGTCAGGCCCAGATAGCCCAGTCTCATGGAAGGGACCAGGGATGACTTCTGAAGGTTCAGAACCCACCCAAACTTCTCCAGAGTTCTCAAGGTGACTTCCAAATTAGTCGTCAGCACCGGAGGGGACTCCCCACGGAGAAGCAGATCTGCCAGGAACCCAGGACCGATACACCCCGCTGCCGCAATAGCGCCAGGACCGGAGCCAACACCTTTGTGAAGACCCGAGGAACAGAAGCGAGACCAAGAGGTAACGCCACATACCGATATAGATCCTTTCCTACGGTAAAAACAGAGAACCCGTTGGTGTCCTGCACATAACGGGATGTGAAGGCAGGCATCTTAGATGTCTATGGAGGCCAGGAATCCTCCTGATGTACGGAAGCCATCATCGAGCGAACCAATATCATCTAAAATTTTTGATCCGCACGGAACCATCAAGGGCCAGTAGGTCCAGCCTTGTTGAACCAGAGCCTGAACTGTCCCATAGAGCGCCTGCAAGCGATCCAGGGACAGCCGTACATTGGA
This sequence comes from Pelophylax lessonae, assembly GCF_965119305.1. Lineage (NCBI taxonomy): Eukaryota > Metazoa > Chordata > Amphibia > Anura > Ranidae > Pelophylax > Pelophylax lessonae. The sequence goes on along the minus strand of NC_138768.1, from coordinate 494,001,850 downwards.
GGGGAAACCTTACCGGGAAAAAAAAAACGGAGCGAACCAGACCAGGGTCGTTTGGAACCACCCAAGGAAGTCTTGAAGGACTTTGCTACATCGACTGTCCCCGAGGGACAAAGAAACTGTTTGCGGGCTGAAAAGGAGGGAGCCAATCCACGACGAAGGCCCTTACCCTTGATAGCCTGTGGAAGAAAAGTACCCTTACCCCTGTGAGACCCTTATATGATGACCCTTATAAGGACGGAAGGTATGTAGAAGGGAATAAAGGGCTAGCCGACTGCCTTAATGAATACTTCTGTTCAGTTTTTACAGAAGAAAAAGAAGGAGGAGGACCTCCACTTGAAAGGATGACTAATGAATCGTTTGATGCATGTGTCTTTACAGAGGAAGACGTTCTTAGATTGCTGTATAAAGTGAAGACAAATAAGTCACAGGGTCCTGATGAGATACACCCAAAATTATTAAAAGAGCTTAGTGGTGAGCTGGCAAAACCATTAACAGATTTATTTAACCAATCATTAGTAACAGGAGATGTCCCGGAAGATTGGAAATTGGCAAATGTCGTGCTTATTCACAAGAAAGGTAGTAGGGAGGAATCGAGCAACTATAGACCAGTGAGTCTGACATCAATAGTAGGCAAATTAATGGAAACCCTATTAAAGGATAGGATTGTGGAACATCTTAAATCCCATGGATTGCAAGATGAAAAACAACATGGGTTTACTTCAGGGAGATCATGTCAAACAAATCTTATAGATTTTTTGACTGGGTGACTAAAATAATAGACGGTGGAGGTGCAGTAGACATTGCATATCTAGATTTTAGTAAGGCTTTTGACACTGTCCCACATAGAAGACTTATTAATAAATAAACTGCAGTCATTGAGCATGGACTCCCATATTGTTGAGTGGATTAGGCAGTGGCTGAGTGACAGACAACAGAGGGTTGTAGTCAATGGAGAACATTCAGAACAAGGTCATGTTACCAGTGGGGTACCTCAGGGATCTGTACTGGGACCAATTTTGTTTAATATCTTCATAAGTGATATTGCAAAATGCCTCGATGGTAAGGTTTGTCTTTTTGCTGATGACACAAAGATATGTAACAGGGTTGATGTTCCTGGAGGGAAACGCCAAATGGAAAAGGATTTAAGGAAAACTAGAAGAATGGTCAGAACTCTGGCAACTGAAATTTAATGTGGATAAGTGCAAGATAATGCACCTGGGGCGTAAAAACCCAAGGGCAGAATATAGAATATTTGACACAGTCCTGACCTCAGTATCTGAGGAAAGGGATTTAGGAATAATTATTTCAGAAGACTTAAAGGTGGGAAGACAATGTAATAGAGCAGCACGAAATGCCAGCAGAATGCTTGGATGTATAGGGAGAGGTATAAGCAGTAGAAAGAGAGAAGTGCTTATGCCGCTGTACAGAACACTGGTGAGACCTCACTTGGAGTATTGTGCGCAGTACTGGAGGCCATATCTCCAGAAGGATATAGATACTCTAGAGAGAGTTCAGAGAAGAGCTACTAAACTAGTACATGGATTGCAGGAAAAAACTTACCAGGAAAGGTTAAAGGACCTTAACATGTATAGCTTGGAAGAAAGAAGAGACAGGGGGGATATGATAGAAACTTTTAAATATATAAAGGGAATCAACTCGGTAAAGGAGGAGAGCATATTTAAAAGAAGAAAAACTACCACAAGAGGACACAGTTTTAAATTAGAGGGGCAAAGGTTTAAAAGTAATATGAGGAAGTATTACTTTACTGAGAGAGTAGTGGATGCATGGAATAACCTTCCTGCAGAAGTGGTAGCTGCAAATACAGTGGAGTTTAAAGCGGAGTTCCACCCATTTTTAATAGGTTGGAATACATAGATCTATGTAATCCCCTTTAAAACGGCTTTTACCAATGGAAACTTTTTTTTTTTTTGCTAGTAAATACCTTAATTTCGGCTTTATTCCTCCTCTCCTCACTTCCTGGTCCGATCGGCGATGACGTCATTCGGCGATCCGCAGTGTCTGCTGGGATGTATTCAATTCCAGAAATCTCGCAGTAGCTGTATCTGTACTGAGCCGTGCCTGCCCCGCCTCCGCCCCTTGAGTTGCATTGTATGAATGTATTAAGGCCATTCTCTGCCCCGCCTCCTCTCATTGAGTTGTATTGCAATACAACTCAATGAGAGGAGGCGGGGCGGAGGCGGGGCAGAGAACAGCCTTAATACATTCATACAATGCAACTCAATGAGAGGAGGCGGGCGGAGGCGGGGCAGAGAACAGCCTTAATACATTCATACAATGCAACTCAATGAGAGGAGGCGGGGCAGGCACGGCTCAGTACAGATACAGCTACTGCGAGATTTCTGGAATAGAATACATCCCAGCAGACACTGCGGATCGCCGAATGACGTCATCGCCGATCGGACCAGGAAGTGAGGAGAGGAGGAATAAAGCCGAAATTAAGGTATTTACTAGCAAAAAAAAAAAAAAAAAAAGTTTCCATTGGTAAAAGCCATTTTAAAGGGGATTACATAGATCTAAAGTTCCAAAAATGGGTGGAACTCCACTTTAAGCATGCATGGGATAGGCATAAGGCTATCCTTCATATAAGATAGGGCCAGGGACTATTCATAGGATTCAGATATATTGGGCAGACTAGATGGTTCTCATCTGCCGACACATTCTATGTTTCTATGATTTAATCCAGGGCAGCGCCAAACAGGCGAACCCCCTGAAAAGGGAGATCCATTAAGGCCTTCTTAGAAGCTTGATCCGCAGACAACACTCCAACAAAGGATACGCCAGATAACCACCGAACCGACAGGCGACCCAATAAAGGAGCCGTGCCCAGCGCGGCATGGCAACAAATTGCAGCCCCTGCGCCAGTTGGTCCAACAGCTCCCCCAGGGCAGGAGGGACTCACTCCTTACCAAGTCACAGCGTTGGAACTCTGCCCTGTCAGGTAAAGTCTTCGTGGCAAGGGCAATCATAAACACTGTTCCCAGTGCAGACCCCACCAGGGAGTACAGATCGCGGGCCACAGCGTGCGCCATCCTATCCCCCAGGTCCTTAAAGGACAGGGATACCTCCACCGGAACAACGGTAGTCCTATTCAGCCTAGAGGCCATAGGTTCGCCTTAGGCGGTACAGTACACCATACCAGAGACTTCTCAAAAGGGTAACGTCTAGCTGCTGCTTAAAACACCCAAGGGGAATATCTCAGACGGTCACATTCTTTATGAGCATGCTAGCAAATTTGGCTGCTCCGGATGGCATGTATGCCAGATGCAACCTGCGCCCCAGGCGCCGCTATGTCCCCCAAATTGCAGGGTGTCACGCACCGAAACAACCAGTGCATCCACCAGCGCCTGTATTATGCGCGGCAGTAGAGGTAGAAATGTCATCCTCATTATCCGAGGAGACTGGGCGCTAACAGACCTGGCAGGGAGGCCCCCATCTACGGCCACTGAGTCATACTCAGAATCCGAGACATCAGATGAGGCAGGGGTAGGTGGAGAAACATTTCAGCGTACCTCGCCCTCTCAAGGCCACCTCCACCTGGGCCCAAATACTTCCCGAACTGCCCAAAATGCATTGATGGACAGTGGAGCTCCAGAAATGCCCTGCCGCCTCCGTGAGGGGGTCAGGTGGGGTCACATGGTCTGCAGGGTCCATACTGAACCATTCGAACCCGCAGTCAAAATTTGCAAAAAAATTACAATAATTACTTTTTTTTTTTGCAAAAAACGATCCCACCGTGCTACAGCGCCCCCCAAAGGTCAGGCACACCCGCAGACCCCCAACAGAAAGGTCCCCAGAACCCGCGCAGAGCTAAGGCTCGCTGGCCAGACTGGGGTGACCACTGGATCTAGATATCCAGCCCGGCATAGTTGCTTAAAGATCTCAAAAATTCCGGCGAAAAAGGCTAGCTTAAAAAAAAAAAAAACACGACAAAAAAAACACTTTTATGCCAGGACCAAAGATCTCAACAAGGAACTAGGTCCTTGGTCCTTACTCCTGATTAGGCAGATTAAAACGGACATCCTATGCAGCAAGAGAGAGGGTGTACCCTCCGAGACTGCCCATAGGCGTAGCCAGAACTTTTTTTCTGCCTAGTGTCCTACTCTTGTAGGGGGCAGTATAACCCTACTGATATGGATTCGAGAACTGCGTCCGTCAATGAACGATAGAGAAATGAAGGCCGTTGCTTGTGCAGTGATTCCTTGCTCTTTTGACATTGTAGGAGGGGGATGTTCTTTTATGAGATTCTTGATAATGTCCTCCACAGTGGCACCAAAGTTCCCGTCACCCTAAAAGGGTAACTCCTCATAGTCTTCTCTGCCGACCAGACACAGAAACCAGAGAATATGGTGCAGAACCACTGCTGAGACAGAAAGTTTAGAGAGCAAAGGGGCCCTGTCCAGGGACGCATTACACGCATCACACTTTAGGCTCTGGACCAGTTGATTCACAAATTCCAAATAGAATGGGGATACCATTTGTCCATTCTTTGAGTTTGGGGCACCAGGGCTGTGGCCAGAACAGGTTGAAAGGGCCAAGTTGGCAATGGTAAAAATGGTGCATGCATACACTTCAGCTTTTTTTTATCAGTCCTGTCCTTGAACAATAATAATTCTTCCACTGGAATCATGGAAGCCTTATTCAAACTGGAGATTGATGGATCCTCAGACATGGAAGAAGACCACTTTTTAAGATTATTATTACAGGTACTTATATAACAGTCAATTTACACAGTGCTTTTACATATATATTGTACCTTGACATCAGTCTAGATGCACTCTAGAAGCTTACAATCTAAGGTCCTTAACTCACATTTATACATTCACATACTAGGGCCAATTTAGAGAGAAGCCAAATAACCCACCAGAATGTCTTTGGAGTGTCGGAGTATGTGGGGGAAACCCACATAGGCAAAGGGGGAACATGAAAAGGCCACGCAAGTAGTGCCATGGTTAGGATTCAAACCAACAACCCTAATGCTGCTAGGTGGAAGTGCTAACCCATTAGCCACAATGCTGCTTCCTGCAAATGGATACTAAACTGAAAATCGGTTTAGGCATCACAAGTTGCCGCTTAGAATGTTCCCTTCCCTGAGCTCTGCACAGGTGAAACAGAACAGGAAGAACACAAGGGAGTACCTGAGGCCCCTCGCCCACCTGTGCTGTCGGCCAGGGGGGACACTGTGCCAGGTATCACCAGGAAAATGTTTGGCCATTAGCATCCCTCATGAAAAAACTCACTGACTGCCCCACTCCTGAACAGGGCTGTCACAGCTGACCCTGCATGTAGTGGGCAGGATTAGGTGGGGACACTAGGGGGTTGATCCAGCAAAGTGTTTGTTACTGTCCAATCAGCAGAAGGTAGCAGCATTTAACCCATTGACTTTGAATCTATTACTGTGTCCTGTACTGTACAATAAAGACAACTATGCTACTTTACCCTACTCACAACACAGGTACGGATGTCTACATATAATTCAGTGAAGAATTCATTATTTTTGATGGCACATTTTGTCTCTTGTACTCCCTAAGGGATTAGAGAATTATGGAGAACTTAGGCTGTGGGCAGGCACAGGGATAATGTTGTTTAGAAGAAAAGAATGCATAATATGGGTGTGAATTGTTCTTTAAATCAATTACCTTCATCTTCTTTACTTAGGATTTCTGTATTTTGATCCTTCTCAACATTACAAGCGCCTTCATTTTCTTTCTGCCATCCTTCTGGTTTAGGACCAAGAATCCGAGCTTTAATTCGAGTATACACTTCAGCAGCTTTGTCCATAACAGTCTTATTTGCCTTGTATCTTCTTATCTATTAGAGAACAGTAAATAGGGTAAAGACTGAAGCACATCTTAAATAACAAAACGTTTGGTCAATTTCACTTCAACAGTTTTTGAAAGTTACAGATTATGACCTATATTTTTTTTATTGATTATGTGTGTTAAACATTTATTTTACGAATACTGAATGTGGGCTGCATTAATGATAATAATTTTGCACAGCATTCTGGGCTTTCCAATGCCTACTTACTTTGTGAAATGTTCACACAGGCCTGCTGCATTTTTTTTTTTTAGTTAACCTCTTGATGACCGCATAATACATATGCGACAGCAGGAAAAGTGGTCTTTTAACTCCCAAAAGTTGTGTATATGCATCCATGGCAGCCTAAAGCTTCCTACCCATGATCAGATTATCGGACTAAATTTTAGTTAAAGTGGAGTTCCACCCTAACAATAAACTTTGCACTGCCCGCTAGCTTAAAAAAACCTGAAAAAGAATTGATAGTTAAAATTTTTTTTTGTTTCACTTACCTTGTTTTTCATGAAAATATACTTACCTTCCTTCCTCCCTCTGCGGACACGGCCCCCGACGTCACTTCCTCCTTGCATTGACTCCTGGGAGATGAGCATCATCAATCCCAGGAGTCAATGCGCCTGCACAGGTGTCACTCGTCACTTCCGGTGCAGGCACGTCATTCCCCGCTGAACAGCTTCTGGGCATGCCCAGTGACCAGCAGAGCATTCTGGGACTCCAACGTCACCGAAAAGGACACGAAGAGGGACGCTCCGGCTTCAGCTGCCCACATCTGAGATGGCAGCGCTCGACTAGACATTTTCAAGGTAAGTTTTTTTTTTCTTACAGGTAAGTGAAACAGGGGACAGTTCAGAGGCTATCGTTGCTTATATGCACTAGCCCTGACTGTCCCAGGGGTATTTTTAGCTAAAAAAATTTTTTTTAGGGTGGAACTCCGCTTTAGTTAACCTCTTGATGACTGTATAATATATATGTGACAGCAGGAAAAGTGGGCTTTTAACTCCCAAAAGTTGTGTATATGCGTCCACAGCAGCCTAAAGCTTCCTACACGTGATCAGATTATCGGACTAATTTTCTTTCGTTTTTTGTTGCATGCTAGTCTCATATGGAAAGTGAAGAGGTTACTTTCATAAGAAAATTCTCGTACGACAGAATTCAACTTCAGAAGTGAGGTCATGTGTTGAATTGTTTTGTATGTATTCTTTAGTTTCCGAGCATGCCTAGTCTTGCACTTATGATTTTTTTTTTGGATGAAAACTGTACTAATTAAAAGAAAATCGGACGTTGTGTTCACGTACGATAAAAATGTTATAGCATGCACATCCAGTTTTTGTCGTATGAAAATTCTTAATCGGCTGTTGAAAGCACTATACTAAGGATCTAAAAATCGGCAGATCGTTCATCGGATGAAATTTCACTTCCGATTTTCTTATCGTGTGTACTGGCCTTAAGGCTGAGTTCTGAGAGCACACTCCTAGAACATGGACCAAGCTGTCACTGACCGGTCTCAGACACAGCTTCTGATCAGGTACCAGCAAGATGGGCTCCTGATCATATGACTGCTGTAAAAGAAAATCACAACAATAACATGATCGCAAAACCAAGGCATTAAAGCAAACTTTTAAGGTAAATTTCTCTTCCATTTAAGTATACATGCCTTTACATGTGTTACGATTATCTAACCCTGCCCCTTGAGGCACAGATTTATATATTTTCTAAACGCAACTAAACTAAACACATCTGAATTCAGGTAAATGCACAGTGTCCATTATACTACTTAAAATCATTACATTAATGTCTGATAAAAGCATAATGCACATAATGAGGACTGTGTGAGAGTAAAGGCCCGTACACACGTACCGATCGTCGGCATACAAACGTCGGTGGACGAAGGATCTGCCGATTGTACGCGTGTTAGTATGGTGCCTCCGACAGATGTCTGCGCACAATCCGCGGACAAAAGTCTTTCGTGCAAACATGAAAATATTTGTATGCCGACACCAGAACGGACGATTGTTCGCCTGTCAGTACACAATTCGGCCGACAGACCGCAGATTTGCAAGACTGGGCATGCTCAGAAAATAGAAAACACAGGGAAAGTTAACCATTACATGACATCACTTCTGCAGTCGGCGGACAAAATTCTTGTGCTGTCCTTGTGCTGTCTTTGCACTTTTCAGCAGACACCGACATCCCGGGGAGAAAAGAGGAACATTTGTAAGCCGACCATCGGTACGTGTGTACGGGGCTTAAATCATACAGAGTTTTTTTTTTAGATTGTACAGATTGTGCTCATCTATTCTCTTTAACAGAAAAAAAAAAACTTTATTGAGAGCGCTTTGACGTAATATAACAAAAAGACAAATGTTGATTGCAGGTCAAATGACAGCATATAGAAAATATTATGTTAAAAAACATACGACCTGTGTAAACCTAACAAAAAAAACGGAATTTAGTAAAATCTTACCTGTAAAATTCCTTTCTCTGAGTCCTCCGACAGTCGCCGCCTCTTCATATTCGTCACATATGGGGTATTAGACTTTGCTCCGAAGGAGTAGCTAGGCAACAGAATATGTTAACATTAAAGCTTTCAACATATCCCACCCTCAAGGGGTGGTCCCCTCAGTCAATACCCTCCTACTTCCTGCAACCATATCTCAGTTTTAGTGGAATAGCAGTAGAGTATACAACCAAACCCCAAAAGAGGGGCGGGGGCGGCGACTGTCGGAGGACTCAGAGAAAGGAATTTTACAGGTAAGATTTTACAAAAATTCCGTTTTCTCTTACGTCCTCCGACAGTCGCCGCCTCTTCATATTCGTCACATATGGGGACGTCCCAAAGCAGTGCAAACATGAGGGGTGGGAAACGCATCCGCGCCGAAAAGGCAACGCAGTCTCCGCATCAAAGAAAGTAACCTTACCAAAGGAAGGAACCCAGCTGGGCAACAGGAAAAAACAGGTGCTCAAAAGGAGCAACAACCCAGGAAAAGACAAATAACCAGGGGATAAAAAACTTATCCCAACAGCCAGTGGTCCCCACAAGGGACCCTAGGGAATCGCCGCACTAAGAACCTTGCGGCCAAAGGAAGCATCTGCAGATGCCTGAACATCTACTTTGTAGAATTTTGTGAAAGTGTGCACGGTCGACCAAGTCGCCGCCTTACACACCTGGGCTACAGAAGCCCCATGACGACAGGCCCAAGACGTACTCAGAGATCTAGTAGAGTGCGCCTTCACAGGCACAGGGGGAACCTTCCCCTGCAAAGCATAGGCCTGTTCAATGGTCTGCCTGATCCATTTGGCAATGGTAGAGGCCGACGCCGCCATGCCCTTCCGAGGACCCTCCGGAAGAACAAACAAGGAATCCGTCTTTCGAAAAGACTCAGTCGATTTAAGGTAAACCCTTATCGCCCGAACAACATCCAGAGAATGTAATCTCACCTCCTTTGGATGTTTAGGCTTTGCGCACAGCGAAGGCAAGACAATATCCTCATTAAGATGGAATTCCGAAACTCGTTTCGGAAGAAAAGAAGGATTAGGTCGCAAGACCACCTTATCCAAATGAACAACCAGATACGGAGACTTGCAGGACAAAGCTGCCAGCTCCGACACTCTGCGAGCTGAAGTGATCGCCACCAAAAAGGCGACCTTTTTGGACAACATAGACAACGAGATCTCCCTGATCTGTTCAAAAGGAGCACGTTGCAACACAGACAGAACGAGATTCAAGTCCCAAGGGGGCAGAGGATCCCTCCTAGGAGGAACCAGATGCCGCACACCCTGAACAAAAGTGTCAACCAAGGAGTTGGAAGCCACGGGACGTTGAAACAGAACGGCCAGCGCAGACACCTGACCCTTTATCGTAGCCAGCGCCAAACGCTGATCTACACCCGTTTGAAGGAAGGACAGCACTCGGGAAACCGAGTACGTGCGGGGAGAAAATCCCCTGGACTCACACCAAGCAAAATAGGCCTTCCAAGTACGGTAATAAACCTTCCCCGAGGAAGACTTCCTCGCGTTGATCAAGGCATGAACGACCTCTGGGGAGAGACCCTTCTCCCTCAGGACCTCGGTCTCAACAGCCAGGCCGTCAAAGCCAGCGACTGTAAAGCAGGATGGTATATCGGTCCTTGAGACAGGAGATCGTCTCGAAGAGGCAGACGCCACGGGGCGTCGACCGCCAGATTCACGAGGTCTGCGTACCAGGACCGGCGAGGCCAGTCCGGTGCCACAAGAATCACCGTGCTGCGTTCCGAGTGTAACCTGCGAAGGAACCTGGACAGCAACTGAATCGGTGGAAACGCGTATATCAGCCTGTACTGATGCCACGGGGCCACTAACGCGCCCGACGCGTCTGCCCGAGGGTCGCGCGTCCTTGCCATGAACCTTCTCACCTTGTTGTTGAGACGAGACGCGAACAGGTCCACATCTGGAAGACCCCACTTCGCGCACAACATCTGGAAGACAGCCGGGTGGAGAGACCATTCCCCCTGATCCAGGGTCTGGCGACTCAGATAGTCCGCCTGCCAGTTCTCCACCCCCGGAATGTGAACCGCCGTTATCGCCGGGACATGAGCCTCGGCCCAAGACAGAATGTCGGCCACTTCTCGAGCCGCTCGGGCACTCCTGGTGCCCCCTTGGTGGTTGATGTAGGCCACCGCCGTGGCATTGTCCGTCTGCACCCGAACCGGGCAGCCCTGCAGCCGGTCCGTCCAGCGATGAAGACAGAGATTTATCGCACGCAATTCCAGAATGTTGATCGGAAGGGAGGACTCCCCCCTCCGACCAAGTCCCCTGGGCGGACAGAACGCCCAGAACACCACCCCAGCCCGACAGGCTGGCATCCGTGGTGATTACCGTCCACGAGATAGGACGATACGACTTGCCCCCGGACACCATCGGGGACTGGAGCCACCACAGAAGGTCTCTTCTGGTGCGATGACTCAACGAGATTTGAAGATCCAGTGATTGAGGTCGCCCGTCCCACATGGACAGGACCTCCGCTTGGAGACCCCGCGTGCGAAACTGGGCAAAGGGAATCGCCTCGAAGACCGAGACCATCAATCCCAGACATCTCATGCACGTCCGCAGAGACGAGCGCGGAACGTCCCTGAGGGACCTGACTTCCTCCTGAAGAGTTCTGAGTTTGTCTTCCGGCAGGAAGACCTTCGCCTGCACCGAGTCCAGAATCATTCCCAGGTAGGGAAGACGAACCGACGGACTCAGCGTCGACTTTGGAAAATTTATCGTCCAACCAAACTCCTGCAGAGTTTGCATCGTGACAGACAGGTCCTTCTCCAGACCCTGGCTGGTCGCAGACCGAACCAGAATGTCGTCCAGATACCCCAGGACAGAAATGCCCTGGGCCCTCAATAATGCCAGAACCGGTGCAAGCACCTTGGTGAAGACCCGCGGAGCCGAGGCGAGACCAAAAGGCAACGCCACGAACTGGTAGTGATCCTCCGCAATGGCAAATCGATGGAGGCCATGAATTCCCCCGGAACCAGGGCAGCCACCACCGACCGCAGGGATTCCATGCGGAACTTGCGAACCCGCACAGAGCGGTTCAGAGCCTTCAAGTCCAGAATTGGACGAACCTTGCCCTCCTTTCTGGGCACGGTGAACAGATTGGAATAAAACCCCCGAAATCTGTCCCGATGAGGCACCGGAACTACCACTCCCTGAGCCCTCAGGTCCCGCACCGCCAGGTGCAGGTCCCGTAAACGCTCTGGAGACAGTTGAAGATTTGAGGGAAAAAATCTGCTCTCCGGCCGAGAGAGAAACTCGATCTTGTAACCAGATCGAACGATCTCCTGAACCCATCTGTCCCGCACGCGGGCCAACCAGGGCTGAAGAAAACCGAGCAAGCGTCCCCCCACCCCAAAACTGGGTGAGGGCGCCCCTTCAGGCCGCACTGTTATGGGCTGCGGATCCGGATTGACCGGACTTCTGTTTACCAGACCAGGGCTTCTTCTGAGAGCCTTGACCTTTGAACGGTTTGCCCTTGTAGTGCGACCGAAAGGCACGAAAGGACCCCTGAGGGGGCCGAAAATTAGCATGCTTCTTCCCAGAAGCCCCCTTAGCCTTGGGGAAATGGGGCAAGAGAGTGCTCTTACCTCCGGTGATCCCCTTAATCAACACATCCAAGGACTCCCCAAAAAGGCTAGACCCATTATAAGGCAGATTGGCTAAGGTCTTACGTGAAGACTGGTCCACCAACCAACATTTCAACCAAACCAGGCGGCGAGACAACACCGCCACGCTGTGCACACGTGCAGCCAACGGAACTAGGTCCAAGTCCGCATCACACAGATACATGACACCCTGGTGGATTTGATCCACCATATCCAGGGTCGCCGGCGAGGCCGAATCGGCCACTAGGACGCACCTAAGCATCTGCGTCCAACTTGCGATCGCCTGGGCCGCCATGAGAGAAGCAAACAGAGCCTTAAGCATAGAACCCGTAACAGAATAAGTATGACGGGCAAGAGACTCCAATCTCCTATCCGTGGCATCACGGAACACAGGGGAATCCTCTGCAGGAATCGCAGTGGATTTGTTTAAAACCGCAATTGCGTGATCCACTGGGGGAGGCACACACCACCTTTCATCAGTGGAAGGCGAGAAAGGATAACGCAGCTTGAACCTACTTGGTACAGCAAAAGGTTTGCGCAGATTGCGCCATTGTTCCTCAACAGCGCGCTGAAAATCATCATTGCAGGGAAAAACCTGCGGCGTCCTGCGTTTTCTCTGCGTCCCATAAGCCGCCAAGGCAGTGGGGGGACACACTTCATCCTGCAAACGCAGCGTTGCTTTATGGAAGCAATCAATTCATCCATGATTGCAAGCTCTTCAGGCGAGCCAGGGGGAGAATTATCAACCCCTTCAACTTCAGCCTCCACCTCGGACCCCACTAGATCCAGGGAGGAGCGGGACCCCGATAAGGAGGCCCCCGCCATAACAGCCCCATCACCTTCACCCTCAGAATCAGAGGAAAGAGCAACTCTGGGTCTTTTAGTAGATTGAGCAGCCACCAGCATCTGCACCTGAGCAGCAAGGCCAGCCACAATAGTGGCTAAATCCCCCCCTGGGGGGGAAACAGCGGTCCCCTGGCTTTCCACCAAGGCGGTAGGAAATTTGCCCTCCTGAGAATCCATTGCCCCTATAACAAATGCCGGATAATAAAGGGTTAACTGCCCCTTTAACACGCGCGGTGAGCGCAGCCCACCGCACCACACACAAGCACAATGAGACCCCCACAGGGACAATAAAACTGACACAGGCAATGGATAGGAAGGATATAACCTGAGGAGACCCTCGCCGCTGCTGCTGCCTCGATCGGTGTTCCTGGAGAAGAGGAAGTGATGCTGCCAGGGCGCTCTATGAAAGCCTATGGGAGGCTACAAGAAAATGGCCGCCATGCATGTAGAACATGCGGCCGGAGCGAGTGTAGGCAAAATGGCGCCGTTTGGCGCCGAAACCGCCGCTCCACAGTACAGTAATGCACACGTCTGTATAAAAAAACATGTCAGATCGCCGCAGCGATCGCTGTATAATGCCCAAACATGCCACAAAACATGCCCCACAGCACACCGCTTCTCACACTGACAAGGCTGACACACACAGTGTCACACAGCTCCCCCCCCCCCCCCCTTGCAGCCCACAGCATGCAGCCGAGAGATAGGGAGACAAAACAGTGTGAATAGAGGCAGGTTACACAGTCCCAGACTGACACCCCCCCCAGACAGACAGGTCCCCACATAAATACACTTACCTCACAGTGGCGTGGGGGACCCGCACAGGCGAACAAGCCGCTGCACATGAGGCAGGGAGAGTCGCATACAAGACGCACAGAATGGGGGTTAAGAAACCGCACAGCGTCCAGTGAGGTAGCCACCTCACCAATCATCCCTGCACCGAACAGGGATGGGTCGTTCACTGTGCCAGGAGCGTTACCTGGCTGAACGCTCGATGGCAGGCTGGGAAGCCACTGACCCACGACCTGCGACCAGGGGGATCAGCCCGAGACCCAGCCCGCATGATCCTCTTCATCCGAAGAACTAACTAAAGCTGACAAAAAGAACAGCTAAGTAAAGATAGAGAGAAAACTCAAACAAAAAATCAATAAAGAAGAAAGAGTCTGGGGCACAAAGCCCCAGCACAGAGAGAGCCAGCCACTCCTGACAAGCTAGACATTAAAACTGAGATATGGTTGCAGGAAGTAGGAGGGTATTGACTGAGGGGACCACCCCTTGAGGGTGGGATGTGTTAAAAGCTTTAATGTTAACATATTCTGTTGCCTAGCTACTCCTTCGGAGCAAAGTCTAATACCCCATATGTGACGAATATGAAGAGGCGGCGACTGTCGGAGGACGTAAGAGAAACATAGTTAATGACATTTCAAGCATCAATACAAACAGGCAAATATCAGGATTCCAGACATTTTTAATCCCCAGAGAAAAGGGGGAGGGGTTGGATAAGCAGAATCTAGCCTTGTGAACCAAATGTAATAGGATCTGGCTGGGCAGCCCCTGCTCAATGTACACAGAAAGCGGGGATAGAACAACAAGGAGTTATTCCACTGGTCATCAATTCCTAAGCTGGCCATAGATGGATCAAAATTCAGCCGATTCAGCTGGTTCAGCAGGGACCGATCGGATTTCTATCCATCTATGGCGGTTTCTATTCATGAGAAGTTAATCTAAAGACTCCCCCCATTTTTTAGATGTCTTATATAGGTAATGTGCCCATTTATTGAAGGCTGCTGTAGAACATTACAGGACACAGGCAACGAATTTATGGACCCTGTGTTGTAGGCTCATGCCTTCAGGGAACTCGATACTGGCAAGCTTTCCTGGCCACACCTACTAGGCGTCTCCCTTAAAATTCTACCGCACTCTGTGAATACTCAGTTTTGTACCAATCAATGCAGGATAACAAAGAAATGGAAAGGAGCATGGCCTGTATCAACTACTGTAGCCCAAGACACAGAATTTACAGGTACATCAACAACTGCTGTCAACACCGCTATGAGCACCACCCAAAGGAAAAAGGCCACGGATTCCCATTTTCAAGCAAAAAAGCTGGAGATCAAAAGCCACTAGAAAGGGCTGACCTGAAATGCTGATGAGTGTGCCACGTGGACCTTCCCACAGGAACATGCTTTGCAGTCGCCTATATTCCATCTCTGCAGGGTTCTCCTGACGGCTCAGACAGCATGGACCCCTTCCTAAATCTAAGGGACTTTCCAATCCAAATTCTAACAGCAGGCCACGGAGGATCCAGAGGACTTGGAAACTCTCATCCAGGCCATTCTTACTAAAGCGGATATGAAGTCCCTCATACTACCACTGGAGGGCACCCACAAACAAGAGCTCCAAGAACTAGGCACAGAACAAAGTGGCAAAGACATCTACATCGGCTCTGAAGTCCCATGTGGCAACCTTGGAGAACCCCCCCCCCCCCGAGCAAACTCAGGATCTGGCATCCCTAAAGCTCCTTATTGAAGACCTGGGAGGACAGGAGCCGCTGCAACAACTCCCAGAAGCAACCGGTATGGAACGCCTACATGATACTGTGACAGTGATCCTCCAAAGCTCGTAGACCCTTCCAGATAGTGGGACATCATATGCAGGCTCCATTGCTATACCTTGAAGGAAGAGATCCTCAAGAAGGCATGGTCCCTCAACCCTGTGGATTTTGATGAGGCAACAATACAAACCTTTCCCGATCTGTCCAGTGCCACGCTGAAGAGGAGATCCTTGCTATGATCACTACTAGACAAGTAATGAGCATTGAAGGTGGTTGACTGCAAAGGCAACACCTCCTTTAAACTGCAGAGATACACAGACATCCGGGACCTGTTCGCATCTCAGGTCCCAAACTGCCTTCTGTTGCTCTAGGACCCGAAGGCCAAGACGAAGATCTTCCACCAGCTTGGGCCTACCTCATTGCCCTCCAAGATCTCACTGAGGGATGGGATCTGCTCAGTCCGTTAGTAAAAACGTACCCTGATATTCTGCCCACTCTGGGAGACCTCATGGCCCATCTTACAGGTGCATTGTTTCCTGCCACTCTATCGAAGTCGCTTTCCTACAATCACCAGGATCTTCTCCCCCTTTGCCATGGACACTGTTCCACCACTCCTATCTGTAATCGTAGATACCAGAGTATACGGATGTCTGCATATGCACCATAACTTTCAGACTCCCCATCTGTGACTTCTTATGGAAACACGAGCTGATCCGACAATGGCAGAGGTTACCCATTGACTGAGTGCATTCTTAACACCAGTCTAAATGCCCATGGCAACGATCAGTTTGATTTAGTTGTAGCCCTAAATTATACAAGATTACCTACAGCTGTGAGAAAAAGCATCTATATTTAATGCTGGTAGCAAAGCCGAACCTCCACAGCTTTGCCTGCTTCCTAACGGGCCATGGTTCCTATGCTGCATCATGCTCCACTACTAGGTGAGCTGTTTGCTATTGAGGATTACCTATGGCCGTGGGGAGCACCACTGTTTCTTGCTATTAGCAAAACATCATTCCAACAGTCAGTCATTCTTGCACACCCAAAGGGCTTTGTTTCTATGTAGCACTCTGCTCCCCCACTGGGATATATGTATGCTACATAAGTCCACCTACAGCTGTGGGATGTAGCCAATATGTTATTTGTGATTAGCGAGGTCTCATTTTAATGGCTGCTCTGCAATGTATTGTGCTCCCCCATTGGGAGATATGTTTGTTATATGAGATGATGAAATGAAACAACTCCTGCACTACCAACAAAACACTGTAAAAAGTCACCAAAAAGTCCAAAATAAAATTCAATGAAATAAAACAAGAAGTGTGGTAGCTGCTAACATAGTATTTTTACTACAATGATTACCTGTTGAACTCACGTGACAAATCATGTAAAGTACAGGGCAGAGCATGGGGTGACATTATGTGGCAGTGATGTAAAGGAAGCCATAGTGGTATTTCTTTAAGTAATGCAAGTCAATTTTACACAAACGTGATTGCAGTTTTAATAGTCCAGATTTGAAATATTACACCATTTAAGGGGGTTTCTGCTCTCTTTGGCATGTTTATCTGAGTGACACAAGATGACTGCATGAATGTCAGACAGCCTTAACCACTTGCCGACTGGTCACGTTGACCGTACTGCGGCAAAGTGGCTCGTTATCGTCCAGCGACGTAGACCTATGTCGCTGGACTCCTCCCCTTGTGGGCAGCACGCGCGCGCTGCCGGAGGCTCGCTCCCACTGTATTCAGTTACAGCGGGAGTCGGGCCAGGGGAGGAGCGTCGGTGATCACCGCTGCTCTTCCCCAATCGTCGGGGATCGAGTGTGTAAACAAAGCGGGCGGATCTCCTAAGTGACAGGCAGGGTCAGAATGCAGGATAGCTGAACCTGCGATCTGTCCCTGTGTCACACAGTCCCCTCCCCCCACACACGTTAGTAAGCACCAGGCATACATTAAACGCTTGATCACCAAGTTAACCTCTTCCCTGCCAGTGTCATTTTTGATTTTTACATTTTTTGGGGAGGGGGGGATTTCATATAAAAAAAATTTGAAAAATATTGTTATTTTTTTAAAATTGTCGCTCTTTTGTTTATAGCGCAAAAAGTAAAAATCGCACAGGTGATCAAATACCACCAAAAGAAAGCTCTATTTGTGGGGAAAAAGGGCATAAATTTAATTTGGCTACAGCGTTGCATGACCGCGCAATTGTCTGTTAAAGTAACGCAGTGCCGAATCGCAAAATATGGCCTGGTCAGGAATGGGGTAAAATCTTCCGGTCTTAAAGTGGTTAAAAATACACTCATTGAGAATTTTTTTGTCAAAGACATGTAGCTAAATACATTTTGGCCTAAATATATGACAAAAATTTAAAATATTGTTATTTTTTCAAAATAGTCGATTTTTTTTATTAATATCGCAAAAAATGAAAAATCGCACAGGTGATCAAATACCACCAAAACAAAGCTCTGTTTGTGGGGAAAAAAAGGACGTAAATTTTGTTTGGGTATGCATGACCGCGCAATTGTCAGTTAAATTCGCACAGTGCCGAATCGCAAAAAGTGGCTTGGACGTAAGACAGCAAAATCCTCCGGTGGTAAAGTGGTTAAAGGGACCTACACCCATTTTCCTGGATGAGTGTCTAAGTATGCAAGTGGGCACCCTAGTGGACAGGAGATACTGTTGAACCTACAAGTACCTAGGAAACCCTGGTGGTCACAGAGCACACGGTATATGACCTTGCATTATATGTGGGCCATAGTATTAAGGTGAGAACATTGTGAGCACTGCGGTGGCACAAGACAAAGTATTACGGTTCACTGCATTGATTCAAACTGATGTTTGGGGCTAACAGCAGAAGGTTCAAAAATATTTACAGTATGTGTGCACTGGATAAGAACTTCTGTTTGATATAGATTTTTACTATTTCATATGGAAGCACACAAACATGATCAATATTTGACACATTATTAACGTAATGTGGTATCGTTTTTTGCAAAAACTTTGGTTAACTTTTTCTGGTCACATTTTTTAGTATTATTGGTATTTGTATACACATTAGAATACTACTATATAGTATAGATATTTACAGTATCACGCTGGTAGCACAGGACTATTTACTAGTCTATTCTGTTAAACAAGGCTGCCTGCAGCTTAGGGGAGCAGCATCTACAGTTGAATCTCATAAAATTAGAATATCATCAAAAAGTTAATGTATTTCAGTAATTCAATTCAAAAAGTGAAACTTCTATATTTTTAATAGATGCGTTATACAGAGTGATACATTTCAAGCATTTATTTCTTTTAGTTTTGAAGTATATGGCCAACAGCTAGGCCTTCTAGTCCAACATCAGCGCCTGAACTCACAAATGCGCTTCTGGAAGAATGGTCAAACATTCCCATAGACACACTCCTAAACCTTGGCGATAGACTTCCAAGAAGAGTTGAAGCTGTTATAGCTGTAAAGGATGGGCCAACTCAATATAGAACCCTATGTATTTAAATGCCATTAAAGTTCATGTGTGTTTAAAGGCAGCCGTCCCAATACTTTTGGTAAAATACTGTATATTCTGAATGGTCTGAAGTTGTAAGTGGGGTACTCCAAGGCTCTTTTCTGGGACCAATTCTGTTTAGTTTGCTCATAAATGATTTATAGGTGCTTCTCATAAAATTAGATCATCAAAAAGTTACTTTATTTAATTAAATTCAAAAAGTGAAACTCATATTTTATATAGTTTCATAGTAGTTGAGGTTGAAGAAAACAGTCTATCCAGTTCAACCTGTACAGGTGTGTGTGTGTGTGTGTGTCAGTGGTGTGATCATTTCCCATAACCCTGAATGCTGTGATCTGTGGGATGCATGTCCAAGAGTCTTTTAAAAGTAGCCATACTCCCCGCAGCTACCACCAATTGTGGAAGAGCGTTCCACATTCTCACTGCCCTTGCAGTGAAGAAACTGTCACGGTTCATGCCATGGCTTACAGACAGCCAGGCGTGGTCGCCGTTAAGTACCTGACATGGGATTTGAACCAGTGTACTTTAACATTCTGTCCCGTTATCCTACCTCTGAGCCACACTTCAGCTCATATGGATCCAGTCCTGTTAATCTGGTATTGCCTGCATCACTAGGGGGCTGGACTTCACCTGAGTATACTCCTGTCTCTCATTGTCCACCTGAAGCTAATTGCACATTAAGCAAGCTATAAAACACTGCCTCTCGCTTAGAGCAGTGTCAGTTCATTGCTGATCTTTGTTCCTGTTTGACAGACTTTGTTCCTGTTTGGACAGAATACTCCAGATGTGGGTGGACCAGGGTTTTATAAAGTGGCAGGATTATAGGGGTGCTTGGAGTTATCCGTTTGAGGCTGTACCGAGATCCTTGCTGGTCCATAATATCAAGCGTGTGATCTTTTAGTTCTGGTGAGTTTGCACTGCATGTGGGGTGGAGGTAGTGTGAACTCACTGTGTCTAATTATCACTGGTGAACCCCCTCCTATGTGGATGTGACATACTCACTTTGATACACTGCACCGTGATATTCTTTTCCCTTCTCTTTTTACCTACATACACTCGATTGGACTTCTCATCTGAGGATTACTATCACATGTAACATCAGACAGATTTTATCCAGGGAACACTGATCCAGTGTTCTGTGTCATATCGTTTGGTCTTCTGGGACTGCCGGATATATTTTATACAGTGCCTTGCGAAAGTATTCGACCCCCTTGAACTTTGCGTCCTTTTGCCACATTTCAGGCTTCAAAAATAAAGATATAAAACTGCAATTTTTTGTGAAGAATCAACAAGTGGGACACAATCATGAAGTGGAACGAAATTTATTGGATATTTCAAACTTTTTTTAACAAATAAAAAACTGAAAAATTGGGCGAGCAAAATTATTCAGCCTCCTTAAGTTAATACTTTGTAGTGCCACCTTTTGCTGTGATTACAGCTGTAAGTCGCTTGGGGTATGTCTATCAGTTTTGCACATCGAAAGACTGAAATTTTTGCCCATTCCTCCTTGCAAAACAGCTCGATCTCAGTGAGGTTGGATGGAGAGCGTTTGTGAACAGCAGTTTTCAGTTCTTTCCACAGATTCTCGATTGGATTCAGGTCTGGACTGACTTGGCCATTAGAACACCTAGATATGTTTATTTGTGAACCATTCCATTGTAAATTTTGCTTTATGTTTTGGATCATTGTCTTGTTGGAAGACAAATCTCGGTCCCAGTCTCAGGTCTTTTGCAGACTCCATCAGGTTTTCTTCCAGAATGGTCCTGTATTTGGCTCCATCCATCTTCCCATCAATTTTAACCATCTTCCCTGTCCCTGCTGAAGAAAAGCAGGCCCAAATCATGATGCTGCCACCACCATGTTTGACAGTGGGGATGGTGTGTTCAGGGTGATGAGCTGTGTTGCTTTTACGCCAAACATAATGTTTTGCATTGTTGCCAAAAAGTTTGATTTTGGTTTCATCTGACCAGAGCACCTTCTTCCACATGTTTGGGGTGTCTCCCAGGTGGCTTGTGGCAAACTTTAAATGACACTTTTTATGGATATCTTTAAGAAATGGCTTTCTTCTTGCCACTCTTCCATAAAGGCCAGATTTGTGCAGTATGCGACTGATTGTTGTCCTATGGACAGAGTCTCCCACCTCAGCTGTAGATCTCTGCAGTTCATCCAGAGTGATCATGGGCCTCTTGCCTGCATCTCTAATCAGTCTTCTCCGTGTATGAGCTGAAGGTTTAGAGGGCACAGCCAGGTCTTCGTAGATTTGCGGTGGTCTGATACTCCTTCCATTTCAATATTATCGCCTGCACAGTGCTCCTTGGGATGTTTAAAGCTTGGGAAATCTTTTTGTATCCAAATCCGGCTTTAAACTTCTCCACAACAGTAAATTTGGACCTGCCTGGTGTGTTCCTTGTTCTTCATGATGCTCACTGCGACAGTGCAGGTGCATTTATACGGAGACTTGATTACACACAGGTGGATTCTATTTATCATCATTAGTCATTTAGGTCAACATTGGATCAGAGATCCTCACTGAACTTCTGGAGAGAGTTTGCTGCACTGAAAGTAAAGGGGCTGAATAATTTTGCACGTCCACTTTTTCAGTTTTTTATTTGTTTACAAAGTTTGAAATCTTTTTTTATCCAAATCCGGCTTTAAACTTCTCCACAACAGTATCTCGGACCTGCGTGGGGTGTTCCTTGTTCTTTCATGATGCTCTCTGCGCTTTAAACGGTCCTCTGAGACTATCACAGTGCAGGTGCATTTATACGGAGACTTGATTACACACAGGTGGATTCTATTTATCATCATTAGTCATTTAGGTCAACATTGGATCATTCAGAGATCCTCACTGAACTTCTGGAGAGAGTTTGCTGCACTGAAAGTAAAGGGGCTGAATAATTTTGCACACCCAATTTTTTAGTTTATTTGTTAACAAAGTTTGAAATATCCAATAAATTATGTTCCACTTCATGATTGTGTCCCACTTGTTGCCGATTCTTCACAAAAAATTACAGTTTTATATCTTTATGTTTGAAACCTGAAATGTGGCAAAAGGTCGCAAAGTTCAAGGGGGCCGAATACTTTCGCAAGGCACTGTAACTGTTCAAGCGCTGCAATACTCATATTATTACATGTCAATATACTGTCGGCGAAGATTAGGAACAACCGCCTAGATATAACCCTACGGAGTTCATTGAGTACTCTCGGGTGCAAGCCATCCGGTCCTGGTGATTTATTAGTGTTAATGTTATCAAGTCTTTCCTTGATTTCATCCTCTAAGTCCTGTGATGATGTGCTAACCATACAGTCATGGTCAGTATACCTTTTCGTGTGTAAAAACTGAGGAGAAGAAACTATTTAGCACAGTTGCCTTCTCTGTGTCCTCTGTAACCATCCTCCCATCATTGTTAATTATGTGTGCAACGTGCTCTGACCTCGCTTTTTTGCTATTAATATATTTAAAGAATTTTAGGGTTTATTTTTTATTTTTACTCTCATCTGCTATGCGTCTCTCAAAGTCATTTTAGCCATCCTGATTTTGTTTTTACATTTCTTGTATTGGTGAAAAGCCGATAATGTCCCCTCCGATTTATATTTCTTAAAGGCCATTTTTTTTTTGCTCTAATAAGCATTTCTACATAATGGTTTAGCAACCCTGGTTTGATCTTGCTCTTCTAAATTTATTTCCCATTTGAATGCACCGTAACATACTTTTGTTTAATATGTTCCGAAAGCATTCCCATTTTTCCTCCGTGTTCAATGTTCCCAGGGTTATGTCCCAATTTATGTTCTCTATTATTGAGCACATTTTAGGAAAGTTTGCCCTTCTGAAGGTTAGGGTCCTTATGTTTCCCTCATGCCTTGTTGTCCTATGGTTTACTCTAAATGTGATCATCCTGTGATCGCTAGAACCCAAGTTTTCCCGTACATCTTAGATTAGACCTAAATTGCTCATAATTACGGTAATAGATCTAGCAATGCATTCTTTCTAGTAGGAGAATCCACCATCTGAGACATGTAGTTGTCCTGCAAGACATTCATGAAATGATGGGCATTTACTGAGTGAGCTGTCCTCTCTTCCCAGTCAATACTGGGATAATTGAAGTCCCCCATTATGATGACTTGTCCCTGCTTTGCCGCTATTCCCAATTGTGAAAGAAATTCCAGCTCCACCTCCTCCCTTTGGTTGAGGGGCCTATAACATAAACATACCCCCACTATTACTTTCCCCCTTTCTTCTTCCTTATGGAGTTCTACCTACACGGATTCCACCTCCACCCTAGTTCCTTCCATGTCACTCCTCTCTACCACCCTTAGGTTATATTTGATAGAGAGACCTACCCCTCCCCCTCTTTTGCTTTCCCTGTCCTTCCTATACACAGAATACCCTTCAATGTTTGCCAGCCAGTCGTGTGACGGGTCAAACCACGTTTCTGTTATTCCCACAAGGTATATGTCTTCGTGTATTAACAGTTCCAATTCTTCCATTTTATTAGCTAGAATCCCGGCATTTGTGTATACCACTCTTAGTGTTGTGGGAGTTGATAGTGATTTATCATTAAGTTTATTCTTGCTAGGTTTGTGGTTTGTCCGTTCATTCCCCCCAGTAATTGTCGCTACGGTTATATTGCCACTGCTGACAAACATAATAGCTTCTGTCCTTTGCTCACTACTAACTGGCACTACCTCTGAGCCCTCAACATCTAGTTTATAAGCCCCTCCAACTTTGTGGCCATCTTTCTTCCCAATAGAGCTGTGCAATCCCCATTAAGGTGCAGCCCGTCCTTACTAAAGAGCCGGTAACCAACTTCCTACACCAGTTCCTCAGCTCCATCTGCCTCTAAGGTAGTATTTCAGAGAAAACCACCTTGGAGGTCCTTTTCCTCAATCTAATTCCCCAAGTCCCTAAAAATTTTTTTTTAGGATCCTTCACCTTCCTCTTACTTTGTCATTGGTGCCTACATGCATCATGATCGCTGGGTCCTCCCCAGCCCCGCCCAATAATCTGTCCCCCCGATCCACGATGTGCCTAATCCGAGCGCCCGGTAAACCACATACTGTTCAGCGACTACGATCATTTTGACAGATAGTCCACTCTGTCCTCTTAATAATGGAGTCCCCTACTATCACTACCTGTCTAACCCTTCCTGAGTCTCTGCCCCCCTCCTTCCTGGAGCTGTCACTCCCCTGGCAGCTAGGGGAGGGCGACTGCTCCAGCACTGCCACCCCTGAGCTTATATCTCCAACATCATGCAACTTGCCACATTTGTTGGGGTGTACTAACTCAGGACTGGCCTCCCTAGCGCTCTTCCCCTCCTTCTGTCACCAATCTACCTACCTTCGGCGCCTGTGTCTCGATGTCTCCACCCTCCTCTACGCTGGCCCCCGCCAGCACCTGCTGGGTAATATCCAAGCTCCTTTCCAGGTCGTTGATGCTGCAGTTTTGCCACCTTGTTTTCTAGATCTAGGATATGTGCTTCCAGAGAAACAAGTCACTCACATCTCGCACAGTGGTACTTGCCCTCGATTGGTTCATCAAGAAATGCATACATGGAGCAAGAAGTGCACTAAGTGGCATCCCCAATCCTGTCGGACATTATTAACCTCTATTCTATAGGGATAAGAAGGATAATGACCTGATTATTTGTTACTTACCCTACTCTAAGCTCCCCTGATATTAAACCTACTCCAGTTACTTCACAGTCGCTCCTAGCACCTGGCACAGGGTGCTCCCAGTCTCAGGTTACTCCCAGTCACCAGGTACTCCCAGGTACTAAGGCACTACCAGTCACAAGGTACTCCCAGGTAATAAGGTACTCCCAGTAACCAAGTAATCCTAGACTGATAGATGCGTTACACACAGAGTGATATATTTCAAGCATTTCTTTCTGTTAATTTTGATGACTATAGCTTACAGCTAGTGAAAACCCAAAATTCAGCATCTCAGAAAATTAGAATATTACATAAGACCAATAAAAAAAGATTTTTAATATACAAATGTTGACTTACTGAAAAGTAAGTCCATGTACAGTATAATATGCACTGAATACTTGGTCAGGGCTCCTTTTGCATGAATTACTGCATCAATGCAGCGTGGCATGGAGGCGATCAGCCTGTGGCATTGCTGAGGTGTGTCAGTCAGTGATAATTTGGGAAGCCATGTCATCTGCTGGTGTTTATCAAGTGCAAAGTCAGCACATCCTTCTACCAGGAAATTCTAGAGCACTTCATGCTTCCCTCTGCTAACCAGTTTTATGGAGATGCGGATATTTTCCAGCAGGAAAATATACGCACAAATGCCCACACTACCAATACCTGTTTTTTTTTCTTTTTTAAAACGTATTTTTATTTAAGAAAAAAAAAGGTAAACAATAAAGAAGAACATGTCAGAGTAATGACAATGTAATAACAAAATAAAATAAAAATTTAAGGCACAAGAGGTACTTGATAAGATACAGTCACTTCAAAGTCAGGTGGGTATAGCATTATATTAAGTCAACAATCATAAGATAGAGCTCACCCAGTCAAGGTGTGAAAATATGGCTCATCTACTGACAGGGTACAAAGCCAGTTTATATACCAAGGAAAAGGAGGGGGGAGGGTGGGGGCAGGGGAGGGCTCAGGGGGAAAGGGGGCAAGGGAGGGGAGGGCTCAGGAGCAGTAGGGGGAGGGGGGAGAGGAGGAATAACCAGAATGAAGCACACCACTGTTTCTCCAACAGGAAAGATCTCTACAGCTCCAGAGGTCTAGCCCTCACCCAAGCCTCCTAAATCTTCTCAAATATATGAGGGCACCTAGCACTCATATAGGTGAGCTTAGAGAGAGGCAAGACTGAGTCTACCAGCGACATCCACTTTAAAACTGTAGGGGGGTCAGCCTGCTTCCACTGGGACAGGATGGACTTTCTGGCATAAAAATCTGTATAGAACACAAACATTCTTGCATGTGTGTTGGGAGTTACATCGTCACATATACCCAGTAGGAGTATCTTCGGATCCATAGGAACAGATAACCGTCCCACAGATTTGATCACATCTATCACCTCTCGCCAGAATTGTAATAAGACCACACTACATGTATAAATATGCCAGGCTCAGTCTGGCATTTGAGGCATTGTTCAGATCTAGTGGAGTAAATTCTCGAAAGCTTTAATGGATTGTAATACGCCCTGTGAATAAATTCAGTTTGGATGTATCGGTCTCTAGCTGAAATGATTAGTGGAATAAACTGCTGGATTCCCCATCCCAGTCCTCAGAAGTAAGGCAGGGAGGGTATATCTCCCTGCCATTTATTAAACAAATGGGCACCCTTGTCTACATTGTGACACAAGATCCTAAGATAGAAGGACCATAAAATTCTGTTGACATGGCTGGAAATGAGAAAGCGCTTCCCCGTATGTGACGTCACCCTAACCGGAGTGGGGAATTGTGTCTGGACAGCATGGCGTAACTGTAAGTAGCAAAAGAACATCCATAAGGGAAGACCAAAGGTAAGTTTTACAGTTTCGAACGTTAATAGTCACCCCCTCCAGAATGATCTGTTGCAGCTTTTTAATACCAAATCCGGACCACACACTGGGGTTGGGTATGGAATGGAGATGTGGTAATCGAGAGAGGTTACCCATAATGGAGTATGAGGGGAAACAACTCCCCTTTCAGAAACTGTAGCAGACATCTGTCCCCAAACAAAGACCGTTGTACGCATCGAGATTGTCAAATTCGGGCATGCCTTAGGGCCCCTGAACACCAAGTTACTCAATGCCAAGTAGGAACCTAATATGGCTACCTCGAGGTTGACCGACGGATTGCTATAGGTGTGCCCAAACCACCAACACACTGTCATTAGGACCGCCGCCCAATAATATTGGCGAAAACAGGGTAGGGCCAGTCCCCCTTGTGATTAGTGCAACTGCAGGGTAGACCTAGCTATTCTAGGGGTAGAGCCCGCCCAGATGAAATTACTTACAGCTTGGTCAATTAAAGCTTGGTTATTAAAGAAAGAAGAATAGAGACCAGTGTATTGCGAAACACATATAAGAGTTTGGGAATGAAGGTCATTTTTATAAGATTAATTCTACCCACTAGAGAGAGTGGCAGGGACTTCCACGCCTGGCATCGAACCATCAGCTGCTGCAAAACTAGGTATACATTATACTCCTACCTTATAATGTATAGATAGTTTTGCAGCAGCTGATGGCTGAGGGCTCATCCTGGATATCTTTTCCAAGATATCTGAATTTCGAGACCCAGACTAAAGGGGGTCAGGGCAGGAGAAATTGGGGTTTCTGCGATAAGGAGAAGGGTAACAATTTACTCCAGTTAACTCTGATACCGGAGAATCTTGTGAATCAATCGATGAGTCCAAGGGCTGCTTGTAGAGAGTCAGAAGCATCAGGGAGATACAGTAGGGTGTCATCTGCATATAAGGAGATCTTCTCCATCAGGGGACCCACTGGTAGTCCTGTAATCCCAGGCAGAGAGCGAGTAAGGATGGCAAGAGGTTCCATAGCAAGGGCAAATAAACCAGGGGAAATGGGGCATCCCTGTCTGGTACCTCTTGTGAGTTGGAAGGATGAGGATAGAAGACCATTGGTTCTAACCCTGGCAGTGGGAGATTGGTATAATAATTTGATCCAGGACACAAATCTAGGCCCAAAGCCAACGTTTCGGAGCACCTGCCAGAGGATCAACTGAATCAAAGGCCTTCTCAGCATCCAGAGAGGCCACCACCCCAGGGGAGTCATCTCAACGCAAACATTGGTCAAGCTAGTGTAGAAGCGTCAAAGGTTAAGGTCAGTGCCTTTACCTGGCATAAAGCCAGTTTGGTCACCATGAACCAAAGATAAGATTACCGAGTTGAGGCGGTTAGCTAGAATCTTACTATAAAGGTAGTGCAAATAACACCAATTCAAATGGGCACAGAATTAGAATAGTGTAAATAAATAAAATATTAAAAAAAATTATATTGAATACGTAAATAAATATGACCGTATTGAGCGACCCGTCTAAAAGCAACTTGTCTTAAACTTATTTGAAAAAAGGAGGGAGACCGCGCTCAAAAAATACATTTACACAAGTCCAATATAAATGAATAAATTAGTGAAGTCTGTGTTCAAAAACAATAGTGCCAAACTTATATAGGTGGGTATGGTGGGATCCTATTTCTCCACAGACCACTGATAACTCGTGTTCGTGGGTTAGTGCTCCCCTTTACCGACACCACATGCACAGCCCACTTACTGGATGGTATTGACCCCTATTACAGGTCGTCAAAAACAGCTTGAAAACATGGATGATGTTTTTTCAAACATAGATCCCCATAACGTACCACCCAAAGATTTTACGAAATCCAGGCAAATATAGAGGAAACATTGAGAAGCCTTTATGGTGTAGTATATTTAAAATCGATTTACTTACAAAATTAGTAACTTACAGTTCCATATTGCGAACAGCCAGGAAGATGCAGTTTCAGACCGGGAATGCCGTTCTGCATTCCACTGGTATTTCAGATACGGGAAGTGACGTAGTGGCGTATCTCAGACTCAACGCGTTTCATCAGCAATGTCCGACGTCATCAGGAGTCATATGATCGCCTACGTCAGTTCCCTATTTATGCATGCATCAGTAAGACACCTCAGCCAATCCAGTTCAATATGCTTAATCAAAAATAACCCTATAGGTCGAACTAAGTACCCATTGTAATGTGTATTACCATACTAATGGTCAATAGTAAATACACACGAAAAAGATAGCCATCTAGTGGCTAATCAGCAAATCGCCACAAACTGGATTGGATAAAAAAACACAATTCATGTCAATTGCAGAACATTTAGATACAGAAACATCTTACAATATTAACTCCATACATAAATTATTAGCAATCAAATTATTATTATTATATATATTCTAGAATATATATATATATATATAAATTACTATTATATATTTACTTTTTAGCTAAAATCCGATATTGTTTTTAAATGGTACTGATTAAAAATAAGTGATACAGTATATATAATAATTAAGAAATTAAACCATTCAAGTCTATATCAATATTCATGCCCACTAGGTGTAATGTATTCATTTTAAAGATCCATTCAGTTTCATTTTTAGACACCCCTTGGGTCATATTGCGCCCCCCCCCCCCTTCCAATGTGGTTTAAAATGGTCTATACCACAAAAAACATTTGTAGGATCTCTGTTGTGACAGATCCGACAATGGTTTGACAAGCTATGCTTAGGGAAGCCCTTTCTAATATTGCTTTTTATGCTCATTGATTCTAATACCCAATTTTCTTCTTGTTCTTCCAATGTATTGTAACCCACAAGGGCATGTAATAAGATACGTGACATGGGTGGACTGACAAGTGATAAACTTTATCGCATAGGTTTTTTCCTGTACTCTTGGATTGGAAGGTGGCAGCTTTCCTGGGTTTGTTTTTAACAGTTTTGCAGGCCTTGAACCTTTTACAATAAAAAAAAAAAAAGTCACTTTTTTCTTGGGTGGATCAGGTATATTTGGAGCTAGACAGTGTCTTAAACTGGTTGCTTTGCGATAAATAAAAGTAGGTTTAGTTAGTAAAATATTAAGAGTTTTGTCATGCTTTAAAATAGGCCATTGTTTACGAACAGGAGACTCCTATTGTTAAAAATCTCAATTAAAATTAGTCAAAATTGCCAGTTCTCCAACATTAGTCACATTTTTAGGTTTAGTTCCTAGCAATTCTTATCTCGGCATCTTCCCAAGCTTTTGCTGGATTAATAGCAAATGACTCTGATTATAGCCTTTTTCAATTAATCTATTCACTAGAAGGTTGGACTGTTCAAGTTTCTTGTTTACAATTGCCTCAGATCCTCATAAGTTGCCCTTGGGGTATTTCTCCTAACCATCTAGGGTGATGACAACTACTAATCGGGATGTAACTGTTGCAATCTGTTTCCTTGAAAAAGGTTTTAGTGTTGACCAATCCATTACGTTTCTCAAGTGTCAGATCTAAAAAATGAAATTGCTTTTTATCCCAGGTTGCAGTAAATTTAAAGATCAAAACGATTAACAGATTTTTTCTATAAATTTGATCAGGCTATCCTCTGAGCCATTCCAAAAGACAAACAGGTCATCAATGAACCTTTTATACACCTTTTATTGCACCCATGGCCACAACCCTAATTTGATTAAAATATGAGCCATTATGCCAAAAATAATTGTTGCTCATGGCTAAATCCAAAGAGTCACAAATAAATTGCCTCTGTTCTGTTTTCAGATCTGATTTGTTCTCCAGTGATATAAAAGTGGTGTCCAACACATCCTGCTGTTTTAAACTTGTGTACAAAGACTCTACATCTATCGTAACAAGTAAGGTGTCAATATGTACAGGAACATTTTCCAAAATAATAATAAGATGTTTGCTATACTGAAGAAATTAAGGGTAAAGTGGTACAAGAGGCTGCAAAAAACAGTCTATGTACTCACCAGTTCAAGAGAAAATGGAATCTATCCCGTTAATTATCCGCCTTCCCAGAGGCTTGGTCTTATCTTTGTGAATTTTTGGCAATTGATAAATCACTGGCAGCCTTGGGGCCTCGGGTACCAAATAACGGGCCTCTTTCCTTGTTAAAACACCCTTTTCCTGTGCTTTTTTAAGTCGAGTTTTGAGTTTGGATCTCAAAATATTAGTTGGATTTTTCTTCAATTTTTTATACGTAACCTGATCTCCAACTAGTCAGTCCAGTTCCTTATAGTAATCTTGTTTATTGAGGATCACAATCCCCCATCCCATGTCCGCCATCCTGATAACTATATTCTTTCTCTTCTCAAGTTCTTTAATCCCTTTATAAAGGTTACCCTTTTTCTTATGTTTAAGGGGTTTTAATTTTCTAATATCTTCTTCCACCATAGACTTAAAAACCTCCAAAAATTGATTTGAGGATTTAGGTGGATTGAAAGTGGATCGATTTCTCAACCTACTATTTTTAAACGGACCATCATTGAGGCCTACATTCGATTTCTCAACTATATGTTTTTTGATTTTGATTTTTTCCAATATATTTCTCTATATCTATAAAGGTATTTAACCTATCAAACTCTTTATCCGGGGCAAATTTAAGGCCTAGTTTCAAAACTTTGCGTTCACTTTCCGTAAATACTGCATCACCCTGCCCTACTGCTCCCTTTTGCTCTTGGTTTTTTTCGCCCCCTCTACATCCTCTCCTGGAATTCTTGTGTTTCCATATGGTGGTCCTCTCCTTTGTGGTGTCTCCCATTGTTGCCATTCCCCTCCTCTTCCCACTGCTGCCAGTGGGGTGGGTTTACTTGACCTTCCTGGGTTTGGGGTGGGTGGGAATTTCTTGATTTTGGGGGCCCCAACCACGATAGAAGTGCCAGCCTCTTGCCCCTCTCAGGGTTCATACACATTTTTACCAATAAAATTCCATGACTTCACGTAAATATTCATGACCTAAAGTTTCATGAAATGTCTATGTATACATGTTAAATAAGAAGAAAATCCATGTCACACCCAGCATATTTTTACTAAAATAAATGACAATCTTTGTAGTGTACAGTACCTCTGCAGTTAGGGTTTCGTTTCTGGATACAGCGCGACTCAAAATGGTCCCTTGTTTTACAGTGGATGAGATGGAAGCACCACTGCCGCAGCTGGGAGTGGGTGTCACTTCAGGCGCACGGGTAAAAAAGCTGAGAACTCTGATGTAGGGGGAACTCTGGTGACCAGAGACCACTTTCCACAGAGTGAATGCACTAAGGAAGGGAGGGGGGGTCCTGATATAAGGAGGAACCTTTATAACAGTGCCCCCTTACATCAGTGACCCCCCCTCAGACTGGCTGGGCAGCACTGTCACTGACCTCCTCTTAGGTGCACCATGCTCTGGTTTTATCCTGTAGTCTCCTCTCCCCAGTCCACACATGTCTGACTTCTCCTGTGATCCCCATCCCGACAGCACTCCCACTTTTGACTCCTTTCCAGACCCCCTCAGAGACTGCAGACATGATAAAAGACAAGAGATGGTCAGAGATTACGGACATGATAGAAGAGATGGTCAGAGGCTGTGGACATGGTACAGGAGGTGGTCAGAGGCTATGGACATGGTACAGGAGGTGGTTAGAGGCTGCGGACATGGTACAGGTGGTGGTCAAAGGCTGTGGACATGGTACAGGAGGTGGTCAAAGGCTGTGGACATGTTACAGGAGATGGTCAAAGGCTGTGGACATGTTACAGGAGGTGGTCAAAGGCTGTGGACATGTTACAGGAGGTGGTCAAAGGCTGTGGACATGTTACAGGAGGTGGTCAAAGGCTGTGGACATGGTACAGGAGGTGGTTAGAGGCTGTGGACACGGTACAGGAGATTTTCAAAGGCTGTGGACATGGTACAGGAGATGGTCAAAGGCTGCGGACATGGTAGAAGAGATGACCAGAGACTGCGGACATGGTAGAAGAGATGGTCAGAGACTGCAGACATGGTAGAAGAGATGGTCAGAGACTGTGGACATGATACAGGGGATGGTCAGAGACTGCAGACATGGTAGAAGAGATGGTCAGACTGCGGACATGGTACAGGGGATGGTCAGAGACTGCGGACATGGTACAGGGGATGGTCAGAGACTGCGGACATGGTACAGGGGATGGTCAGAGACTGCGGACATGGTACAGGGGATGGTCAGAGACTGCGGACATGGTACAGGGGATGGTCAGAGACTGTGGACATGATACAAGAGATAGTCAGGGACTGCGGACATGATAGAAGAGAAGGTCAGAGACTGCGGACATGATAGAAGATAGAGCACTGGGGGGGGGGGGGCGGAGAGCACAGGGGAAGCAGAGAGCCCTGGAGGAGCTGAAGGGCATGGGGGGGGGAATAGACAGAATTAAGGAGGGGTTTGGAAAGCATTGCAGGGGGGTTGGAAGGCGCAGGGGAGTGGAGATCACTGGCGGGGGGGGCAGGCAGGGAAAACCAGGGGGATGGAGAGCATAGGGGGAGGGGGGAACTGAAGAGCACTGTCTGGGGGGGGGGAACAGGAAATCACTGAGCCAGACGAAGAGCACAGAGGGGGCTAAGAGCAGGGGGGAGGTAAAGAGCACTGGGGAGGCTAAAAGAGCACTGGGGGGAATAAAAGAGCACTGTGGGGGCTAAAAGAGCACTTGGGGGGGGCTAAAAGTGCACTGGGGGGGCCCAAAAGAGCACTGGGGGGGCCCAAAAGAGCACTGGGGGGGCCCAAAAGAGCACTGGGGGGGTTAACAACACTGAGGGGGGGTAACAGCACTGAGGGGGGTAATAGCACTGAGGGGGGGTAATAGCACTGAGGGGGGCTAAAGAGCACTGAGGGGGGCCAGCAAAGGAAGTTGTATAGGAGGGGGATGGGGCAGCTGCATATAGATGAATTGAACTTTCCATATTCCTAGTGCAGCTTCTGAGAGGAGGAGCAACAACATTCAGCGACATGAGGCATGAGGAATATGAAAGTTCAATTCCTCTCTATGCAGCTGTCCCATCCCATCCCCCTCCTATCCAGCACACGAGACTCCTCAGGCACTCTCACTGACCTTCTTCCTGCTGCTGCCTTCTTCACACGGAGATGCGGGCGGCCCGACGGACACCGGCCTGACACCCGCCAGTGCACGCGCCCCCCCCCCCCCGCACGTACGTCCCTGAGAGCGGGACAGTGAATGCACGATTTCTCAGTTTCAAGTTTCAGCGGATCAATCCGCCGCAGAGTTCCCAGCCTGTCCCGGTCTATTCATATTGAAGAGACCAGTGATCAGGCTTCAGCTGTGCAGTGCGCT
Source organism: Pelophylax lessonae (assembly GCF_965119305.1). Lineage (NCBI taxonomy): Eukaryota > Metazoa > Chordata > Amphibia > Anura > Ranidae > Pelophylax > Pelophylax lessonae. The sequence goes on along the minus strand of NC_138768.1, from coordinate 493,968,185 downwards.
GCGGCTGATTAATCCGCCTAAACCCGAAACAGAGAAAATAGTCCATTTACTGCCCCCCGCTCCCACAGAATACAGGGGGCCCAGAGACAAAATTAAATAGTTGCACAACACTTTTCCATGACTTTTCCAAAACTTTGCCCATTTTGCCCAATTTTCCCATTTTCCAGTAAGTTTGCCCATTTTCCAGGACTTTTCCAGGCCTGGAAAGTGTCATGTCAAAATCCCATGACTTTTCCAGGATTTTCATGACCGTACGAACCCTGCCCTCTGCATCTCCGAAGCCCTCTATGGGCGGTTTTGACCCCTTCCTCATGCCTCATGGGCCCGGGGCACCATCCCGCCACCTCCTCTGAAAATCCTTGTGATGGTACATATTTCCAGATCCAGATGTATCCTCACCATACCCTAATGTTTTTTTTAGATCTGACACTTGAGAAACGTAATGGATTGGTCAACACTAAAACCTTTTTCAAGGAAACAGATTGCAACAGTTACATCCCGATTAGTAGTTGTCATCACCCTAGATGGTAAGGAGAAATACCCCAAGGGCAACCTATGAGGATCCGAGGCAATTGTAAACAAGAAACTTGAACAGTCCAACCTTCTAGTGAATAGATTCATTGAAAAAGGCTATAATCTGAGTCATTTGCTATCAATCCAACTAAAGGATGGGAAGATGCCGAAGAAAGAATTGCTAGGAACTAAACCTAAAAATTTGAATGATGTTGGAGAACTGGCAATTTTGACTAATTTTAATCGAGATTTTAAACAATTTGAGTCTCTTGTTCGTAAACACTGGCCTATTTTAAAGCGAGACAAAACTTTTAATGAGATTTTACCAACTAAACCAATTTTTATTTATCGCAAAAAGCTACCGGTTTAAGACACTCTAGCTCCAAATATACCTGATCCACCCAAGAAAAAGGTGACTTTTTTGGACCAAAAGGGTTTTTTTTATTGTAGAAGGTGCAAGGCCTGCAAAACTGTTAAAAACAAACCCAGGAAAACCGCCACCTTCCAATCCAAGAGTACAGGAAAAACCTATGAGATAAAAAAGTTTATCACTTGTCACGTATCTTATCACATGTCCTTGTGAGTTACAATACATTGGGAGAACAACAAGAAAATTGAGTATTAGATTCAATAAGCATATAAACTATATTAGAAAGGGCTTCCCTTGTCAAACCACTTTCATATCTATCACAACAGAGATCCTACAAATATGTTTTTTTTGTGGTATAGACAAAATTGAACTACATTGGAGGGAGGGGGGCAACATGACCCAAAGGGTGTCTAAAAATGAAACAACTGATCTTTAAAATGACTACTTTACACCCAATGGGCATAAATATTGATATAGACTTGAATTGTTTTATTCCTAATTATTAAATATACTATATCTCTTATTTTTAATCAGTACCATTTATAACAATATCGGATATTTGCTTAAAAGTAACTATATAATAAATAGTAATTTTTGAATAGATATATATATTTTTTAATATATTCTAGAATATAATTTTTTTTAAAAATATATTAATTCATTTTATTGCAAATAATAATTTATGTACGGAGATAATATGATAAAAAATGTTTTTGTATCTAAAATGTTCTGCAATTGACATGAATTATGAGTTATTTATCCAATCCATTTCATGGCGATTTGCTGATTAGCCACTAGATGGCACTCTTTTTCATGTATATTAGTGACCATTAGTATGGTAACACACATTAGAATGGGTAATTTTGGATTAACCATATTAAACTGGATTGGCTGAGATGTCTTCGCAATGCATGTATAAATAGGGAACTGACGTATGCGATCATATGACTCCTGATGACGTCAGACATTGCGGACGAAACGCGTTGAGTGAGATACGCCACTTCCGGTATCTGGAATGCAGAACAGCGTTCCCGGTCTGAAACTGCGTCTTTCTGGCTGTTATTTGCAATACGGAACTGTATGTTACTAATTTTACAACTAAATGGATTTTAAATATACTACACCATAAAGGCTTCTCAATTTTTCCTCTACATTTGCCTTGATTTCGTAAAATCGTTGGTTGGTTCGTTATAGGGATCTATGTTTGAAAACACATCATCCATTATTTCAAGCTGTTTTTGACTACCTGTAATAGGGGTCAATACCATCCGGTAAGTGGGCTTTGCATGTGGTGTCGGTGAAGGGGAGCACTAACCCACGAACACGAGAGATTAGTGGTTTGGAGAAATAGGATCCCACCATACCCACCTATATAGGTTTGGCACTATTGTTTTTGAACACAGACTTCACTAATTTATTCATTTATATTGGACTAAATAGCTAGAATCTTAGCAAAGATCTTGGCATCTACATTAAGCAAGGAAATAGGCCTATAGGAAGCTCATAACTCAGGGTCCTTACCAGGCTTGGATACTACTACTATAATTGCCTCGGCCATCGACAGCGGGAGAGGGCCACCTTCACATACATTGTGAATCAAGGCATGGAAGTGGGGGACAATCGCGTCAGTGTCTTAAATTCCGCAGGCAAGCCATCCGGGCCTGGAGTCTAACCAATCTGAAGCGAGGTCACAGCCACCTGTATCTCCTTAAGTGTAGAAGGGGCATCTAAACCCTCTCTGGCTGCAGCCGTCAGGACTGGGAAGACCACCTTGTCCAGAAAGGATGCCAGGCTCTCAGGAGTGTAGTCCATGCTAGAAGAGTAAAGCCTCTTATAGAATAAAGCAAATTGAGTGTTGACCTGGAGTGGGTCAGAACATAAGGAGCCTCTGTCATCTCTAATATTTGCTATGAGAGAAGTTGTGGAGCGTTCCATGGCTAGCCAGGCCAAGAGTCTACCCGATCTCTCGCACCCTGTTCAAAGATTCTCTGGGACAGGGACAGAAGGAGTTCCCTGCAGGAGGTAGTACGAAGTAGGCCTCTCTCTCTATATAGGACCTGGAGGTCACAATAAACTTCTCTGTCCCCTGTGGCTACATAAGTGGATTCCAGAGCTTGGGCCCTGGTCCCAGCTTCCTCCATTTTAAGAGAGGACTCCCTCTGCCCCCTACCTATAATCCTCTGACATATGCCTTGAAGGCATCCCAAGTCATGGACGGAGCAGCAGTATCCCAGTTGTGTATCCAGAAATCGCACATCTCCGCTGTCACCTCCTGAATCACCCGCATCAGCGACCCAGAACCAAGACAGTCTCCAGAGACAAGGGCCAGAGGCTGAGTCAGTCCTAAGCGTAAGGAGTACCGGGGCATGCAGGGCTGGCCCAAGACATTGTGCTGCCTGGGTCCAAGAATGAAATGCTGCCCCCCCCCCCCCAAAAAAAAAAAATTCACGCACTCCAAGAGGCCCCCACATTCTATAGGACTATGAAAGCAGTCAGAGGAGCGTGAATGTGTATGGAGTGACAGCAGGAGCAGGACAGAGCAGTAGACACTGGGCAGATGAGCGCACCAGGCTTTCTACTGTCTATAGTGCCACAGTGCCCTGCAGTGCTGCGGGCATGGTACAGGAGAATGCGGGGCTGCGGGCATGGTACAGGAGAATGCGGGGCTGCGGGCATGGTACAGGAAGAATGCGGGGCTGCGGGCATGGTACAGGAAGAATGCGGGGCTGCGGGCATGGTACAGGAGAATGCGGGGCTGCGGGCATGGTACAGGAGAATGCGGGGCTGCGGGCATGGTACAGGAGAATGCGGGGCTGCGGGCATGGTACAGGAGAATGCGGGCATGGTACAGGAGAATGCGGGCATGGTACAGGAGAATGCGGGGCTGCGGGCATGGTACAGGAGAATGCGGGGCTGCGGGCATGGTACAGGAGAATGCGGGGCTGCGGGCATGGTACAGGAGAATGCGGGGCTGCGGGCATGGTACAGGAGAATGCGGGGCTGCGGGCATGGTACAGGAGAATGCGGGGCTGCGGGCATGGTACAGGAGAATGCGGGGCTGCGGGCATGGTACAGGAGAATGCGGTGCTGCAGGCATGGTACAGGAGAATGCGGTGCTGCGGGCATGGTACAGGAGAATGCGGTGCTGCGGGCATGGTACAGGAGAATGCGGTGCTACGGGCATGGTACAGGAGAATGCGGTGCTACGGGCATGGTACAGGAGAATGCGGTGCTACGGGCATGGTACAGGAGAATGCGGTGCTGCGGGCATGGTACAGGAGAATGCGGTGCTGCGGGCATGGTACAGGAGAATGCAGGGCTGCGGGCATGGTACACGAGAACGCAGGGCTGCGGGCATGGTACAGGAGAACGCAGGGCTGCGGGCATGGTACAGGAGAACGCAGGGCTGTGGGCATGGTACAGGAGAACGCAGGGCTGTGGGCATGGTACAGGAGAATGCAGGGCTGTGGGCATGGTGCAGGAGAATGCGGGGCTGCAGGAATGATAGAGGAGAATGTGGGTCTGCGGGCATACTACAGGAGATCCAGTGCTTGCGGGCATGTACCATGCCTGCAGCACTGCATCTTCTGTAGTATGCCTGCAGCCCCGCATAATAGCAGGTAGTGTGGCTGTGGCGCAGTCTCACTTACCTGTTCCTAAAGGCGCCTTAGGATTTAAAAATGGCGCCGCCCGGCGCCAACACGTCACCGCGCATGCACCGCCGCCGCGCCGCTCAGGAAAGCCCGCACATGTTCGGCCATTCCCGGAAATAGCCAAACGTTTATGGGCTTTACCGATCGGCAGCGCATGCGCAGTGTGCATGTCAGGCCGGCCGCGGACCTTTTTTTTTTTTTAACTCGAGCAATAGCCGATGAAGAGAAGAGGCGGCCGGGGGCCACCCCTCTCTAAGTGCTGCCTGGGTCCCATGGTCCCACCGGGAACCATGGTAGGGCCAGCCCTGGGGGCATGGTCCTGTGGCAAGATAGGGACTTCCTGAGTGCGAGAAAGCAAGGGGTTACTCATGTAAAATTAGATCTATGCAAGAATAAGTGGAGTATGTGGCAGAGGGGCAAGTAAATTGTCTCTCCTGAGGGTGTTTCCACGGCTACACGTCACTCAAACCAAACATTTCAGCCGATCAAGATAAAGGGGAGTCTGAAGCTAGAGTCGGGATTGAGCTTGTCCAGGCTCGGGTCTGGGGGCATATTGAAATCCCCCGCCAGGAGAACATTTGCAGTAGGATCTACCCAACAGTGGTGATAGTTTAAAATCAATGACATAGTAGCTGAGGGAGGGTTATATACACTAGCAATAACCAGTTCTAGCCCATCGCAAATAGTATGAGGACGACATATTTCCCATCCGGGTCCAAGTGGAGATCCAAGAGAGTAAACTGGAGGGATTTGTGTATTAGGACACTGACTATAGAGTAAGAAGGGGGAATGATAGTGAGAGCCTACCCTGAGTATTTTTTTAGAGCCAGTATCCTACTGTCCACAAGATGTGTTTCTTGGAGGATACAGACACGGGGAAGGTTTCACTCGACATGCCTATAGGGGCTGTCCCTCATGACATAACCCCAGACACACTGTAAAGGGGCGGGAGCTGCGTCCGTCAGAGGACTCAGAGAAAAAGGATTTTACGGTAAGGACCATTCCCCCTGGTCCAGGGTCTGCCTGCCAGTTTTCCACACCTGGAATGTGGACGTCCGAAATCACCGGATTGCCCGGAGCTCCAGGACATTTATTCATAGGGAGAACTCCTCCCCCGACCACGTCCCCTGGGCACAAATCGTGCCCAGAACAAAACAAGAAAAAAACTGAGACACTAGGTCCCAGCACGGAAAACCTAGCCAACTCCTGACGCTAGGCAGCAAAGAACTGGATTAGAGTGGTACTGGCTGGAGGATATAGGCCAGAGGGATGGCCCCCTGTGGGTGTGTCTATATGTTAATATATGTTGTATTAACAAAATTACTGTCTAGCTTGCTCCTGCGGAGAAGGCCAATACCAATTGTGAAGACTATGAATGGGCGGCGACTGTCAGAGGACGTAAGAGAAATCCAATTTTCTCTTATGTCCTCTGATAGACGCAGCTCTCAATGCTTCTTCACTAGTGGGACGTCCCAAAGCAGTGTAGGCATAAGGGGTGGGAAAAAACGCAACCAAAACCTGTTAACGTATTTCCAAGGCTAAACACAAAGCCAACTGGCCAACCAAAAGCTCAACCAATACCAACAGGCGCTTACCCACAAAAGAAAAAATACAACCCCTTAACCACTTGCCGACTGCCTAACGCCGATCTACGTCGGCAGTCAGCCCCTCACAGGCAGTGTGACGTAGGGCTACGTCACTAGCTTGTGAGGGTCTAGGGAGCGAGCGTGCGCCCCCGGAGGCGTGGTCACGGACCCCCCCACGCGTGTGACCGGCGGACCCGATGTCCGCCGGTCACTCTGCGATCGGCGGGGGAGAGGGAGAAAGTCAGACGGCTTGTGTAAACAAGCTGCCTGTCATTCTCCCCTGTGTATGAAGGATGATCATACGGTTCTACTATGTAGAACCGTTGATCACTCTTCATACATCTGAAGCCACAGCCAATCACAGTAGAAAGCACGCCCCTAGGGACACACATAGCCCCTCCCTTTCAAAAAAAGTTAACCCCTTCACTGCCAGTGTATTTTTACAGTAACAGTGCATATGTATAGCACTGATTACTGTAGAAATGTCACTGGTAACCCCAAAAGTGTCAAAAATGTCAGTCAAGGGTCTGATCTGTCCGCCGCAATGTCGCAGTACCGCAAAAAAAAAAAAAAAAAAAAAAAAAAAAAAAAAAAAAATCGCAGATCGCCGCCATTACGCGTTTAAAAAAACCAACAAAAATCTTTCCCTTTGTTAGTAAACGCGATAACTTTTGCGCAAACCAATCAAAATACGCTTTTTGCGATTTTTTTTACCAAACATAGGTAGCATAAAACAAATTGGCCAAAAATGTTAAATTTTGATTTTTACATTTTTTTGGGGGGGAATTTCATATAAAAAAATGTAAAAAATATTGTTATAATTGCAAAATTGACGCTCTATTTTTGTTTATAGCGCATGATCAAATACCACCAAAAGAAAGCTCTGTTTGTGGGAAAAAAAGGACGCCAAATTCGTTTAAATACAGCGTCGCACGACCGCGCAATTGTCCGTTAAAGTCACGCAGTGCCGAATCGCAAAATACCCCCTTGTCGTTTAGCAGCCAAATCCTCCGGGGCTTAAGTGGTTAAAGAGAAAAGAACAAGTCGCTTTAAACAGCAGCCTGCAAATCTTTGCAGGCAAAGGAAGCATCCGAGGTTCTATCAAATCAATCTTGTAGAATATTGTGTGTACAGACGACCAGGTCGCCGCTTTACACACCTGGGCCACAGAAGCCTGATGGAGAAAAGCCCAAGAGGCACTCAGCGCTTCAGTAGAAGGCACCCTCACAGGGAAAGGAGGAACCTGACCCTTTAACAAAAAGGCCTGAACAATAGTCTGTCTGATCGACTTTGATATGGTTGCAGCAGACGCAGCCGAACCCTTACGAGATCCCTCAGGAAGGACAAACAGAAAATCAGATGTCCGAAAGGACTCCGTGGCTGACAGGTAGACCCTGACCGCCCGAACCACATCCAGCGAATGCGCAGCAAAATCCTTGGGATGCTTGGGCTTAGCATAGAGCGGAGGCAAAACAATAGCTTCATTGAGGTGGAAAGCCGATACCACCTTAGGGAGAAAAGATTGGTTAAGACGCATAACCACCTCATCCCTATGAACGACCAGATAAGGCGAACAGCAGGACAGAGCCGCCAACTCGGACACCCTGCGAGCAGAGGTGATAGCCACGAAAAAGGCAGAGACAACAAAGTCAGAGAATTTTCCCTGATATTTTCAAAGGTAGGTTGTTGAAGAACGGACAAAACCAAATTCAGATCCCCTGGTGGTAAAGGGGATCTCCTCGGCAGAGCCAAATGAGGCACCCCTTGAATAAAGGTGCGAATCAAGGAATTAGTTGCCAAGGGACGTTGGAAGTAAATAGCTAAGGCCGACACCTGAACTTTAATCGTGCCTAAAGCCAAACGTTGCTCCACTCCATTCTGCAAGAAGGCTAAGACACTCGCCACGAGAAGGAGCGAGGATGCAACTTTTGCGACTCACACCAGGCAATATACATCTTCCAAGTACGATGATAATTCTTCCTGGAAGTAGCCTGCTTAGCTCTCAACAAGGTAGGAATCACAGAATCAGAGACCTCCATCCCTCAACACCTGGCCTTCAACAGCCATGCCGTTAAAGCCAGCGAGCATAAAGCAGGATGAAAGATTGGCTCTTGAGACAGCAGATCCTCTCTCAGAAGAAGCCGCCAGGGAGGCTCGACGACCATCTTTACTAAGTCTACGTACCACGACAGGCGAGGCCAGTCTAGGACCATCATAATCACCTGCACCTTCTCTACCGCCAACCTGCGGAGGAACCTTGACAGTTGTATTGGAGGGAAGGCATAAATCAGCCGATATCGGCTCCAAGGCACCACCAATGCGCCTGTGGCGTCGGCCAGAGGATCTCTAGCCCTGGCCACAAACCGCTCTATCTTTTTGTTTAGATGAGACGCAAACAGATCTACCTCCTGAGTTCCCCATCGGGCACACAGGAGGCGAAAAAAACCTCCGGATGCAGGGACAATTCCCCCTGATCCAGAACCTGCCGACTCAGGTAATCCGCCTGCCAGTTCTCCACTCCTGGAATGTGAACTGTGGAGAGAGCCGGAACATGTGCCTTGGCCCAAGTCAGAATCTTGGCCACTTCCTTGGCCGCCTGGGCACTCTAGGTGATTGATGTAAGCCACAGCCATGGCATTGTCAGATTGCACCCGAACCAGAAGACCATGTAGCCGAGGCGTCCAATGGAGCAGGCAGAGATTGATCGCCCTGAGCTCCGGAACATTTATCGGTAAAGACAATTCCTCCGGCGACCATATCCCAGGAGCACAAAGGGTGCCCAGCACTCCACCCCAGGCCGTCAGGCTGGCATCACCATCCACAACAGCAGCAGAAACGGCCTGCCCTGGCTCAGAGCCGACGACTGAAGCCACCACTAAAGCTCCAACCTCGTTAGACGGCTTAGACATATCATCCTATCCAAGGACTGTGGATCCTTGTTTCACTTGGCAAGAATTTCTGCTTGTAGAGGCCTTGTGTGAAATTGGGCAAACGGAACTGCCTTGAAGGCCGACACCATCAGTCCCAGTGACCTCATACATGTCAGCAGGGAGGAGAGATCTTAACCACTTTACCACCGGAGTGGGCCACTTTTTGAGATTCGGCACTGTGCGAATTTAACTGACAATTGCGCGGTCATGCGACGCTGTACCAAAACGAAATTTACGTCCTTTTTTTTCCCACAAACAGAGCTTTCTTTTGGTGGTATTTGATCACCTGTGCAATTTTTACTTTTTGCGCTATAAACAAAAAAAGAGCGACAATTTTGAAAAAATAACAATATTTTTCACATTTTTTTTTATATAAAAATTCCACCCCAAAAAAATGTAAAAATCTAAATTTTTCATCATTTTAGGCCAATTTGTTTTCTGCTACATATTTTTGGTAAAAAAAAAAAAAAAAAAAAAAAAATCGCAATAAGCGTATTTTGATTGGTTTGCGCAAAAGTTATTGTGTTTACTAACTAAGGGAAAGATTTCTGTCATTTTTGGTGTTTTTTTTTTAACGAGTAATGGCGGCGATCTGCGATTTTTTTTGCGGGACTGCGACATTGTGGCGGACAGATCAGACCCTTGACTGACATTTTGACACTTTTGGGGGTACCAGTGACATTACTGCAGTAATCAGTGCTATATATATATGCACTGTTACTGTAAAAAATGACACTGGCAGGGAAGGGGTTAATTTTATTGGAGAGGGAGGGGTTAATGTATGCCTGGTGCTTACTAACGTGTGTGGGGGGAGGTGACTGAGTGACACAGGGACAGATCGCAGATTCAGCTATGCTGAACCCTGCAATCTGACCCTGCCTGTCACTTCGGAGATCGCCGCTGCTCCTCCCCTGGCCCGACTCCTGCTGTGACTGAATACAGCGGGATCGCGCCGCCGAGAAGGGGGAGTGTCTGCCGACGTAGGTCTACGTCGTCAGAACTACAAGAGCCACTTTGCCACAGTAGAGCTCTAGTGAGGAGCGGCAAAGTGGTTAAGTAAATAAACAGTGCTGCGCGGATATATAATCATAAATTGCACTACATATATCAGATCTGTGTGTAATATGCAATATTAAAGTGCTAAATAGTGCCAATAAATATATATATAAAGTATATAAAAGTGAAAAAGATGTAAAAAAGTCCAGTGTGAAATAATAAACGTGCTGAAAATTAATAAATGGATATAGTCCAAACAATCATAAAAGTGATCTGTGCTCCCAAAGATGTGTGACCAGAGTGTCACAGTAGATAGCAACAACTGTGCACCCCCTTGTGAATGGGCGCTCACCTCAGCTCTTTATAGAAAACACATGAGTAAAGAGATTCTATGAGAAAACCATCCGCATCTTTAAGACTCCTCTTATGCACAGCTAAGATCCGGCTTGCAATATCATTCAGTGTAACTTTAAAACTTCTCTTATCCACAGCTGAGAACCGGCTTGCAGTATCACTCAATGTGACATAATATGGAAACAGAGAGACTTGCAATAGTGAATGAAATCCTTCAAACAAGCATTTATTGAAAAAGATCTATAATGGTCTCACTCACATTAGCAGGTGCATAGCATGCACATATACAGTGCCTTGCGAAAGTATTCGGCCCCCTTGAACTTTGCGACCTTTTGCCACATTTCAGGCTTCAAACATAAAGATATGAAACTAATTTTTTGTGAAGAATCAACAACAAGTGGGACACAATCATGAAGTGAAACAAAATTTATTGGACATTTCAAACTTTAACAAATAAAAAACTGAAAAATTGGGCGTGCAAAATTATTCTGCCTCAGATACAGCGCACGCTGGATGCCATCAGTCTCACCAAGCATCGGTGCAGTGCTCCGTCCATCCTTGCCCTTCCCCTAGGCGTGACGACACAGGGACCACGTGTCTTCCTCAGGGGGATATGATTGGACGGTGGACTGCTCATAGGTTTATATATGATCGGCGGGCGCCATTTTATTGTAGCCACAATGCTCTATATATAAATATCTTAAACATACAGCATCTGCATATTAAAGCAAATATCGAAACATGTAAAAATGATTAAATTTATATCCCTAAAACTAGCTTCAAGACTCAAACATTGCTCAATATAAAATACTATATAAAACCCCAATGTTTAAAAGGATGGACAGAAGCAGACTGTAGATGTCTCTCCCCTGTCACCACAATTTCCATCAACCTTACATAAAATATTTTAATAACATATTTAATAATAAACCGTATGCAATTTAAAACCTACACAAATATTAATAATTAGGGATGTAACGATATCGAAGATATCGCGATATCGTATCGTCGTGGTCGTCTCGATATCGTCGTGGTCGTGTCTCGATATCGTCGTGGTTGGGTTACAATATTAAAAGGACAGGTGTCCGTCAAAAAGCAAGAGGAATAAACACAGTCCCGCGGAACAAATTATTGTTAACTACATAGACCAGAGTTTAAGGATTTTTTTTACTGTTTTTTTTTTTCTTGCAATGTAGATATTTTGATCTTTCTGATGAAAAACGTGAACATAAACTAAATGATAGGTCAGTGTTTTTTTAAAGGCTTTTTGACTGACTATTTTATTTAAGTTTAAGTTATGTTCCTAAATACCAGATTTAAAAGGCTGCCTTTATTTGCCTTGCACATTTAAACCTGACTTAACTTGATCTTTGTTTGCACTTAAAGGGAATTGCCTATTGTTTGTTTACAATTGTTCTAGCTGCTTCTTAAATTGAACATTGCACAGAAGAATCAATTATGCAACCAAATATTACTATACAGAATATTGATGTTCCTGACTACAACTTGCACTTTAAAAGCATTATGTGATCAGTGTTTTATGTGGTCACGGATCCATAAATACAACAATAAATTGCCTGTTGACTGGCAAAAGCAGAATAAATGTCGGTATTTTTTCGCTATTATCATCACAAACACTATCATGAGCTATTTAACAATACCATGAGCTTTTCCACAATATCGCAATAAATATCATACCGTGAGGTCAATATCGAAATTGTATCGTACCGTGAGATTTTGATATCGTTACATCCCTATTAATAATATCATAAGAGACCACTAAAATTAATATTAAAACCAAACGTTACACTAATTGATAAAAGGACTTGGATGAACAATAAAATATTTAATAATTGCTAAAAAAACACCCAAGGTCAAATTCCCTGTTAATACCCCACGGGTATAAAGAGCCCAACTGATGGATCCACCATGATTCCCTTTTGCTTAGTTCACAGACAAAATTCCCTCCCCTCCAATGTTTTTTGGGAGCTTCAATTCCCCAAAAACGCATACCTAACGCTTTTATTATGTTTTGTCTCATAGGATCTTTTTACTCATGCATTTTTTATAAAGAGCTGAGGTGAGCGCCCATTCACAAGGGGGTGCACGGTTGTGGCTGTCTACTGTGACACTCTGGTCACACATCTTTGGGAGCACAGATCACTTTTATGATTGTTTGGACTATATCCATTTATTAATTTTCAGCACATTTATTATTTCACACTGGACGTTTATTTACTTAAGGTTTTTACACGGTTATGAGAAGTGGAGTGTCTGCAGCAGATAGCCTATCAATCTAGGACTTCAAGGTTGCTCGCAGGATTTATTCTTTTAGGGAGGAGAGATCGTTGTCGATCAGGACCCTGATCTCGCCCTGCAAGGCCTGGAGTTTGTCCTCCGGAAAAGAAAGCTTGAGAGGAGTCTAAGACCATGCCCATATAACTCAGACGTACTGACGGGGTCAGCGCAGACTTCTGGAAGTTGATGGTCCACCCGAACTCCTGAAGCTTCTGAACGGTGAAGGTCAGGTCGCCCGACAGGGTGGCACAAGAGCTCGCCCTTAACAGGTGATCGTCCAGATAACCCAGGACCGCAATCCCCCTTTTGTGTAGCAAAGCAAGCACCAGGGCCAAAACCTTGGTGAAGACTCTGGGAGCGGGAGCTAGATCAAAGGGTAATGCCACAAATTGAGAGTGCTCCTCCGCCACCGCGAAATGGAGATACCGCTGATGACCCTCGTAAATAGGGATGTGCAGATATGCATCCTTTAAATCAATGGAGGCCAGAAAATCTTCTTGATTTAAAGACGCCACCACCGACCAAATGGATTCCATCCGAAACGTCTGCACCCACACAAATCGGTTCAGCGATTTGAGATCCAGAATTGGAAGCACCTTGCCCTCCTTCCTGGGCACTGTGAACAGGTTTGAGTAAAAACCTTGAAACCTGTCCTGCTGAAGAACCCGGGACGATTATGCCCTGTGCAAGGAGATCCGGCACCGCCTCCCTGAGATCCTTTAATCGATCCAGAGACAAAGGAAGATTTGATGGAAAGAACTTGTCTGCTGGGCGAGACCGAAATTCGATCTTGTAACCCGTATGAATCAGTTTGTGAACCCATTTGTCTTGAATCAGACGTCCAGGGTTCCTGAAAGTAATGCAGATGTCCCCCCCAGAGTGCCCGGGCAGCCAAGGAAGTGGCCGAGATTCTGACTTGGGCCGAGGCACATGTTCCGGCGCTGTCCACCGGAGGCTCTGAACGGTTTGCCTTTTTTCTGCGCACCTGAGGCACGAAAAAGCCCTGTGAGCCTTGAAGGAAGGCCCCCGCTTACTGTGAGGTGCCTTATCTTTTGCGGATTGGGGGAGAAGAGTACTCTTACCTCCCGTTACACCCTTGATTAACTCATCTAAGGAGTCACCAAGGGGTAACGGCGCTGAAAGCGCTTGGGAACCACCAGCATGTGCTTAATGCGCCGCCATTGCTCATTCACAATATCTTGAAATTCCTCGGGACCATGAAAAACTTGACCCAACTTCTGGGCTTTGCGGGAGCCAAAGACAACCCGCTTTCCTGACTGTGTGGGCTCATCATCCAGATGCAATGTTTCCCTTACTGAACGAATCATTGTTTCCACCAGAACGCGTTCCCATTGCTGCAGCTGAGAACTCATCCTCCTCACCGTCTGACTGAGGACAGGGATCCCTCAGGGATGTTATTGTCGGTATTGTCCGTGGCAACCACATCAGGCTCTGAATCAGAAGACAGAGGGCCGTTTTTGGGTAGTAACTTGTTTCATCACAAGATCCACCTTTGACGCCAGAGTTTCTAAGGCTGCAGACAGACAGGAGAGATGGCGATCCGGATGGTCCGGACGCACAAATAAAATCAGAGGGGAAATTTTCACCCTGGGACTCCATTTTGCAGCAAAGAAAAAAAAAACAAAATGATTACACCTTTAAATTGCGGTCCGCACCGCAATACCGCACTAAACCCTGAGTCCCCCTTTGAGGTTTTTATGTGCCCTGACAGGAGCTAAGTGTGTCCGAGGAATGCCCAAAGGACTAAAAACCCCCTTACTGTGCCAGAAACCCTGAGAAGTAGCCACTCTGCAGTCAGTCTTGAGCATGCAAACCTTCTGAGAGGAAGTAACCAAACATCACTAGAGGCCGAGCCCGTCTGTGTAGTCTAAAATCTACAACAAAAAGGTGCCAATAGAAAAGTATAGGAAGCAAAGGAGAAATGGCCGCCGCCCATACAGCACGGCCTATGTCCACACTTAAAATGGCGGCCTAAAACGGCGCCAAGCGCACAGGAATCCAGGAATGAGGCCACCGCGGGAATCCACCTAAAAGGAACCCCCAGAACAAGGTAACATCTTAAATACCCACCCCCAGGCGTCATACGCCGATATAGCGCCCCCAGCGGGAGCGGGGAGGGCAGGACCTGTCTTGACAGGCCTGGGGGATCTTCCAGAGAGACACAGCCCTGTTATCCCCAGGAGTGGGCCCCATCTCCCCCTCAGGGGTTTGTCTCAGGGACACGGGGGACGTTGCATCACTCACCATACCATGGACCAGGGAACTCCACTCAGAAACAGCTCGCCTCCCACCCTGAGTGGGGGGTGCTGCCAGCCAGAAAGGGGTACGCTGCGACTCAGGGCATTCCAGGTCGATGCGTCCCAGTGAAGCATCCACTCGCAGGCTCTTCCCCATCCACCGCGGCTCCGTCGTGGCGAGGCCTGGGCGGACCACAACCTGCTCATGCTCGTTGGCCAGGCTTGGAGACCGTAAGGATCTAGATTAGTCAGTGTGAAACCTCAACCCGGCTGTCGCTTGTAGTTCACCAAGAGGATCCCACCAATACTAGCTAGCAATAAAGAGTAAAGAGAAATAAACAAATATTCTCAAAAGAAAATAAAAACTGAGACCGAAGTCTCAGCAGGGAACATAGGTCCTACTCCTAAACTAGGCAGCAAGAAACTGATTTTAGAGCACAGTGTGTCTGGGGTTATGTCATGAGGGACAGCCCCTATAGGCGTGTCAAGTGAAAGTTTTTCACTGCCTAGTCTATTCCTGTAGATGGCGCATAACCCATTAGTGAAGAAGCATTGAGAGCTGCGTCTGTTAGAGGACATAAGAGAAATTAATTCTCTTTCTGATACTGAATTTGGGGTTTTTCCTAGCTGTAAGCCATAATTATCAAAATTAAAAGAAAGAAATACTTGACATATATCACTCTGTGTGTAATGCATCTATATAAAATATAGAGTTTCACTTTTTGAATTGAATTACTGAAATAAATTAACTTTTTGATGATATTCTAATTTTATGCGATGTACCTGTATATTCCTTGCTTTAAATTAAACCACATCCTACAAGCTGCTTGTTCACCAAGAGACATACTGTTTATATGGGATACTTTGCTTGCCAGTTGGAAGTATGCCACATAAAACTCAAGGTTGTGGGAAAAAGTTTTTATATTTCTTGTGGTAAACGAGGCCTCACTCCAACAGCTACCCTGGCTCATCACAAGGGCCAGTGTGTTTGCAGGTTGTATTCTACTCTCCCATTAGGAGATAAATTTGCTATATGAACCTATCTATGGCTGTAGGAAGTGGCATTCATATGTCCCGCTGTTAGTACAGCCTCATTTCATTGGCTACTTTTGCTCATTTAATGAGCCGCTATTTATATTTTAATTTGCTCCCCTGCTGGGAGAATTTTTTCTTTTTCCTTTTGTCATTTTCCTCACCTACTGTTTTATTTTTATGTATTAACATTTTATTTAGGTTTCAACAGACACATACAAATTCAAATCGTTACACGGATTTAACGATCATATATAAACATTACGTATAAGATTTATATATTAATAACCCCTCTCCCCCCTTCCACCCCCCTACCACTAAAAGAAAAAAAAAAGAAATTAACTGGATCCCCTCCTATTCTGTTCTCTTCTACCCTCATTCCCTATAAGGCTCCTTCTCTATTATACATTTCACCTGACCTTGACTCTGTTCTCTAAGGCCCAGGTCTCAGTTATCAGCCTCAAACACCCAGTATCTTCATATAACTAGTTTTTTTTTTTAAACTTCAGCCAATCCCCCCAGATATTTCCCAAGGGAGTCCTCTGCTGCAGACATAGTTTAGTTTCCTCCATGGATCTCACCCAATCCACCCTTACGGCCCAATCCCTCGAGACTTTAGACTCTGAGCTGCGTTCAGTAAATGGGGCACCAGTGTATTCTTATATGCCGTCACCCTTTCCTTTGTGTTGTAAAACAAGCAACTCCAAGGTTCGACCTGGATACAGTCTCCTGTAATCTGGTTGATTAACCTGGTAATTCCTTCCCAAAAAACTTGTATCTTTGTGCACTCCAACCACAGATGCGTAAAGTTCCCAGGGGCTTTGCATCCCCTCCAACAAGTTGGGGATATCTCTGCACCGAATCTCTGAGCCCTCTGTGGGGTGAGATACCACTTAGCAAAAAGTTTGTAGCACATCTCTGTTTTCCTTATATCAACCGATGAATAACAATCTCAAAACTTTCTTTCTCATCTCGGATGGGTCCTAGTTCCTGTTTCCATTTCCCTAAATATGGCAGGTACACAGGCTCTATTTCCCTTAGCAAAATCGTATATATTTTTACTATGCTATGCTTAATACATGCAGAAAAGCGAAACAGTTTCTGCATTGGTCTCATATTATCCCTCCCCCGCAAAGGCTGCGCCAGGGAGTGCACAGAGTGCTGCAATTGTGTAGATCTTCATTTATCAAATGGCATATTTCCCCATTTGGTGTTACTTCAGAAAATGTGCACAATCTATTTCTCCCCATTACATCTTGTAACTGTATTACCTCATTTTTTTGCCCATCTAACAAAGTATAAATAGTCCTCTTTCCCTGATTTAAAATAATTTGTGTCAATTAAATCAAGGGTGCATTATAATTCCAGTAAAAAAATCTACACAAGCTAACCCATATCCTAGTAGTCAATATACTTGTGTTTTTAGCAAAATCTCGATGTGCCCGCCCGTGGAACCCAAACCATCTTTCCCAAAGCTACCCTGCTTTGTTCGCACTCAATTTCCAATCAACCCTTACCTTATTTATTATGTTTCCAGTCTGCTATTTGTGCTATAGAAACTGCCTGGTACTATTTTTTTTCCTTACATCGGGGGCAGCTAACCCCGACTCCCCCTGACCCTTCTCCCTTTGCTAGCACTGCATGAGCAATTGAATTTTCCAATAAACCAGGGGCCATGTTGGCCAGGGCGCTACGGGGACCACAGAAAAAAACAATAATTGCCCAGATACAATCAAAGAAGGGCGAGAAAGTTGTAGAGACAGGAAATAGTGAAGGAATTTAGTAGTTTTTATCAATCCCTCTATAACGAATACAGGGGGAGAAGTAGACAATGAGGATAGTGGGTTAGTTTCAAAAGCGCGGGAATATGTGGAAAGGTCTGGGATGCCCTCCTTGAAGAAAGAACAGGTAGAGGCAATGGAAGGGGACATTCTAGAGGAGGAATTAGAATATGCTATTAATCAAAACAAACCTCATAAGGCCCCGGGCCCTGATGGCCTAACCTTGCCGTATTACAAACAACTTTGGTCACAGTTAAAAGTCCCTGTATTAGCTCATTTTAATAATATTGCTAAAGGAAGACAGGTACCCATAGACAGCCTACGGGCCTATATTTCACTAATACATAAAGAGGGTAAGGACCCCTCTTTGTGTGGTAATTACCGCCCTATAGCATTACTGAACTTGGACGCGAAATTATTCGCTAAAATTATTGCAAATAGAATTATAACATATTTCCCGCAACTGATACAATGGGATCAGGTGGGATTTATTCCTTCAAGAGAAGCAAGGGACAACACAACCAGAGTAATTGACCTCATATCCTATGCTCAGCACTCACAAAAACCTCTGATGCTTCTCTCTGTAGATGCAGAGAAGGCCTTTGACAGGGTGGCCTGGGGTTTCATTGAGGCCACCCTGTCACATATTGGACTGGGGGATTGGATGAAAAAGAGCATTTTGGCATTATATACGAGTCCTACAGCGGCAGTTAACGTAAATGGGTGGAGATCAGATTTTTTTGAAATCAAAAATGGCACACGCCAGGGATGTCCATTATCCCCATTAATTTTTATTTTGACACTAGAACCTTTATTATGTACCATCCGGAAAGATCCAGAGATTAAGGGCTTACACATGGGGGGAGCACACCATAAATTAGCCGCCTATGCCGACGATCTAATTTTCTTCACAACAAAACCGACACAAGAGTTGCCTTTAATTTTAGGGGCAGTTCAGGAATATGGGAAGCTTTCTCATTTTAAAGTAAACCTAGCAAAATCTGTGGCATTGAACATTACAATCCCAGTTGTAGAGTGGAGGGAAATACAGTCTTTTTTTTCCTTTCAATGGACAACAAAGGCACTTAAATACTTCGGAATACATATCACACCCCGAACAGAAGATTTGTATGAGGCGAATTTTCCCCCTTTTATAAGAACGCTCAAGAAAGATATTGCGAGATGGCAAACCCTGGCCTTGACATGGTTTGGAAGAAGTAGCTCCTGGAAGATGAATGTACTTCCACGAGTACTATATCTACTACAGGCTCTACCAATAGAAATACCAGAATATTTTTTTATGCAAATGAAAACTTTGTTGAGAACATTTGTGTGGGCCAATAAAGCTCCAAGAATAGGAATAAATATTCTTACCCGGCCCAAATGCCAAGGGGGGATAGGATTGCCAGATCTGAAGCGTTATTATAGGGCAATACATCTTACTCGGGTATTAGATTGGCATTGCAATGCGAAATTTAAACAATGGGTGAGTATGGAAAATGTACTGACAGAATGTCCAGTCCCCATGGCCCCCTGGGTGCCGATATCCCTTGACGATCCTATATACTCGCATCCGACGATAGGAACTACAATGAAGGTATGTAGAAGTATACAAAAAAAAATACTTATTGCCCCCCCAATTTCTCCTATGCTACCATTAGCGGGAAATATGGACTTCTTGCCGGGTTACAATAAGGGAAAAAATAAGAAACCTCGCGCGGGGAGGAAAAATACGTTTGGTAGACATATGGACGCAGGAGAACCCCCCTACCGTGAGAGAGATCGTGACATGGTCAGAGGAAACCTTGGACGTTTTTTCTGCATTACAAATCAGACATTACTTAGTAGACCTACAGAAACAGGGATATGCCCCTCGGCCTCTGACACCTTTTGAAACTCTATGTAGAGGAGGAAATACAATCCCACGCGCCCTATTGTTCTTTTACTCCCTTTTATCTAAGGAACAAGTGGATCAAACACTGACCTTTATGGATAAATGGGAACGGGAATTAGGATTTAATTTTAATCCACAACAAACAAAAAAAATTTTAGCACTCGCACATAAGGCTTCAAAAGCTAATAAATATCAGGAGATTAGCTACAAAATTATGGTGAGGTGGTACAGAGTCCCAGCAATATTACATAAGATGGATAAAAAAAAAAACCCTGACAATTGTTGGAGATGTGGAGAAGAGGGCGGATCAATGTTTCACATTTTCTGGTCCTGTTCCCGGATTAAGGGTTACTGGTCAGAGATTGCGAAGGTGATTAAAAACCTCACTGCAACAGAGGTGGAAGGAGATCCGGCTCTATGTCTCTTCCATTTGACAAAGTTATCAATTAGGAAATACAGGAACTCCCTCCTGATTCATTTGCTAAATGCGGCCAAGGCGTGTATCCCTGGGGTATGGAGACAAACCATACCTCCATCGGCACAAACATGGATCTCTAAGGTAAACGAAATATATAGGATGGAGACTTTGATAGCAGCACGCAGTGGTAGGGAGGAAAAAACCCGTGCCTGCTGGCAACCCTGGACCATATATACATCTTCGGAAGAGTATTTGAAGACACAGGCGGAAGGAGAACAGGGAGGAGAAGGGGGTTAGGAGGGGGGGACCCCTTTTCCCTTTTTTTTTTTTTTTTTTACGCTTAGATAGGAGGGGATGTGTCAAGCCGGGAATAAGATATGGTGGATAGGAGATTCAAATGGCACTAGGTCCTAAGGATTTACAGGGTTGTTTTTTTTTTCTCTCCTCTCTTATTCCTATCGAGTACTGCGGGGTAATGATAAAACCGCAGGGAAGATAGGAATGGGAGGGATTCACGTGTTGAATATGTATAACACAACTGCACAACCGTGTAGTTTTATGTTTTATATCCCTCTTAGGAGGGTCGATATATAGATGGATTGCACTGTTAATTATTGATGTGTTAGGGGGGAATGTCGGGAGATGTAGAGGATGGATTCACTGTTTGAGTAGGTTTGTCACAACTATGTAGTTTTATGATTCACATCCCTCCTTGGAGGGTGGATATAGGGTAGATTGCACAGGTAATCACCAAGTGTTGCGGGGGGGGGGGGGGGGTGTGGTGTTGTGGGGTGGGATTTGTCAAAACCACCTCTTTTTTTTTTTGGACCTTAGAAGCTGAGGGGAATCTCCGTTAGGGATTTTATGTTGTATAGGATGGATACTCATGGCATAAGTTCTGTGAATATTATGAATGTTGTTTATGGTTATATGTAATTGTATTATGTGGAAAAAAAACAATAAAAATGTTGAAATATATATATATATATATGTGAGCTTGGGGAGAATAATGGGATTTTTGATTTGACGGACAACTCATTTTTCTTAACCATTGGGTTAGACTGCCCCCTACAGGAGTAGGACACTAGGCAGGAAAAAGCTTGACTACGCCTATGGGAAGTCCCAGGGAGTATACACCCACTCTCAGCTATAGGCACTCAACCATAAACAACTGGAGGTCACCTGAAAAAAACAATACACCCTCAGAGGACCAGGTCCTCTAAACAGCAGCCAGCAAAACCTTGCAGCCAAAAGAAGCACCTGTCTGATCCATCTGGAAATGGTCGCAGAAGAAGTGGACAACCCTTTGTGAGGTCTGTCCATTAGTACAAATAGAGAGTCTGACTTCCTAAAAGACGCTGTAGCTGCCAGGTACACCCTAATTGCCCAGACCACAACCAAGGCACGAAAGGCAATTTCCTCGGTTTATCCTGGGACACAGGGAAGGCAACACAGAGTCTTCATTCAAATGACAGTCAGAGACCACCTTAGGAAGGAATGATGGACAGTGGCGAAGCACCACCTTATCCTTGTGAATCACCATAGGGTGAATGACAGGATAAAGCGGGTTCCGACACCCTGCGCGCAGAGGTGATAGCCACCAAAAGAGGTCACCTTCTGGGGTAGCGCAAGCAGGGTAACCTCCCGAATATTTTCAAAGGGAGGCATCTGTAGAGCTGAAAGCACCACATTAAGATCCCAGGGCAGCAACCGAACCTGCACTGAAGGAACCAAATGTCGGACACCCTGAAGAAAGGTACACAACAGGGAGTGTGAGGCCAAAGGTCGTTGGAAAAAGACCACCAAAGCCGAAACCTGGCCCTGATACTCAAGGCCAATTTCTGTTCAACCCCATGTTGAAGGAAGCTTAAGATCTGATCCACCGAGAAGGAGCGAGGATGAACCCCAAGAGACTCACACCACACAATGTACATCTTCCACGTACGATGGTAGATCTTCCTAGAAGTAGACTTCCTGGCTTTCAACAGCGTAGGAATCACCGACTCAGACAAACCTCCACCCTTCAGCACCTGCCGTTCAACAGCCAAGCCGTCAAAGCCAGCGACTGTAAAGCAGGATGGAAGATCGGTCCTTGGGACAAAAGATCCTCCGTGAGAGGAAGGAGCATTGGCGACCAGCCGTTCCCAATCGGGGTATCAAGTCCAGCGAGGCCAGTCTGGATGTAATCCCTTCTCCTTTGATCCTGCACAAGAGTCGTGGCAGAAATTTGAGAGGGCTGGGAAGAGTCCAGATCCCCTGAGTACATCTGTACTGAGGACGACTCCCTGAGCTCATCTGTAATGAGGACAACTCCCCACCTGGACAGGCTGGCATCCGTGGGGACAACCGTCCAGTACAGGGGGAGAAAGAATTTTCCCTGTCAAAGTGCCAGAGAATAAAGCCACTTCTAGAGACCGTGGATCCTTGTCTCATTTGACCAGAATCTCTTTAGCAGAGATCTTGTGTGGAACTGTGCAAACAGACCGCCTCAAGGGTGGACACCATCAGGCCCAGCACCCGCATGCAAGCCCGGAGGGAAGACTGTCTGCTGAACAACAAAAGCGGACTTGGAGTTTTTCCAGAGGAAGAAACACTCTGGCTGAGTCCAGAGTCAGACCCAGATAGTCCAGTTTTTATGGACAGACACAAAGCAGACTCCTGAAGGCTCAGAAACCAACCGAGCTCCCTCAGAGTTTGCAGAGCAATCTCCAGTTGTCCATCAGAGAAGTCGGAGACTCCGCTCGCAGAAGATCATCCAGGTACCCCACTACTGTGATTCCCCGCTGCCTCAAACAATGCCAGCACCGGGGCCAACACTTTTGTGAAGACCCGAGGAGTAGAGGCGAGATCAAATGTCCACACCACAAACTGATAATGCTCCTCGCCCACGGCAAAACAGAGGAAGCGTTGGTGACCGACATTAGAATGTGCAGGTAGGCATCTCCTTAATGTCGATAGAATCGAGAAAAACCCTGAGGTAGGGGATGCCACTACTGTGCGAATGGACTCCATTCGGAACTTCTGTACCCGCACAAAGCAGTTTAGCGCCTTGAGGTCCAAAATTGGACGTACCTTGCCTTCCTTCCTGGGAACTGTAAAGAGGGCTGACTAAAACCCCAGAAAACATTCTCAAGTTGGAACCAGGACAATTACCACTTGAAGTAACAAGTCTTACACTGCCCCAAAGAGACCCCGTAAACGATCTGGAGACAAGTGCAGGTTGGAAGGGAAGAACCTTTCCGGAGGATAAGATCAAAACTCGATTTTGTAGCCAGACCAAATGACTTTTTGGACCCACTTGTCCCGTACCAGAGAGGTCAATGGATCCAGAAACCAACATCCTCCCACCCCAGATACAAGTGAGGGTGCCCCTTCATGCAGAGGAAGGCTTGTCCGTAGGTCTGGAAAAGCCTGCTTGTGGCTTGCCAGAACAGGTCCTCTTGGAAACTCCGGTGGAGGCCCTGAAGGGCTATGGTCCCTCGCCTTGAGACCCCGAGGGGCGAAAAAGCCTTTCATGAGCCGAGAAGAATGGCCCAGTGTACGCCAGAACTCCCTGCCCTTGGTAGCCTATGGAAGAAGCGTACTCTTCCCCCTGTGAGACCCTCAATGATGTCATCCAAGGAAGCTCCAAACAGGCGAACCCCTACAGAGGGGAGATCAGATAAGGCCTTTTTAGAAGTCTAGTCCACAGACCAGCATTTCAGCCAGATAATGTCCTGTACCAGAGAGGTCCACGGATCCGGAAACCAGCGAAGACATACCCCCACCTTAGATACAAGTGAGGGTGCCCCTTCGTGCAGAGGAAGGCTTGTGCACAGGTCTGGAAAAGCCCGCTTGTGGCTTACCAGAACAGGTCCTCTTGGAAACTCCGGTGGAGACCCTGAAGGGCTATGATCCCTCGCCTTGAGACCCTGAGGGACGAAAAAGCCTCTCATGAGCCGAGAAGAATGGCCCACGTGTACGACAGAACTCCTTGCCCTTGGCAGACTGCGGAAGAAGCGTACTCTTCCCCCTATGAGACCCTCAATGATGTCATCCAAGGAAGCTCCATACAGGCGAACCCCTACAGAGGGGAGTTCAGATAAGGCCTTCTTAGAAGTCTGGTCCGCAGACCAGCATTTCAGCCAGAAGGACCACTGCTGATACAGACAGCAGCATCCAAAGAGGCATTACAGATAAACTGAAGCCCCTGGAACAATTGATCTGCCAGCTTAGCAAAGGCAGGGGGAAGCGGTTTCCCCTCCAGGTCCTGGCATTAAATGTTTAGCCCAATCGGTCAGAGTTTGCGACACCAGGGCAATAGTAAGTACCGGCCTAAGTGTCGAACCAGGCACAGTGAGCATATGGCAATGGAATAAATAGAAAGAAAAAAGTGCAAAACAACAATGTATATAAAAAATATATAAATTTTTTATTAATACAATTCTAGTTAAAAAATGACAAATGTGCCAAAACTTGAAACATTTAACATGACCTCATCCTACTCCCATGGCCAAAAACGGAAGGGACCAAAGTTGGTCATGGGCAAAATAGGACCAGAAGTAATATGCAATAATGCACCAAAGAAGAAGGAATGGGGATACACAACTCCCGCCCTGGGGTGTGACCCGCAAGGGAGAGAAAGTATTGAATCCAACGCGTTTCGAAATAGTTGGTTAACTTTTGAGTTCAAATCTTCATCAGGGATATATACAAGTTTGTAATCCCCTTTCTGGAAAATCAAAAACAAACACAAAGAAAAAGAAAAAACATATATAAATATACTGCATCACTTGTCTGACAAACAATAGCCAAAGACGTGAACACTCCACATACTGACACATGAGCCATTACCCACCGGATCTTCCTATTCTAGCTCATTATATTCATGTCTTCTGAGTCCAAGTATCTTGGGTTGGCTGGTAACAAGGAGAGGAGGGGGAGGGGGGGAGAGCCGAAAGGCTAATCCAAACCCCGATCGTCGGGGAGTCGAGTCTGGAGATCCGCCCGCTTTGTTTGACAGGCAGGGTCAGATTGCAGGGTTCAGCATAGCTGAACCTGAGATCTGTCCCTGTGTCACTCAGTCACCTCCCCCCACACGTCAGTAAGCACCAGGCATACATTAACCCCTCCCTCTCCAATAAAATTAACCCCTTCCCTGCCAGTGTCATTTTTACAGTAACAGTGCATATTTATAGCACTGATTACTGTAGTAATGTCACTGGTACCCCCAAAAGTGTGAAAAATGTCAGTCAAGGGCCAGATCTGTCTGCCGCAATGTTGCAGTCCCGCAAAAAAAAAAAAAAAAAAAAAAAAAAAAAATCGCAGATCGCCGCCATTACTCGTTAAAAAAAAAAAAAAAAAATACCAAAAATGGCAGAAATCTTTCCCTTAGTAAACGCAATAACTTTTGCACAAACCAATTAAAATAAGCTTATTGCGATTTTTTTTACCAAAAATATGTAGCAGAAAACAAATTGGCCAAAAATGATAAAAAATTTAGATTTTTACATTTTTTTGGGGGGAATTTTATATAAAAAAATGTGAAAAATATTGTTATTTTTTCAAAATTGTCGCTCTTTTTTTGTTTATAGCGCAAAAAGTAAAAATCGCACAGGTGATCAAATACCAACAAAAGAAAGCTCTGTTTCTGGGGAAAAAAAGGACGTAAATTTAGTTTGGGTACGGCATTGCATGACCGCGCAATTGTCAGTTAAAGTCGCACAGTGCCGAATCAGAAAAAGTGGCCCAGACGTAAGACAGCAAAATCCTCCGGTGGTAAAGTGGTTAAGAGCTTAGGCTCTGCAAAACGCGTTGGGCATTACACCACATACTTATGAGGCCAATAATGTATCCGCTATAATTGTTTACAGATTATTCTGTTATGTATTTACATTTTAATGCAGGATTCATGTTTTAAATTTCTTGTTTTTGCAATTAATAAAATGTATTTTAACATGAACGACTCATTTATGACAACCACAAAGCCTTTAAAATCCTTGTTTACAGGACGTGAGTAGGGGATTGCCCAGATCGGTTTAATTTCCAATGGGTTAATCCTCCTGTTCCCTCGATCCCATTTTTGTTTCTGGGACATGTGACGGACCAACGTCTCGGCTCTCCCGTCAAAAGGATCTTTTAAACCGGAGACTCCTCTACCGGAAATGGGATATAATTATCCATCCTGGAAACGTGAGAGTCCACCACAGGTGTGACTGCCCACATACTCAGACTCTTTAAGGGATAACATCTACCGAAACGTTCAGACACCGCCATACTGCGTTTAGAACAACTGCACTGACTCACGACAATTTTGTCACTGAGGGCGGGAAAAGAGAATACCTTGCCGCTTTAAGTGGATCTGCAGGGATGGGCGCCTCTGATGCAGCTGCATCCCCCGTGTTTAAAGACTCCTACACCAATACATTCAGTGCATTCACCAGCGCTCTTGCATACGCATGGTACTTGGTTGCTGCATGGAACATGGTTGCTGCCATGTGATCGGTACTGCGATACCCTGCATTTTGCCGGCTGCAAACACATGCTTGTTTGCCAGCAGCATCGGGTAACTATTAGGAATTAATGGCACCCCCATGCATGTGCAGCAAAAAGATGAATCATCCTCACCACAGAGCACCTGAAGTGCGTGGACACAGACCCAGTAGCGTCGCTATATGCTAAGTTCACCCTAAGACATAACCAGCAGGGGAGGTCGCCGACCAGAGTCTCGCAAGGAGACGCTGGCTAAAAGTCCGCAAAAGGAACACCCATTAGACCTAAGGGTTGCCCACCATAAAGGACATAGCACCTCAGAAAGGGGGGGCCCGCCGTGACGCAGTAATGCAGGCAGAGTACCCCCACACAAAAATGGCTGCTTCACTTCTTTCAAAAAAATGCAACCCCCGCGGATCAAGGGGGGCGCCAGGCCGCCCATATTCCCACCCCCTCCTAAGGTCCTTTACTCCATCACCCTAGTCAGCAGCTCGAACAGCCTGGTCAACAGCTCGGCCAGCCAGCCGCGAGTAGGCCACGGCCTAAATTTAGGGCCCTACCCAAACGCAAGTCCTCCTTCAGCTCTGTTGGATTGATTCACAGTTCCATTAGGAGCTTGGACTGCCCAGTCAGTCGCTCCGACAGCTTGGTCAGACACTTGGACAGCCAGCTCCATCAGCAGCGAGTAGGCCGCAAAGCCGCGGTCTAAATTTTTGACCTGATCCGGCTGCTTGAGGCTCTCCGTCTGCAGTACTGTCCGCTCAGCTTGGTCAAGCTTCGTCAGCTTGGTCAGGCACTCTGATAGCCGCGAGTAGGCCGCAAAGCCGCGGACAAAATTTGATCCAGCTACATGAGGCGCAGACCCGCGGATGATAATAACTCTGCTCCCCCCAAGCCTATAACCACCGCAGGGAGCCCAAAGGACCTCCCTGCCTCAGTCACTAACCCCCAGGGGGCCGGGAATTTGCTTAAAGGCCCTCATGTGCGATCCTGACAGCCCAGTCAGCAACAAGCACATCCACCCCCCCCCTTCCTGGAGCAGGTGACAAAGCCACCTCTTACCGCACCCAGGAGGGGGTGGGGGAGGAGATGTGGGGTAGGTTGGGGCCAACAGACCACCATGACTGTTAGAGGGGCTGGGGGGAATGGCACGGAACTCAGGAGTCTAACCATCCCAAGGAGGGGCCCACGTCCACCCAGAGGTACAAGGGAGAGGGAGAAACTACTTATCACACCATGGAACCCGGTGGGCACCACTCCGGGCAAACCACCTCCCCATCTTGGAATGGGGGGTATTGCAGGATAGATGTACACTGCGACTCAGGCCGTGACCATCTTGTGCGTCCTCGCAAGGTGTTTCACTCGCAGATCAGTCTCTGTCCAGTGTGACTATGTCGCAGCTGACCTAGCGCGGAGCTGGGGCCTGCACACGCTCGTTGGCCAGACTGAGGAGACCTTAAGGATCTAGAATATCCAGTCCGTCGCCCAGTCCGGCAGTTGATTGTAGTTCTAACAGGAACAGAAATTATTAAAAGAAGTAAAAAATTCAGTTTAAAAAGGGAAAAAATGCCAGGACCAGAGATCCCAGCAAGGAACTAGATCCTTACTCCTGACTAGGCAGAAAAAAAACTGAATCCAAGAAGCAGGAAATGGGAGTATACCACCTGGGACTGCCCCATGGGCGTAGCTGAAAGTTCTTTTAAGTTTGTTAACCGTTTTCTGCCTAGTGTCCTACTCCTAGGAAGCGCAGCATAACCCATTTGACTAATGAAGATATGTCGCTGTGTCCTTCAATGAATGAAAGAGAAAGGGTGTTTACGATGCTCTGGAAAAAAACAAAAAAAACAAAAACGGGGCTCTCTATTGAGCAACACCACAATTTAGCTTTACTTAATGACCTACCTATGGGATGGCCACGCCCACTGAAACGCCTAATTTTCTTTTTTTTTGCTAGCAGCTAAGATTCTTATAGCAGGAGCATGGAAGACACCCTCAATATCATTTAGGCGACTAAAATATAAAATCTCTTGGATCATGGTACATGAACAGATTGCAGGGATTATTAATGATCGAAGTAAGCGGTTTGACCAGAACTGGGAGCCTTAGAACTATATACATGTACCTTTGCCCATGACGGGGGCGGTACAACCACAGGACTTGTCTTTTATTACACCAACCCCCTCTCTAACCTAACCTATGTCTCCGTATGTGTTTTTTTCTTTATCTCTTCTGACTCATCTTTTCTTCACCCCTTTCTCTTCCTGGACTCCTTGTTGTCTTTTGATACCCATTATACTGTCTTTGTTGTGATATTAATGGTAACCAATGATACTCTGCACCGCTTAGGAATACTTTTTGAATGCCTTGTTATGTAACACGTTCTGTAACAGTACAGAGAGCTACAATCTGCGCTCCCATGCATTTTTGGGTTACAGTTCTTGGTAATCAGTTAAGGCCTGCTATCATATGCCTATATTTTTATAATCATAATTTTATGTTTCAGAAATTTATTACGTGTCTTTCTCTTGAAAATGTGTTATTGTTGCCATGTGGCTTTTTTTTTTATATGCCTACATGAATAAAAAAACTTTTGAACGAAAACTCCAAGTACTTTAAGTTACTGTATACTCCAGGTACTCTTACTCCCTGGTGCTAAAGGTACTCCCAGGTGCTAAAGTTACTACGGGTTACTCCAGGTATTCTCAGTACTCCCAGTTATTCTGTTACCTCCAGTTACTCTTACTCACAACTACTATTCTGTCAAGGTCTTACCTTGCCTTCCTGTCTGCAGCAATCTTGGGCATGTGCTGACTGCTGTCTTTTATAGACTCTGATTGCTTCATCACTTCCTGGGCATCGCTTAGTGATGAGGTTGCACACAGGATATACAGTCAGGTCACTAAATATTAGGACGTCGACACAATTCTAATATTTTTGGCTCTATACACCACAATGGATTTCAAATGAAACCAACAAGATGTGCTTTAACTGCAGACTTTCAGCTTTAATTTGAGGATATTTACATCCAAATCAGGAGAAAGGTGTAGGAATTACAACAGTGTGTATATGTGCCTCCCACTTTTAAGGGACCAAAAGTAATGGGACAATTGGCTGCTCAGCTGTTCCATTGCCAGGTGTGTGTTTTTCCCTCATTATGCCATTTACAAGGAGCAGATAAAAGGTCCAGAGTTTATTTCAAGTGTGCTATTTGCATTTGGAATCTGTTGCTGTCCACTCTCAATTTGAGATACAAAGAGCTGTCACGATCAATAAAGCAAGCCATCATTAGGCTGAAAA
This sequence comes from Pelophylax lessonae, assembly GCF_965119305.1. NCBI lineage: Eukaryota > Metazoa > Chordata > Amphibia > Anura > Ranidae > Pelophylax > Pelophylax lessonae. The sequence goes on along the minus strand of NC_138768.1, from coordinate 493,938,334 downwards.
AACAAAAACCCATCAGAGAGATAGCAAAAGCATTAGGTGTGGCCAAATCAACTGTTTGGAACATCCTTAAAAAGAAAGAATGCACCGGTGAGCTCAGCAACACCAAAAGACCCGGAAGACAACTGAAAACAACTTTGGTGGATGACCGAAGAATTCTTTCCCTGGTGAAGAAAACACCCTTTACAACAGTTGGCCAGATCAAAAACACTCTCCAGAGGTAGGTGTATGTGTGTCAAAGTCAACAATCAAGAGAAGACTTCACCAGAGTGAATACAGAGGGTTCACCACAAGATGTAAACTATTGGTGAGCCTCAAAAACAGGAAGGCCAGGTTAGAGTTTGCCAAACAACATCTAAAAAAGCCTTCACAGTTCTGGAACAACATCCTATGGACAGATGAGACCAAGATCAACTTGTACCAGAGTGATGGGAAGAGAAGAGTATGGAGAGGGAAAGGAACTGCTCATGATCCAAAGCATACCACCTCATCAGTGAAGCATGGTGGTGGAAGTGTCATGGCGTAGGCATGTATGGCTGCCAATGGAACTGGTTCTCTTGTATTTACTGATGATGTGACTGCTGACAAAAGCGGCAGGATGAATTCTGAAGTGTTTCAGGCAGTATTATCTGCTCATATTCAGCCAAATGCTTCAGAACTCATTGGATGGCGCTTCACAGTGCAGATGGACAATGACCCAAAGCATACTGCTAAAGCAACCAAAGAGTTTTTTAAAGGGAAAAGAAGTGGAATGTTACGCAATGGCCAAGTCAATCACCTGACTTGAATCCGATTGAGCATGCATTTCACTTGCTGAAGACATAACTGAAGGGAAAATGCCCTAAGAACAAGCAGGAACTGAAGACAGTTGCAATAGAGGCCTGGTAGAGCATCACCAGGGATGAAACCCAGCGTCTGGTGAGGTCTATGCGTTCCAGACTTCAGGCTGTAATTGACTGCAAAGGATTTGCAACCAAGTATTAAAAAGTGAAAGTTTGATTTATGATTGTTAATCTGTCCCATTACCGGTTGCCGACCGCCGCACGACTATATACTGCGGCGGTCAGCCCCGGCCAGGCAGAGTGACGTATGGATACGTAACTCGCCTGTCACTGACTTGAGAGCCAATTGCGGGCGGGTGCGCGCCCGCCGCGGCTCGTTCACTGACAAGTCAGTGCGTGTGACCGGCGTACCCAATGTCCGCCGGTCACACTACGATCGCTCCGGTGAAGGGAGAAAGGCGGAGAAGCTTATGTAAACAAGCCGCCCGTCATTCTCCCTGGTGTAAAAATGAAGATCAGACGGTTCTACTATGTAGGACCGTTCATCTTTGTTTTTACACCAATAGCAATGTCCCTATACAGTTAGAATCACGCCCCTAGGACACACTTAACCCCTCCCTGTCCAATACAGTTAACCCCTTCCCTGCCAGTGTCATTTTTGCAGTAACAGTGCATATGTATAGCACTGATTACTGCAGTAATGTCACTGGTAACCCCAAAAGTGTCAAAAATGTCAGTCAAGGGTCCGATCTGTCCGCTGCAATGTCGCAGTACCGAAAAAAAAAAAATCGCAGATCGCCGCCATTACGCGTTAAAAAAAACACCAAAAATTACAAAAATCTTTCCCTTTGTTAGTAAACGCGATAACTTTTGCGCAAACCAATCAAAATACGCTTTTTGCGATTTTTTTTACCAAACATATGTAGCATAAAACAAATTGGCCGAAAATGTTAAAAAATTTTGATTTTTACATTTTTTTTGGGGAATTTCATATAAAAAAATGTGAAAAATATTGTTATTTTTGCAAAATTGACGCTTTTTTTTGTTTATAGCGCATGATCAAAAAATCGCACAGGTGATCAAATACCACCAAAAGAAAGCTCTGTTTGTGGGAAAAAAGGAAGTGAAATTCGTTTAGGTACAGCGTCGCACGACCGCGCAATTGTCCGTTAAAGTCACGCAGTAAAAAATCGCCAAAAAACCCCTGGTCTTTTAGCAGCCAAATCCTCCGGGGCTTAAGTGGTTAAGAAGTGGGAGGCACAAATACAAACTGTTGTAATTCCTACACTGTTCACCTGATTTGGATGTAAATACCCTCAAATTAAAGCTGAAAGTCTGCAGTGAAAGCACATCTTGTTTGTTTCATTTCAAATTCATTGTGGTGGTGTATAGAGCCCAAAGAGATAAGGCTGGCCATACACTATACCATTTTCTTATTCAATTTCCTTTAGATTTACCTTAAACTATGTAGTGCAAGGGCCTGCCTGACTGCATACAAATTGAAAGTGTTTAGGTTTGACCCTATATTACATGGTTTTGGTAAATCAAAAGGAAAGTTGAACAAGAAAATTGTATAGTGTATGGCCAGCCTAAGAATTGTGTCGATGTCCCAATATTTATGGACCTGACTGTATACATCACCTAAAATCTAAATATGTGCTGCGCTACAATACAGTGAATGTGAAATCACCAAGAAAAAAAATATTATATTCAAACTTGTGTTTGCAGTGGGAAAAACTGAAAATAATTAGTGATCCATAATATCTTTAAATATAAAAAATCATCTGTGCATATAATGAAAATTATACAATCACGTGTAGCAAAAACCATTCAGTGCAAATACAAGAGAGAATTATAAAGACAAAAGGATATTTTAAATCCCAATAAAGTCCATGTAGTAGAACACAGAGGTGGTTTCAAGAAGATCAGCCACAAGATCCCAGAAAATGCATCCACACGACTCCTTATGAAGATAGGGAAGACACCGGTGTGCAAATCACCCAAAAAACCAAATGGCTGCTTACCAGAGAGAGTTGGTCTCTCAAACGAATGAGTGGACCAAAATAGGCTTGTGTGTAATACCAAGAGTGGCCACAGGATGTCTCCTTATAGACTCAATAGCGATATCCACATAACAGGGAAAAGAGTATAAAGCAGGGACATAGCGTAAGTCCGTATTAAAATCGTTTATTTACATTAAAAAGCAGATAAAAACACTCACATTTTAGTTGAAATGTCAAGGCATATAGCGGTTGTAAGATACCACGCTAGGAGCGAACGAACATCTCCCACGGTGTCAATGTCTATAGTAGCCGGCTGTTGGGGGCGTGCTCACGTCACGTCTGACTCACCCGACCGGTTTCGTCATATTTTGGTCCACTCATTAGTTTGAGAGACCAACTCTCTCTGGTAAGCAGCCATTTGGTTTTTTGGGTGATTTGCACACCGGTGTCTTCCCTATCTTCATAAGGAGTCGTGTGGATGCACTTTCTGGGATCTTGTGGCTGATCTTCTTGAAACCACCTCTGTGTTCTACTACATGGACTTTATTGGGATTTAAAATATCCTCTTGTCTTTATAATTTCCTCTTGTATTTGCACTGAATGGTTTTTGCTACACGTGATTATTGTATAATTTTTATTATATGCACAGATGATTTTTTATATTTAAAGATATTATGGATCACTGATTATTTTCAGTTTTTCCCACTGCAAACACAAGTTTGAATATAATATTTTTTTTCTTGGTGACTTCACATTCACTGTATTGTAGCGCAGCACATAACGGAATTTTTGTAAAATCTTACCTGTAAAAATTCCTTTCTCTGAGTCCTCCGACAGTCGCCGCCTCCTCTAAGTCATCACTATTGGGTATTGTCCACCTATCCGTAGGAATAGCTAGGCATATAGACTTAGTCAAAAGACAAAAGGCATTAGCATATACACACCCACGGGGGCTGTCCCATCTGGTCAATACCCCCCCTGCATCACCACCCCCAACTCAGTTTGGTAGCATAGCAGTAGGTAATAAGAACCCCAAAAGAGGGGCGGGGGCGGCGACTGTCGGAGGACTCAGAGAAAGGAATTTTACAGGTAAGATTTTACAAAAATTCCGTTAACTCTTACGTCCTCCGACAGTCGCCGCCTCCTCTAAGTCATCACTATTCGGATGTCCCAAAGCAGTATAGACATGAGGGGTGGGAGACGCAACCGTAGAAAAGGCAACGCAGTACCCACATCAGAGAAAGGAATCTTACATGCACCGTAAGAACCAACTGGGCAACAGAAAAAAACAATGCTCAACAGGAGCAACAGCCCAGGAAAGCAAATGCCAACAGCCAGGGACCCAGAGAAAAAAATGCAAGGGTCCATCATGGCACAGCCGCACTGAGAACTTTGCGGCCAAAAGAAGCATCAGCTGATGCCAGAATGTCTACTTTGTAGAACTTGGAAAAAAGTGTGCACCGACGACCAAGTCGCTGCCTTGCACACCTGGGCCACCGAAGCCCGATGCCAACAGGCCCAGGATGTACTCAAAGACCTGGTAGAGTGCACCTTAACAGGGAAGGGCGGAACCCGTTCCTTCAAGGCATAGGCCTGCTCAATGGTCCGTCTGATCCACTTGGCAATAGTTGCTGCCGATGCAGCCATGCCCTTCCGAGGTCCCTCAGGAAGGACAAAGAGAGAGTCCGCCTTCCGAAAGGATTCCGTAGACTTCAGGGTAAACCCTGATCGCCCGGACAACATCCAAGGAATGCAAAGCAATCTCCTTTGGATGCTTAGGCTTTGTACAAAGCGAAGGCAGGACAATTTCCTCATTAAGGTGGAACTCAGTGATCACCTTGGGAAGAAAGGACGGGGGTGTTCTCAACACCACCTTATCCTTGTGAATTATCAAGTAAGGGGAGCGGCAAGACAACGCCGCCAGCTCCGACACTCTGCGAGCCGAAGTGATCGATACAAGAAAAGCAACCTTTTTCGACAGCAGAGGCAACGATATCGACTCCCTGATATTTTCAAAAGGAGCACGCTGCAAAGCGGACAGGACCAAGTTCAGGTCCCATGGAGGTAAAGGCTCAACAGCCAGGCCGTTAAAGCCAGCGACTGTAAAGCAGGATGGAAGATCGGACCCTGAGACAGGAGATCTTCCCGCAGAGACAGACGCCACGGAGGCGCCACCGCCAGGTGAGCAACGTCGGCGTACCAAGACCGGCGAGGCCAGTCTGGCGCCACCAGAATCACCATGTGTGGTTCCGAGACCAATCTGCGAAGGAACCGGGATAGTAACTGAATCGGAGGAAAGGCGTACATCAGACGATACTGATGCCAAGGGGCCACCAATGCATCCGAGGCGTCCGCCAACGGGTCGCGTGTTCTTGCCACGCACCTTTCGGTTTAGCCGGGATGCGAACAGATCCACGTCTGGGGATCCCAACTTCGCACACCGCATCTGAAAGACCTCTGGGTGTAGGGACCATTCCCCCTGGTCCAGGGTCTGGCAGCTCAGATAATCTGCCTGCCAATTCTCCACACCCGGAATGTGAACTGCCGAAATCGCCGGGACATGAGTCTCGGCCCAAGACAGGATGTCGGTCACCTCCCGGGCTGCTCGAGCACTCCTGGTGACCCCCTGGTGGTTGATGTAAGCCACCGCGGTAGCATTGTCCATCTGTACGCGAACAGGCAGGCTCTGGAGACGGTCCGACCACTGGAAGAGACAGAGTTTTATCGCTCGTAGTTCCAGCACATTTATCGGGAGGGAGGATTCCTCCTCCGACCAAGTGCCCTGGGCAGACAGGGTGCCCAGGACTCCACCCCAGGCCGACAGGCTGGCATCCGTGGTAACCACTGTCCACACCAACGGGCGTAAGGACTTGCCTTCCGCCACCGACGGGGACTGGATCCACCACAGAAGAGCCAATCTGGTCCGGCGACTCAAGGAGACCTCCAGATCCAAGGACTGAGGAAGTCTGTCCCACCTGGCCAGGATCTCCGTCTGGAGAGCCTGTGTGTGGAACTGGGCAAAGGGAATCGCCTCGAAGGCCGACACCATCAAACCCAGGCCCCGCATGCAGGCCCTGAGTGACAAGGACGGATTGTCCCAGAGGGACCGGATTTCGTCCAGCAAAGTCCGGAGCTTGTCCTCCGGCAAGAATACCTTTGCTTGAGCAGAGTCCAGAACCATTCCCAGATAGGGAAGGCGAAGCGACGGAGACAACGCTGATTTTTGAACGTTGATGGTCCACCCGAACTCCTGGAGCGTCTGTACCGTGATGGACAGATCGCGCACAAGGTCCTGACTGGCACGCGATCTCAGAAGCAGATCGTCCAGGTACCCCAGGACCGCAATGCCCTGGGCCCGCAGCAGGCCCAGGACCGGTGCCAACACCTTGGTAAATACCCTGGGTGCCGAAGCGAGACCGAACGGTAACGCCACAAACTGGTAGTGGTCCTCTGCGATAGCGAACCGAAGGTACCGCTGATGACCCTCGAAAATGGGGATGTGCAGGTACGCATCCTTCAGATCTATCGAAGCCAGGAATTCTCCTGGACTCAAGGAGGCCACAACCGAACGGAGAGACTCCATTCGAAACTTCCGAACACGCACAAAGCGGTTCAGCGCTTTCAGGTCCAGAATAGGACGCACTTTGCCCTCCTTCCTGGGCACAGTGAACAGATTCGAATAAAACCCCCGAAACCTGTCCCGATGAGGCACCGGGACAATCACCCCCTGAGCAAGCATGTCCTGCACCGCTTGATGCAAGTCCTGCAGACGCCCCGGAAGCAAATGGAGATTGGAGGGAAAATCTGTCCGCCGGCCTGGAAAGGAATTTGATCTTGTAACCTGATCGAACGATTTCCTGGACCCACCTGTCCGAGATCCGGAGCAGCCAAGGTTGGAGGAAACCGCGCAAACGTCCCCCCACCCCAGAAATGGGTGAGGGCGCCCCTTCAGGCAGAGGCGGAATGTCCCGCCGAACCGGCATTGCCGGTCTTCTGCTTACACGCCCAGGGTTTCTTCTGGTTGCCCTGGGCCTTGAAGGGCTTGCCCTTGGATTGGTTCCGAAAGGCACGAAAGGACCCCTGACTAGATTTAGGCGCAGAACCCCGCTTGCCATGGAAAGACTTGTTCTTCGGGTTCTGGGGTAGCATGGTGCTCTTACCCCCCGTGACGCCTTTCACCAAGGTATCCAACGCCTCGCCAAAAAGGCAAGAGCCAGCATAGGGAAAATCAGCAACAGTTTTCCGCGAGGACTGGTTGGCCGACCAGCTCTTCAGCCATATCAGTCACCGGTTAAGTACCGAAAAAATAAAGAAAAATAAACCCAGTTCAACCACTTGTTCTCTCCAACCGCCCCCATCTTCCCTTCCCCCTTTTCTCCCCCCCCCCCCCATAAAACACAAACCCCCCCCTTCCCTTTCCCCTCACACACACACACCCACCTTTCCCTCATCGACCAATAACTATGTGTCCACTTACTCATTGTACCATACATCTCTTTCTGTGTACATACAAATCAATATATTTTAATATGAATACTCATTAGGACTGTCCATTGCTCTGTTTTCTACCAACTAGGTCTGCTGTTCCCAGACCACTAGAGTTTACTGCTCTCAGGTTTTACACCATAATTCTCTTTTTACCTATCCATTATCCATACCTATGTACCATATGATATAGACATATGAGGTTACGCAATATGTAAATTAACTTCATATACACAGATCACTGAAGATATAATTTGTCCATTTAATTAATATTTAATGTACTTAATGTTATATGTCTTCTATGGTATTATTCAACCATTAGCAAGCTTTCTTAAGTATATATTTATTTATATTTTTTTCCTTGTGTATATAGATACAATCTTCTAGTCTTATCAAGTATTGCCATGTCTTATTTCATATGGACCAATGCATTACGCTCGAATTATGGATAAATCTTTCATATGTACCACAATAACTTTCAACCTATTTCAGTTTATCTCTTCCCCCTTCCCTTATTTCTCTCTCCACATACTTTCCTTCTCCTCTCATCCAGGAATTCCTATGTGTTGAGGCCGACCCCGCCCCCTCCTTTTTTCCATCCCCTGTGGCTGTTCCTTCCCTTGTGGCCCCACCCGGCGCACCCGGGGGGAGACGCAATTTACATGCGGACCTCCCCCCGGACCTTGGCCCCTCCTGCGGATGACGGCTGAACACATCAGCCCCGCCCGCAGTGCTAGGACCAATTACTGCGTCGGTGCCGTTGGAACGCAGGCCGCGCTTCCGCATCCGGGGGCGTGTCCTGCGTTCCATCGGCAGAGGATGCCATTGGCCGCACAATTGACGTCGGAGCGTGCTCGCGGGTCGCACTGCGCATGCTCCGGCGTCCCTCACCGACATTTAAACAGCGGCGGATGCCAGCCACGGCATCCGCCGCTGTGACCACACACAGGATCCCTTCACCACAAGGTAAATACCCGGAAACCTGCCACTCTGACAAACCACCCTCACCATTACTATCAGGTTGGTCCTAAACAAGAAATGTATCATTTCAGGGACACTGCAAGGCAACCGATCTCAGCCTGAATACCCAACACCATCCCTATTACCAGGTAACTCACCAGCTAGATATACTGCTCAACTTCTCAAATCTCCACTCTTTTACTCCTCATCATCTCATTGTGTGTAATATACATGCTATTTCTTTGGTCCCTAGACGCACTTCTCAAACAACCTAGAGGAGAGAACTAAACATGGAGTGACTTACTCGATCTAGGTATATCCTAATCAATACTTACAAATATGAATACTCCTTACACCTTCTCCCATAACCTGACGTGCTTCCATCCTAACATTTACCTAGGGACCACACTCCCTCTCTATTGACGGAGAATCAGAAATACGTTCCCTGTCAGAACACATACACCAACAAATTAAGGTATGAATATATACATTCTCCTTGTTAAAATTTCTGACACTATTCAACCTCAATATATAACAAGAAACATATACATACATATATATCTCTTTCAGAGGACCATACAAGTCACCCTTTGAACTTCAGTGCAACAGGCACATCTCCTCAACTATATATGCCGAGACTTTTGCCATAAGGTATTTTTTCCCATACCTCTGCACTTGTCTCAAGATCAGATCTTCTATCCTTTTGAGTACATTAAAAAAACTGATTCTCCCACATATACGTCTACACAGAGACAAGTGCGACCCCCCTCTTCGGCATCCTCGCTGGGGCCACATTCGGGAAGACCCACACCCTCAGGGACCAAGCGGTGCACACATCGGCACTCAACACAGCGGAACCCTCTTTTCTCCTTCTTTCTCTTAGCAGCAGTGACTCACTTGTCACACCCTCAACAAGTTACAGGTACAAAAACTTGTATATCCAAATCTTATCTACAGGTATAACATTGAATGTTTGAGATCTACCTATATTAAAACTGACATAATTCTCTATGCAATTAATTTACACAATACCTATTATGTTATGTAGGAAATCACAAACCTCCCCACTTTCAGACCCCTGAAGAAAGGCCTGCGTGCCTGAAACGCGTCGGGTGGGAGGATTTCCTTCAAGTAACAAACATATACCTCTGAGTATATGCATCACTATTCTCTTCAGTTTTATATATTCTTTGAATATCATAGTATTTATGCTTTCTGTACATACATATGCAACACTTCAGATCTATGTAAGATCTATTTTACTATTTGCTAATAAAATCATTTAAATTTTATACATTTGTGGAAGTGTGTTTGCCGGTAAAGTCCCACACCCTAGGGACACCCCCCATTCTGCCGGTTAAGTACCGCGACACTCGAGAGGCGAGCCACCAAGGGGGCCTCATTAAGGGCTGCATCACACAGATACATGACTCCTTGATGGATCTGGTCCACCATTTCCAGTCGTGCAGGCGGCACGTCATCGGACACTAGGTTGCTTCTAAGCACCTTGATCCAATCAGCCACCGCCTGAGCCACCATAACGGAAGCGAAAACGGGTTTGAGCAACGAACCCGCCACCGTATAGGAATGGCAGGCTAGAGACTCCAACCACCGGTCCGTGGGATCCCGGAAAACCGGGGTATCCTCAGTAGGAACCAAGGTAGCTTTGTTCAGCACGGCCACAGTGTGATCTACCTGTGGAGGCACACACCATCGTGATTCCGTAGCCGGCGCAAAAGGATAAAGCAATTTGAACCGACTAGGTACCAGGAATGGACGTTTTAACGTGCGCCACATTTCATTAACAGTGTAATGGAATTCCGCCGGGCAGGGAAAAACCTGCGCAGACTTGCGGGTCCTGTGCATCCCAAATGAGGACACAACACCCGGAGGGCAGGGCTCAATCCTCTAAATGTAAGGTTTCCTTAACAGAAACAATCAACTCATCCATGGTCGCCCGTTCATAGGGTGACCCTGGGGAGGATGTATCAACACCCTCCACCTCAGCCTCCCCCTCAGACCCCGGGGGGTCTAAGGATGAGCGGGACCGTGAAAAGGGCACGCTCGCAGCAGCATCCATATCCCCATCTGAATCAGAAGAGAGAGACAGCCTTGGCCGTTTTCTCGCAGCCCGTTCAGACATCAGCATTTCCATATTTGCCACTAAAGTCGCAATTACAGCAGCCAGATCAGGTCGCAGCGGGGCCACAGGAGAACTGGGGCCCCCCACTAAAGCTGGAGGAAACTTGCTTTCCTGAGAATCCATGGCTCAAGATAATGAAAAAACTACAGTGCAAAAAAGGTAGTGTACTGTCCCCTTAAATAGCGCTGCGGAGTGCGCAGCCCACCGCTACTGTCACAGCTATGAAGACCCCCAAAGGAGAAAGAAAACTGAGCCAGAAGCAGTATGCAGAAGAAGACAGAGAGATAAACTGCAGAGTCCGCAGATCGTTGCTACCTGTGTCTGTGCTGTATGAGAGGAAAAGGAAATGCTGCTGGAGGGGGCTGGCCAAAAGCCAGACCCCAGGGAAAATGGCTGCCCCATAGGGATGCATAGGAGGCTTCGCCAAGATGGCCGCCGACATGCGGCCGAACCAATCGTTTCACCGCCCACAAAATGGCGGCGGATGGCGCCAAAATGAGCTGTATACTCGCCCCAGAGGGGCTATACACGTGTGCACAGTAAAAACATGGCGGACCGCACGATTTTTCCCCCGCAGCGGTCGCCGCACAACACACAAGTCTGTACCCCCAAACATGCACCTAAGGTGACACAGGGACAGGGACCCCCAGCAAACATACAGATCTGCACACAGCGAACCCCGCAGGGATTGCACAGGGAGTCACACAGGCACAGACATGGGGACACACAGCAACACAGACTGCCACCCCAAACAGAGGCCCCACACAGAAAAGTACTTACCTGTACCCGATGGCGTGGGGGAGCCTCTATGCACGGATAAACCTCTGTCCTCATCTGACAGGGAGTGCCGTGAGCCAGGGACATGACGCTGCAGCACCGCAGACTAGTCCTGTGAGGTAGCCACCTCACGGCTGCATCCCTGCTGCGAACAGGGATGGGTCATTCTTAATGCCAGGGCGAACCATAGCTGAACGCTCGATGGCGGGCTGGGGGTCCATCTGACCCTCTGTGCCCTGGAGAACTAGGGCGGCCAGTCCGAATCCCAGCACCGCATGATCCATCTTCATCCGAAGAATAAACTAACACTAAAGCTGACAAAATAAACAGCTAGTAAAGTGAGAGAAAAAAACTGACATTTAAAAGAAAATCAAATAAAAGATTTAGGAAGGCTGAGACTGAAGCCCCAGCACAAGGTAGCCTGAACTATTTCTGATGCTAGGCAAACTAAAACTGAGTTGGGAGTGGTGATGCAGGGGGGGTATTGACCAGATGGGACAGCCCCCGTGGGTGTGTATATGCTAATGCCTTTTGTCTTTTGACTTAAGGCCCGTACACACGTACCGATCGTCGGCATACAAACGTCGGTGGACGAAGGATCTGCCGATTGTACGCGTGTTAGTATGGTGCCTCCGACAGATGTCTGCGCACAATCCGCGGACAAAAGTCTTTCGTGCAAACATGAAAATATTTGTATGCCGACACCAGAACGGACGATTGTTCGCCTGTCAGTACACAATTCGGCCGACAGACCGCAGATTTGCAAGACTGGGCATGCTCAGAAAATAGAAAACACAGGGAAAGTTAACCATTACATGACATCACTTCTGCAGTCGGCGGACAAAATTCTTGTGCTGTCCTTGTGCTGTCTTTGCACTTTTCAGCAGACACCGACATCCCGGGGAGAAAAGAGGAACATTTGTAAGCCGACCATCGGTACGTGTGTACGGGGCTTAAGTCTATATGCCTAGCTATTCCTACGGATAGGTGGACAATACCCAATAGTGATGACTTAGAGGAGGCGGCGACTGTCGGAGGACGTAAGAGAAATTTTGATTTTAATTCATTTTGGTTTTTCTATGATTCCTTTGTGCAGCAGCTTTACTTTATAAACAGCCTTGTATACTAATTACTTTATTGATTAGCGCAGAAAAACCCACCTGTATACATCACCTGTTGGCTTGTAGTTTTTTGCTTGTGTGTTTGTGCTTCTACCTGCATCTCTGCTTGCTAGCTTCTGTTTTCCATGTTCCTCTGTGCATGACCTGGCTTTGGCTGACGACCTTCCTGGCTCTCGATTCCCCTTTTGGCTGACGACATTCCTGGCTCTCGATTCCCATTGGCTGACGACTTTGTTGTCTTGTTGACTACCCTTCAGTCTAATCCCTATTGGTTCCTCCGCTCCCTGGTGCCAACAAGCAAGCATCTCCACCATCAGGAGCTCTGGTTAACACCGGTTGGCGCTTAGACTCCCCACCTCAGGTTAGCCTGCGTCTTCCACCAGGGTGAACCCTTTAAACGTTAGGCTCAGCTACAGGAGGCCTGACATATTCACACTAATCACAACCCCTTTCCCTCCTCTATTAAAAAAAAAAAAAAAAAAAACAACTTCGTTGCACACACACTCACACAGCCTACTGTGTTTCTTAGGCAGCCGCTTCGCTCCTCTTGCTCAGCTACACCTGTATAGCTTTGTCAGCTCCTGCATCCTCCCTCAGTCAGCCTGTCTCTCTCTGGTCGCGCGCCTACAGCTTCCCTGGTCTGACTATCACACCCCCGGGCCCCCACTGCATCTCCCGATCAGCCTCGCACTTGTGGTCTCCCTGTCAAGTATTGGTCCCCACCGCCTCTCTCACTCAGCGTCCAACTCACGGTCTTCCGGCCCCCGTCACCTCACCTGGGCAGGTCAGTGTGTCTCACTCCTGGTCACTCTCTCCAACATTCTCTAACATCCACCCTGCTCTCACACAGCATGTCTCTCCCGTCCCCTGAGCTCTCACACAGCGTGTCTCTCCCGCCTCCTAAGCTCTCACACAGCGTGTCTCTCTCGCCTCCTAAGCTCTCACACAGTGCGTCTCTCACGCCGCCTGAGCTCTCCAAAACCAGGAAAAAAGCTGGTATTATCCCCAAAATTTTGCCCAATATATGGATCTGAATTTGCATGTGAAAAAACTGAATTTTTGTAAGATCTTACCTGTAAAATTCCTTTCTATGAGTCCTCCGACAGTCGCCGCCACTTCATATTCATCACTAATGGGGTTATTGACCTTTGCTCCGCAGGAGTAGCTAGGCAACAAAATAGTTAATATCAAAGCTTTTAGCATATCCCACCCCTAGGGGGTGGTCCCCTCAGTCAATACCTCCCTGCTTCCTGCATTCCCAACTCAGTTTCAGTAGCATAGCAGTAGAGTACATAAACAAACTCCAAAAGAGGGGCGGGGGCGGCGACTGTCGGAGGACTCAGAGAAAGGAATTTTACAGGTAAGATCTTACAAAATTTCCGTTTTCTCTTACGTCCTCCGACAGTCGCCGCCACGTCATATTCATCACTAATGGGGACGTCCCATAACAGTGTAGACATGAGGGGTGGGAAAAACGCAGCCACGCATAAAGCAACGCAGTACCCACATCAGAGAAAGGAACCTTACCAAAGTAAGAGAACCAACTGGGCAACAGAAAAAAAAACGTGCAAAACAGGAGCAACAACCCAGGAAAACAAGTAACCTAGGGATAAAACATCCCAACAGCCAAGGACCCAAAACAAGGGGCCCTAAGGCACTGCCGCACAAAGAACCTTGCGGCCAAAGGAAGCATCCGCCGATGCCTGAACATCCACCTTGTAGAATTTTGAGTAGGTGTGAACCGACGACCAAGTCGCCGCCTTACACACCTGGGCCACAGAAGCCTGATGACGATAGGCCCAAGACGTACTCAGAGACCTGGTAGAGTGTGCCTTTACAGGCTTGCACAATGGTATAGGCTTGCACAATGGTCTGTCTGATACATTTGGCGATGGTCGCAGCCGACGCTGCCATGCCCTTCCGAGGACCCTCTGGAAGAACAAAAAGAGAATCCGACTTGCGAAAGGATTTTGTCGATGACAGGTAAACCTTGATCGCCCTAACATCATCCAAGGAATGCAAGCCACCTCCCTTGGATGCTTAGGTTTCGCGCAAAGCGAAAGCAAGACATTGTCCTCATTGGAGGTGAAATTCCGAGATCCTCTTCGGAAGAAAAGAAGGGTTAGGTCGTAAGACCACCTTATCCAGGTGAATCACCAAGTAGGGAGAGCTGAAGGACAAGGCCGCCAGCTCCGAAACCCTGCGAGCCGAAGTGATTGCCACCAAAAAGGCAACCTTCTTAGACAAGAGAGATTTCCCTGAGCTTCTCAAAGGGAGCATGTTGCAACACGGACAGAACAAGGTTCAAGTCCCATGGAGGTAAAGGATTCCTCCGAGGAGGAGCCAAGTGACGCTCCCCTTGAACAAAGGTGCTAACCAAACAATTAGACGCCACAGGGCGTTGAAAAAGAACGGCCAGTGCAGAAATCTGACCCTTAATCGTGGCCAACGCCAAACGCTGGTCCACTCCAGTTTGTAGGAAAGCCAACACTCTTGATACCGAGTACGAGCGAGGAGAATACCCCCTGGACTCACACCAGACAAAATACGCTTTCCAAGTACGGTAGTAAATCTTCCCCGAAGAGGCTTTTCTAGCCTTGATCAAAGTGGGAATGACCTCAGGTGAGAGACCCCTATCCTTCAGGACCTGGCTTTCAACAGCCAGGCCGTTAAAGCCAGCGACTGTAAAGCAGGATGGAAGATCGGCCCTTGAGACAGGAGATCTTCTCGAAGAGGCAGACGCCACGGAGCGTCGACCGCCAGATTCACGAGGTCTGCGTACCAAGACCGGCGAGGCCAGTCCGGTGCCACCAGAATCACCGTGCGCGGTTCCGAGGCCAACCTGCGAAGGAACCTGGATAGCAGCTGAATCGGTGGAAAGGCATACATCAGACGATACTGACTCCAGGACGTCACTAACGCGTCTGAGGCGTCTGCCCGAGGATCGTGCGTCCTTGCTACGAACCTTTCCACCTTGTTGTTTAGACAAGACGCGAACAGGTCCACATCTGGGGATCCCCACTTCACGCACAGCATCTGAAAGACATCCGGGTGAAGGGACCATTCTCCCTGGTCCAGGGTCTGGCGACTCAGATAATCCGCCTGCCAGTTCTCCACTCCCGGAATGTGAACCGCCGTTATCGCCGGGACGTGCGTCTCGGCCCAAGACAGAATGTCGGCCACTTCCCGAGCCGCGCGGGCACTCCTGGTGCCCCCTTGGTGGTTGATGTAGGCCACCGCTGTGGCAGTGTCCGTCTACACCCGAACCGGACAGCCTTGAAGCCTGTCCGTCCAACGCAGAAGGCAGAGATGTATTGCTCGCAATTCCAGAATGTTGATCGGAAGGGAGGATTCCTCCCCCGACCAAGTTCCCTGGGCGGACAGAACGCCAAGGACACCACCCCAGCCCGACAGGCTGGCATCCGTGGTGATCACCGTCCACGACAAAGGACGAAAAGACTTGCCCCCCGACACCGCCGGGGACTGGAGCCACCACAAAAGACCCCTTCGGGTGAGGCCGCTCAACGAAATCCGCAGATCCAGAGATTGCGGACGCCCGTCCCACTTGGCCAGGACCTCCGCCTGAAGATCCCGTGTGTGAAACTGGGCGAAGGGAATCGCCTCGAAAGCCGAGACCATCAATCCCAGACACCTCATACACGTCCGGAGGGACGAGCACTGATTGTCCCTGAGGGACCTGACTTCGTCCTGAAGTGTCCGGAGCTTGTCTTCCGGCAGGAAGACCTTCGCTTGAACAGAGTCCAGTATCATTCCCAGGTAGGGAAGACGAACGGACGGACACAACGTTGACTTTGGGAAATTTATCGTCCAACCGAACTCCTGCAGAGTCTGCATCGTGATGGACAGGTCGTTCACCAGGCCCTGACTGGTCCCAGACCGAATCAAGATATCGTCCAGACATCCCAAGACCGAGATGCCCTGGGCTCTCAGTAAAGCCAGGACCGGCGCAAGCACCTTGGTGAAAACCCACGGAGCCGAAGCGAGACCGAAGGGTAATGCCACAAAATGGTAGTGATCCTCCGCAATGGCGAATCGAAGGTACCTCTGGTGACCCTCGAAGATGGGGATGTGTAGGTACGCATCCTTCAGATCGATGGAGGCCATGAATTCCCCCGGAACCAGGGCAACAACCACCGAGCGCAGGGATTCCATGCGAAACTTGCGAACCCGCACAAAGTGGTTCAGAGCTTTCAGGTCCAGAATCGGACGTACCTTGCCCTCCTTTCTGGGCACAGTGAACAGATTGGAATAGAACCCCCGAAATCTGTCCCGATGAGGCACCGGAACAACCACTCCCTGGGCCCGCAGGTCCCGCACCGCCAGGTGCAGATCCCACAAGCGCTCCGGAGTCAGCTGAAGGTTTGAGGGGAAAAATCTGCCCGCCGGCCGAGAGAGAAACTCGATCTTGTAACCAGATCGAACGATTTCCTGAACCCACCTGTCCCGAACGCGGTCCAACCAGGGTTGAAGAAAACCGAGCAAACGTCCCCCCACCCCAGAACTGGGTGAGGGCGTCCCTTCAGGCCGTATTGTTATGGGCAGCGGACCCGGACTGGCCGGACTTCTGCTTACCCGTCCACGGCTTCTTCTGGGAGCCTTGGCCCTTGAAGGGCTTGCCCTTATAGTGCGACCGAAAGGCACGAAAGGACCCCTGAGAGGGTCTAAACGAGGCATTCTTCTTACCACGAACAAACTTATTCTTGTGAGTCTGGGGCAAGAGAGTGCTCTTACCCCCAGAAATACCCTTTATCAGAGTATCCAAAGATTCGCCAAAAAGGCGAGATCCCGCGTAGGGCAAATTAGCTAAAGTCTTGCGAGAAGATTGGTCAACAGACCAACATTTCAGCCATATCAGGCGACAGTTCAATACCGCCACACGTGAAAGACGCGCAGCCAAAGGGACTAAATCTAAGTCCACATCACACAAATACATGACACCCTGATGAATCTGATCCACCATAGCCAAAGTTGTCGGCGGGGCAGAGTCAGCCACCAGGGTGCGCCTGAGCACCTGCGTCCAATCCGCAATAGCCTGGGCTGCCATAATGGAAGCAAAAATCGGCTTCAGCATAGAGCAAGCAACCGTATAAGAATGACGGGCCAGAGACTCCAATCTCCTGTCCGTAGGGTCCCGGAACACCGGGGTATCCTCAGCAGGGATCGCAGTGGATTTATTTAAAATCGCCACTGCATGATCCACCTGAGGCAGCACACACCAGCGCTCATCAGTGGCGGGTGTAAATGGATAACGCAGCTTGAACCTTCTCTGCAAAGCAAAAGGCTTTTTTAAATTGCGCCATTGCTCATCAACCGCGCGCTGAAAATCCGTAGAGCAAGGAAAAACCTGCGATGTTTTGCGTTTTCTTTGCGTCCCATAAGAGGACATCAAAACAGGAGGACATGGTTCATCCTGCAAATGCAGCGTTTGCTTGATAGAAGCAACCAACTCATCCATGAGTGCAAGCTCTTCAGACAAGCCAGGGGGGAGAATTATCAACCCCTTCCACCTCAGCCTCCCCCTCAGACCCAACAAGGTCTAGAGATGAGTGAGACCCTGAGAAGGGCACTCCAGCCATAGCAGCCCCATCGCCCTCTGAATCAGAGGAAACAGACACCCTGGGCCTTTTTGTGGATCGATCAGCCACCAGCATCTGCACCTGAGCAGCCAAATTTGCCACAATAGTAGCCAGATCAGCCCCCTCGGGGGAAGCAGCAGCCCCTTGGCCCCCCACCAAGGCGGGAGGAAACTTGCAATCCTGAGAATCCATGCCCCAGTAGTATTAGGAAAAAAGGAGTACTGCCACTTTAAGATCGCGGCGAGCGCAGCCCACCGCACCCACTGAATACACCGACCCCCACAGGGATAAGAATACTAGGCAAGGAACACAGGAAAATGGAAAGGTAAAAACCTGGAGAGATCACACAGGCTGCTGCACCGATCGCTGTCCCAGAGCAAAAGGAAGTGATGCAATGACTGACCGCCCCTGTAAAGCCTATATAAGGCTATACAAACATGGCCGCTCGGCTGAGGATTTCATAGGCATATAGAAAATGGTGCCGACATGTGGCCTGATCGATCGCCGCCAAAACGCCGCGCCTTACCACACAGGACCGGCCACCATCATTCTGCCGCAAAAAAATGGCGGATCGCCGCACAGCATGTCCAAAACCAGACTGCTTCATGTATGCACTCAGCAGAGCAGGAGAGCCCCCCCCTCGCAGCCCACACACAGGCAGTAAT
This sequence comes from Pelophylax lessonae, assembly GCF_965119305.1. Classification (NCBI taxonomy): domain Eukaryota; kingdom Metazoa; phylum Chordata; class Amphibia; order Anura; family Ranidae; genus Pelophylax; species Pelophylax lessonae. The sequence goes on along the minus strand of NC_138768.1, from coordinate 493,919,804 downwards.
TCCACACAGGAACTGACAGGGAGCTCAGCAGCCACACAGACATGCAGGGTCACACAGTCCCAGACTGACACCCAATAGACAGGTCCCCACATAAAGATACACTTACCAGTCCGGATGGCGTGGGGAGCCTGCTCCAGCGACCAAACCACTGTACTGAGGACAGGGAGTGTCGCAGCCGTGACGCAATGGAACTGCGATGCGAAACCGCAATGGCGTCCAGTGAGGTAGCCACCTCACAGATAGCATCCCTGCAGCGAACAGCGAACAGGGATGGGTCGTTCAATGTGCCAGGGAAACCTGTGCTGAACGCTCGATGGCAGGCTGGGAAGCCCCTGGCCCTGAGCCCTGGGATCCAGGGTGGCCAGTCCGAGACCCAGCTCCGCACGATCATCTTCATCAGAAGAAGCTAACTAATGCTGAAAATAAACAGCTAAGTAAAAGAAAGAGAAAAAAACTCCAAATAAAATCAAAAAGAGAAAAGAAGCTGAGACTGAAAGCCCCAGCACAGGAACAGCCAGCCTACTCCTAAGCTAGGCATTAGAAACTGAGATGGGAATGCAGGAAGCAGGGAGGTATTGACTGAGGGGACCACCCCCTAGGGGTGGGATATGCTAAAAGCTTTGATATTAACTATTTTGTTGCCTAGCTACTCCTGCGGAGCAAAGGTCAATAACCCCATTAGTGATGAATATGAAGTGGCGGCGACTGTCGGAGGACGTAAGAGAAATATAGCCAGCAGAATCTTCACATGTATGCCTATGTTAGTGAATGCAGACCAGGTCACCCCTGACCTTTATGCTCCTAGTGGAATCATTAGCACACAAAATTTGATTTCAAACTACTATCAAAAGCATCTCTGTCCAAGGTCAGGTATACAAAATTACTTTATTTACAGACAATATAACAACCCTTTCTAATCCAGCACTTTTCCTGAGCTTTTGAAAAAAATGTTTAAACACCATTACTTACCACAAAATGAATGATCCTAAATAAAACCTACTTGGCATGGGCATAGATGGGTACACGGTATCCCAACTGCTAGGACAACTTCCATTCTCTTGGTCTAAGACAAGGCATATTTTGGTGTTCAATTACCAGTGTCTATATACAGTATCTCACAAAAGCGAGTACACCCTACAATGTAAAGTAGTGAGTGTACAACTTGTATAACAGTGTACATTTGCTATCCCCTCAAAATAACTCAACACAGCCATTAATGTCTAAACCGCTGGCAACAAAAGAGAGTACACTCCTAAGTCAAAAATGTCCAAAATGGGCTCAATTAGTCATTTTCCCTCCCTGGTGTCATGTGACTCAGTGTTACAAGGTCTAAGGTGTGAATGGGGAACAGGTGTGTTAAATTTGGTGTTGTCGCTCTCACTCTCTCATACGGGTCACTAGAAGTTCAACATGGCCCCTCATGGCAAAGAACTCGGGAGGATCTGAAAAAATAATTGTTGCTCTACATAAAGATGTCCTAAGCTAAAAAAAGATTGCTAAGACCGTGAAACTGAGCTGCAGCACGGTGGCCTAGACAATACAGCTGTTTAACAGGACGGGTTCCACTCAGAAAAGGCGGCCAACCAAATAAGTTGAGTGCACGTGCTCAGCGTCATATCCGGTTGTCTTTAAGAAATAGATGTATGAGTGCTGCCAGCATTGTTGCAAAGGTTGAAGGTGTGGGGGTCAGCCTGTCAGTGCTCAGACCATACGCCGCACACTGCATCAAATTGGTATGCATTGCTGTCGTCCCAGAAGGATGCTTCTTCTAAAGATGATGCCCAAAAAAAACCCGCAAACAGTTTGCTGAAGTCATGCAGACTAAGGACATGGATTACTGGAACCATGTCCTGTGGTCTGATGAGACCAGGAGAAACTCATTTGGTTCCGATGGTGTCAAGTGTGTGGCAACCAGGTGAGGAGTACAAAGACAAGTGTGTCTTGCCTAAAGTCAAGCATGATGGTAGGAGTATCATGGTCTGTGGCTGCATGAGTGCTGCCAGCACTGGGGAGCTACAGTTCATTGAGGGAATCAAATGCCAACATGTATTGAGACATACTAAAGTAGAGCATGATCCCCTCCCCTAGGAGACTGGTCCGCAGGGCAGTATTCCAACATGATAACCACCACAAACACACCTCCAAGACTGCCTTGCTAAAGAAGCTGAGGGTAATGGTGATGGACTGGCCAAGCATGTCTGGAGACCTAAACGCTATTAAGCATCTGTGGGGCATCCTCAAACGGAAGGTGGAGGAGCGCGAGGACTCTAACATTCACCAGCTCCGTGATATCATCATGGAGGAGTGGAAGAGGACTCCATAGGCAACCATGTGAAGCTCTCGTGAACTCCATGCCCAAGGGGGTTAAGGCAGTGCTGGAAAAAAATGGTGGCAAAACAAAATATTGACACTTTGGGCCCAATTTGGACATTGTCACTTAGGGGTGTACTCCCTTTTGTTGCCAGCAGTTTAGACATTAATGGCTGAGTGTTGAGTTATTTTGAGGGGACAGCAAATTTACACTGGTATACAAGCTATACATTCACTACTTTACATTGTAGCAAAGTATAATTTCTTCAGTGTTGTCACTGAAGAGATTATAAAATATTTACAAAAATGTGAGGGGTGTACTCATTTTGTGAGATACTGTATAATCTATTCTGGCAAGACTATATTCCTTTAATAAATTACACTAGAGTTACACAGATTAAGCAAATTTTATCTGACCTGATCTGGAAAAATTAGCATTAGCATTTAAAATCATGCTCTCACTCAGTCTTCAGAGCCCTACCAATTTCAGTCCTCGATTCCTTTTTCACATCTCGGGAACGCATACTCTGCGCATAAGCTTAGCAGGTACAGAAGGCTAGGCATCCAGAAAGGTAGGTAACATAGGTTTACCAGAAGAAAAAAAAATCTACAAAAGGTAATGTGGCATCTTGAGGGGTTACATGAACTATAAACACTTGGCAACCAACCAGCAAATGTACTTTTGTAGTAGTTAACAGCGGAGTAAGATATACAATGGAACAGTGAGCAGTTTGAACACAAATAAGTAATGAGAAACATCAAAATATTGCTGCTCACCTTCTTAAGTGTTGTCACAAGATCGGTATTCTTCTGCAGAATATTAGAAGTTAGCTGAAGGCTACCAAGCTTCTCCAGAGCACCTAGACATCGGTTAACATCCTATGCAAAAACAAAAATTTTGATAAGGACAAAAACAGGATTCACAAACCAGCCACTTGCTGCCCAGGCTAATTTTGACTTTTCTCACATACATGTTAAAAAATGACTTTGAATCTACAAACATTGCATATTTTCTGAAAGCAGAGGCTCTGGAGAATAAAATTGTGGCTGTTGCAATTTTTTATGTTGCACTATTCGCACAGCCAATTATTAGTTGCACATTTTCAGGAAAGAAAAAAAAAAAAAAAAAAAAAACACACTTCAATGCATATTAGTGCACACAAACACAATACCCAATTTTTTGGTAAGATTTAAAAGAGGATGTTGAGCCGAATAGATACGAAGCATGTCAAGAATTACAGTTTTGCATGCATGTGAAATGGCGCCAAACTTCAGTACCTAAAAATCTCCATAAGCGGCGCTTCAAAAGCCCTTACAGGTTTAGAGTTAAACGTGAGCTCTGCTGCTATAATTATTGTTCTCACTCTGTCTGCGCCGATACCTCAAATTTGTAGTGCAATCACCGTTTACATACGCATGCACAGGAGCGCATGAGCACCGGAGGATGGAGGAGGTTTAAATTTGTTTACTATTTTTTGTTAAAGCTCTATTATATTTTTGCTGTTATAGCAAATACACATGAAAGAAAAAAAAAAAAAAAAAACGATGTCAGAAGGACTATAAGGTTCAGGCTTAGAACCGTTCTCAGTACAGTACACAGTACCAGACACAGTAGGCTTTACATACTGGTGCAGAAAGCATATCAAAATATTACATGGTAATTAAGAAAGGAGTATAACTGCCTTATTTAATTGTACCTACAGGTAAGCCTATAATAAGGCTTACCTGTAATTACTGTGAATATCTCCTAAACTTGCACAGTTTAGTAGATATTCCAAGTGCACGCAGCCAATGATGTCGGCGCATGCACTCTGAAGGCCTTGCTTACCGTGCCAGGACCTTCAGAGCCCCTGCTGCAAATGACGGCTCTGGCGCACATGCGCAGGAGTGACATCATTACGGTTCCAGCCATTCACAAGGCCGAAGCCCACGAACCAGGAACAAACACCGGGAAAGATTTCAGCCATCTTAGCAGTGTGCAGGAGTCGCTGAGGACCGCTTTGTTTTAAGGTATTTCATAATGAGCTAGTATGCGATGCATACTAGCTCATTATGCCTTTGTCTTACAGGTTTTTTTTTTCAATGTGAATAGAGTAAAATCTCATGAGAATGCCATTAGAAATAACAAAGGAAAAGTCCTTCACCTGGAGAGGGCTTTCAACAAAGAGGGTAAAAAAAAAGAAAAACTTCCTCAGGTGCGCACACAAAAAAATATGGTTATAACCAGATAAGCGTGTAGAAATCGGAATTAAAGTGTAGTAGCCAGTAAACATGGGTGAAAAGAAAGAGAAAAAAAGAAATAAGGGAAAAAGGGGGGGTATGACCCAAGCACTATGAGGTGAAATACACGGGATAGCCAAGAAATGAGACAGGGAGATCGGACGCAGGAGGCAAATTTAGAAGAATGTCAGAAGAGATTCCAGAACGACCAAATCAAAGCGTAATCATCAGCTTTGCAACAATAGAAGAGGGCACCAGATAAGTATAAGCAAGATAAAAAACGGAATTTTTGTAAAATCTTACCGTAAAATTCCTTTCTCTGAGTCTTCTCACAGTCTTCACTAATGGGTATTGCTTCCTCTCTACAGGAGTTTCTAGGCATAAGACTTGTAAAAGAACAATTCATCTACATAGTCACACCCATGGGGGCTGTCCTTCTAGTCCAATACCCCCCTGCAATATCCATTCCAATTCAGTTTGGTCGCAAGCAGTGATAGTGTATAAAAAACCCCCAAAAGGGGGGCGGGGCGGCGACTGTCGGAGGACTCAGAGAAAGGAATTTTATGGTAAGATTTTACAAAAATTCAGTTTTCTCTTACGTCCTCCAGCAGTCGCCGCCCATTCACACAGTCTTCACTTATGGGGACGTACCAAAGCAGTGTAGACATGAGGGGTGGGCAACGCAACCGGCAGAAAAGCAACGCAGTATCCACATCAGAGAAAGGAACTTTACATGCACAGAAAGGTAACCTTTTGGGTAACAAAAAAGGGCTCAACATGAGCAACAACCCAGGAAAACAAATAACCAAGGGGAAAAACAACCCCAACAGGCAGGGACCCGAACAAAACCAGGGTTCCCTATGGCACTGTCGCACAGAGAACTTTGCGGCCAAACAATGCATCAGCTGATGCCAGAACATCAATTTTGTAGAATTTGGAAAAGGTGTGCACCGACGACCAAGTCGCAGCCTTGCACACCTGGGCCACCGAAGCCTGATGCCGAAGGGCCCAGGACGTACTCACCGACCTGGTAGAGTGCGCCTTAAAAGGGAAGGGAGGGACCCTCTCCCGCAACGAATAGGCCTGGACAATGGTCTGTCTGATCCATTTGGCAATGGTTTCCGCAGACGCAGCCATACCCTTCTGAGGACCCTCAGGAAGTACAAAGAGAGAATCCGATTTCCTAAAGGATTCAGTCGCCGACAGGTAAACCCTGATCACCCTGACAACATCCAAAGAATGCAAGGCAACCTCCTTTAGATGCTTAGGGTTCGCACAAAGCGAAGGTAAAACAATGTCCTCATTGAGGTGAAAATCCGAAACCACCATTGGCAGAAAGGACGGATTAGGTCGCAAGACCACCTTATCCCTATGAACCACCAGGTAAGGGGAACGGCAGGATAACGCCGCCAACTTCGACACTCTGTGAGCAGAAGTGATCGCTACCAGGAATGCAACCTTCTTAGATAACATAGGTAACGAAATTTGCCTGATGTTTTCAGACGGGGAACGTTGCAACACGGACAAGTTCAAGTCACATGGAGGTAAGGGCACCTTTCTGGGAGGGGCTAAGTTACGCACACCTTGGATAAAGGTGCGAATCAAGGAATTAGACGCCACAGGGCACTGGAAAAGAACAGCCAGTGCAGATACCTGGCCCTTAATCGTGGCCAATGCAAGGCGCAGGTCCACACCAGCCTGTAGGAAAGCTAACACTCTCGCCACAGAGTAGGAACGAGGAGAGAAACCCCTGGATTCACACCAGGCAAAATAGGCTTTCCGTGTACAGTAATAAATCTTACCAGAAGAGGCTTTTCTAGCCTTGATCAAAGTAGGAATAACCTCTGAGAGGAGACCCCTGTCTCTCAGGACCTGGCTTTCAACAGCCATGCCGTTAAAGCCAGCGACTGTAAAGCAGGATGGAAGATCGGTCCCTGAGACAGCAGATCTTCGCGCATTGGCAGCCGCCACGGAGGCTCTACAGCCAGGTGAACGATGTCCGCGTACCAGGACCGGCGAAGCCAGTCCAGCGCTACCAGAATCACCAGGGATTGTTCCGAGGCCAACCTGCGAAGGAACCTGGACAACAACTGAATCGGAGGAAAGGCATAAATCAGACGAAACTGATGCCAAGGCACCACCAATGCGTCCGAGGCGTCTGCCAGAGGATCGCGCGTTCTTGCCACGAACCTTTCCACCTTGTGGTTTAGCCAAGACGCGAACAGATCCACATCCGGGGATCCCCACTTCACGCATAGCATTTGAAATACCTCCGGGTGCAGGGACCATTCCCCCTGGTCCAGGTTCTGGCGGCTCAGATAATCAGCCTGCCAATTCTCCACACCCAGAATGTGAACCGCCGATATCGCCGGGACATGAGTCTCGGCCCAAGACAGAATACTGGATACTTCCTGGGCCGCCCGGGCACTCCTGGTGCCCCCTTGGTGGTTGATGTACGCTACCGCAGTGGCATTGTCCATCTGCACCCTTACAGGACGGCCCTGAAGACGATCCGACCAATGGATCAAGCACAGCCCGATTGCTCTCAATTCCAGAATGTTTATCGGGAGGGAGGATTCCTCCTCCGACCAAGTGCCCTGGGCAGACAGGTTGTCCACAACGCCACCCCAGCCCGACAAGCTGGCATCCGTGGTAATTACCGTCCACAGTATTGGCCGGAAAGATTTCCCGGTCGACACCCCCGGGGACTAAAGCCACCACAAGAGATCCAGTCTGGTTTGGCGACTCAGAGATACGCTCAGGTCCAAGCACTGAGGTAGTCTGTCCCACCTGGCCAGGATCTCCGCCTGGAGAGATCGCATGTGAAACTGTGCAAATGGTATCGCCTCGAAGGCTGACACCATCAACCCCAGGGACCGCAGGCAGGTCCTGAGTGACGAGGATTTGTTGTCCCTGAGGGACCTGACCTCGTCCTGCAGGGTCCGGAGCTTGTCCTCCGGTAAGAACACCTTTGCTTGAGCAGAGTCCAGAACCATTCCCAGATACGGGAGACGAACCGAAGGCGACAAGGTCGACTTCTGAATGTTGATTGTCCAACCGAACTCCTGAATCGTCTGAACTGTAGTGGACAGATCGCGCAGCAGGCTCTGACTGGCACTCGATCTTAACAGGAGATCGTCCAGATAACCCAAGACCGCAATGCCCTGTGCCTGCAACAGGCCCAGAACAGGCGCCAACACTTTGGTAAAGACCCTTGGAGCCGACGCGAGACCGAAAGGTAACGCCACAAACTAGTAATGTTCCTCCGTGATAGCGAATCGGAGGTACCTCGGATGACCCTCGAAAATGGGGATGTGTAAATACGCATCCTTCAGGTCTATAGAGGCCAGGAACTCCTCTGGATTCAGGAAGGCCACCGAGCGGAGTGATTCCATGCGGAATTTTCGAACGCGCACAAAGCGGTTCAGCGATTTTAAGTCGAGAATAGAACGCACTTTGCCCTCCTTTCTGGGGACAGTGAACAGATTCGAATAAAAAAGCCGAAACCTGTCCCGATGAGGCACCGGGACGACAACCCCCTGGGCGAGAAGATCCTGCACCGCCTGATGTAACCGCCCTGGGGTCAAATGAAGATTTGAGGAAAAGAATCTGTTCGCCAACCGTGAAAGAAATTCAATCTTGTACCCTGACCAAATGATTTCCTGAACCCACCTGTCCATGATTCGGAGCAGTCAAAGTTGGAGGAAACCGTGCAAACGTCCCCCCACCCCTGAAATGGGTGAGGGCGTCCCTTCAGGCAGAGGCGGACTGAGCCGCCGTCCCAGCCTGACCGGATTTTTGTTTGCCGAACCAGGGCTTTTTCTGGCCACCTTGGCCCTTGAAGGGTTTTCCCTTGTTCTGCGCCTTGAAGGCACGAAAGGACCCCTAATTAGGTTTAAAGGAGGGGGCCCGCTTACCGCGGAAACATTTTCCCTTAGAGTTCTGGGGCAGCAAAGTGCTCTTGCCCCCCGTGACTCCTTTAACCAATTCATCCAGGGATTCCCCAAAAGCCGAGACCCCGCATAGGGGATATCAGCCACCATCTTTCTGGATTTCTGGTCAGCCGACCAGCTTTTTAACCAGATTAAGTGACGGTTAATCACTGCGACACTGGACAGGCGTATCGCCAAAGGGGCCTCATTTAGAGCCGCATCGCACAAATACATGACCCCTCAATAAAACTGATCCACCATCTCCACTGTAGTGGGAGGGGCGGAGTCAGCCACGAGGGTGCGTTTTAGCACCTTGGTCCAATCCGCCACAGCCTGAGCCACCATCACCGAGGCAAAAATAGGCTTGAGCATGGAACCCGCCACCATGTAGGAATGTCGGGCAAGAGATTCCAGCCTCCTATCAGAAGTGTTCCCTAAACACCGGAGAGCCCTCGGTGGGGACCAGGGTAGCTTTGTTCAGGGTAGCTTTGTCGATTGACGTCTTCCTGAAGACATCAATCGACGTAACGTACGTAGAGCGTCATCGCGCCACATCCCAAGGGGAACGCATATCCGGACCGTGGCACGCACGGCGTCCCGGAAGTGCGCAACCATCATTGTTTTTACCTGCCGATTCATTCTTTACGTTTGTAAGTACCCATTTTTGATTTAATAAAGCCTTTTAAAAAACGGTACTACTCTATGTGAGCCTTCTTCCCCCGCATATACACCCGTGGACCCCAATTTCAAGGACCCCGACACGGAGGACTCGGGCAGGATATTGGACCAGACTAGGGACACAGTAACCAGACAAGGGGACCCCCAGGATTATATATCCAAGGCTTCATACCCCTGCAGGCGTGATCAAATCTGGTGAGTGCGGTCCAAGGGGTGCGGGGAGCACTGAATGGTCACCGACACTCGAGCACCACCATAACTTCTGCTAGAGCACCTGCACCAGTCACTTTTTGTACCCCTAATTTAGGGAGTGGTTTACCATAGTGGGACTCACCTTTCCTTTAGGACTATAGCCATTACGGATTAACCAGTACCTTGAATTCTGATGTTATATTTTTGAGTGGTTTTATAATTTATATACCTGCGTTTTTACAGTTTTATGTCAACATTTGATGCTTCTTATTGCAGAGTTTGCACCTTTTAAGAATTTCACAGTTCACATATGTATTAATACATGATTTTAGGTTGATCCACCAGAGTTTTATTAATCTTTATAGGTTTGACTTCACTCATATTTATGGTTTTACTCACTTCGGAATTTCATTCATCAATTTATATTTGTAGTTGGCACCAGCACCATTGTGCACTTTTTACAGAGCTGGATCACCAATATTTTTTTTGCACTTACCATAGATTTTTCACCAGTATGAAGCACATGACACTTTATTAATTTTATATTCAACATTTATTTAGCATCATTATAAAATACACGGATTAGCAGGTATACACTGGCAGCGCCATCAACCTTTTCTTGCATTTTCAATCTTACTATATTTCTAGGAATATAGTGTACAGGTGGGCTGCAGCCAGCATTAACAACTAATAAATTATCCTAAGCGCAGATTTTTTTCATTTCATCAGCACATTTTTGTCACCAAAGTTGCCACAACAGCCGCCAAATTAGTCTGGTTGGAGGATTCAGAGTATCCTGAATCCCCCACCAAAGTTGGAGGGAATTTGCTGTCCTGGGATTCCATAACAGAAATAAAAAGTTTTTAAAACTGGCCCTTTAAGAGCGCCGCGGACCACGCAGCGCACCGCTATAGAGACTGTGAGACACAGACCCCCCGCAGGGACAAAACTGACCAGGAAGATTGCACAAAGTAGGACAAGGAAAAGAACAGCAGGACAGAACCCCACAGTGTGTTACCAGCTCCTTCGGTCAGCTCTGTGAGAAAGTAGGAAGTGAATTCATCGCTGGAGGCTGAACTCAGGCTGCAGGCCAAGGGAAAATAGCTGCCTATTGAAACTATGGGAGGCTTCGGCAAGATGGCCGCCGACATGTGCTCTGAAACGATCGCATGCCACACGTAAGATGGCAACGCAAGGCGCCAGAAAACACTACATAGCATGTTGTAAAGACGCCCATAATGAAGCCAGACATGCTGCCCACACTTAAAATGGCGGACCGGCGGTTTTTAACCCCGCAGCGGTCGCCGCATCTATCTGCACCTCCAAGCACCCTAAAGTGACTTTAGGAGAGGGACCCCCCAATCCCCCATACAGCGCTGCTGTGAGAGAATAAAACCCCCACAGGGACCGGAAACAGGGAGCCCAAAACGCACAGATATAGGGGACACCACAGACACACAGGACTGCCGACCCCAGACAGAGGCCTCACACAGAATGTACTTGTACCCGATGGCGTGGGGTGCCTCACGTCAAGCGGGAAACCGCCCACCCTCAGATGGCAGGGGAGTGCTGCCAGCCAGGAACGCAGGACACAAGTAATGCACGGACTAACCTAGGCTGTGTCCAGTGAGGTAGCCACCTCACATGGCTGCATCCCTGATGGACAGGGATGGGTCGTTCGCGAGGCCAGGGCGAACACATAGCTTGCAAAACACTCGATGGCGGGCTGGGATTCCATCTGATCCTCTGTCCTGGAGAACCAGGACGATCAGTCCGATTCCCAGCTCCGCAAACGCCGTCTTCATCCGAAGATCCAACTAACTAGTGCTGACAAAATAAACAGCTAGCAAAGTAAGGAAAAATGACATTTTCAGAAAAGAAATCATAAAAGAAAAAGAGGAAGGCTGAGACTGTAGCCTTAGCACAGGGAAGCCTATCCACTCCTAAGCTAGGCAGAAGACAAACTGAATTGGGATGGCTATTGCAGGGGGGTATTGGACTAGAAGGACAGCCCCCATGGGTGTGACTATGTAGATGAATTGTTCTTTTACAAGTCTTATACCTAGAAACTCCTGTGGAGAGGAAGCAATATCCATTAGTGAAGACTGTGTGAATGGGTGGCGACTGTCGGAGGACGTAAGAGAAAGTGTAATTTATGAAATATCCCTTACATGTAAACAAACTGTAAACTACACACAGGGCTGGTATAGTTGCTCAGATAAAAGTAGTGGCCTCGATGGACTGGAGAGCAATTACAGGCACAGACCAGGAATCAGCACGGGGAGAGCTGGCAGCTTCCAGGGCTCAGACACACACCACTGCAGCTGAGTGCACAAACAGACAGATTGAGAGAGGGGGCAGGCCGCAACGCGTTTCTGAGGCCTTGCCTCCTCCATCAGGCTAACCCACCCCACAAATGATGACAGATACAGTGCCTTGCGAAAGTATTTGGCCCCCTTGAACTTTGCAACCTTGTGCCACATTTCAGGCTTCAAACATAAAGATATAAAACTGTAATTTTTTGTGAAGAATCAACAACAGGTGGGACACAATCACTTTACTTTCAGTGCAGCAAACTCTCTCCAGAAGTTCAGTGAGGATCTCTGAATGATCCAATGTTGACCTAAATGACTAATGATAAATAGAATCCACCTGTGTGTAATCAATCTCCGTATAAATGCACCTGCACTGTGATAGTCTCAGAGGTCCGTTTAAAGCGCAGAGAGCATCATGAAGAACAAGGAACACACCAGGCAGGTCCGAGATACTGTTGGAGAAGTTTAAAACCGGATTTGGATACAAAAAGATTTCCCAAACTTTAAACATCCCAAGGAGCACTGTGCAAGCGATAATATTGAAATGAAAGGAGTATCAGACCACAGCAAATCTATGAAGACCTGGCCGTCCCTCTAAACTTTCAGCTCATACAAGGAGAAGACTGATCACAGATGCAGCCAAGAGGCCCATGATCACTCTGGATGAACTGCAGAGATCTACAGCTGAGGTGGGAAACTGTCCATATGTCCATAGGACAACAGTCAGTAGTATACTGCACAAATCTGGCCTTTATGGAAAGGTGGCAAGAAGAAAGCCATTTCTTAAATATATCCATAAAAAGTGTTGTTTAAAGTTTGCCACAAGCCACCTGGGAGACACACCAAACATGTGGAAGAAGGTGCTCTGGTCAGATGAAACCAAAATCAAACTTTCTGGCAACAATGCAAAAAATTATGTTTGGCGTAAAAGCAACACAGCTCATCACCCTGAACACACCATCCCCACTGTCAAATATGGTGGTGGCAGCATCATGATTTGGGCCTGCTTTTCTTCAGCAGGGACAGGGAAGATGGTTAAAATTGATGGGAAGATGGATGGAGCCAAATACAGGACCATTCTGGAAGAAAACCTGATGGAGTCTGCAAAAGACCTGAGACTGGGACGGAGATTGGTCTTCCAACAAGACAATGATCCAAAACATAAAGCAAAATCTACAATGGAATGGTTCACAAATAAACATATCCAGGTGTTAGAATGGCCAAGTCAAAGTCCAGACCTGAATCCAATCGAGAATCTGTGGAAAGAACTGAAAACTGCTGTTCACAAATGCTCTCCTTCCAACCTCACTGAGCTCGAGCTGTTTTGCAAGGAGGAATGGGCAAAAATTTCAGTCTCTCGATGTGCAGAACTGATAGAGACATACCCCAAGCGACTTACAGCTGTAATCGCAGCAAAAGGTGGCGCTACAAAGTATTAACTTAAGGGGCTGAATAATTTTGCACGCCCAATTTTTCAGTTTTTTATATTTTCAAAAAAAGTTTGAAATATCCAATAAATTTCGTTCCACTTCATTATTGTGTCCCACTTGTTGATTCTTCACAAAAAATTACAGTATTATATCTTTATGTTTGAAGCCTAAAATGTGGCAAAAGGTCGCAAAGTTCAAGGGGGCCGAATACTTTTGCAAGGCCCTGTATATATCCTGTCATGAAGGGGAAAAGCAACCAATTAGAAATATAAATAAAATCTAACCGTACGCAGCACAGCATGCTGCAATCCAACCAGAGCAGATGGTAGCAACTCTGAACAAGGAAATTTCTCTCCAGTCCAAAGAAAATAAATAAGAATAATAAAAAAACAATATTACATTGTAAAAGCAGCAATAGTTTTAACAACAGAAGGATAAATATTTATAAATACAAAAAACTATAAATCTATTAGAAAATAATAATTTTGGACACAATCATCAAATATACATTCAATTGCCATACATTGTATCTGTATAGAGTATAATTCTGTTAGGAGCATTCGTACATGTAAGCATATATATGAATATATGTATGAAAACTGATAGAGACTAGTCTACTAAGAGCCAATAATACAGTAGAATAAAAATGCATGCAAACTAAAAATCTTGTAAAGGTCAGATTTGCACAAGCTCACCACATGTACCTTCCAAAATTATAGAAGATGCATATGCATACATATGGGGGAAAACCCATAAGGGATATACATACAGTATAAAAAACAGATATATACTATAATACCTAATCCATATATGTCTACCTACAGATCCATGTGTCCACATGTATCCACACATGTACAAAGAACAAAATATACAATCTAAAATTAAAAAATTGGTTATTGGAAGGTGGCCCTTGATATATAATAAAATGGTACCAATATCTAGTTCCTCAATAAGGGTGAAATTCCAGTAGGTTTCCCTACAGGAAAGTCTCATAAATTGCTCAACTAAGGAATCGCAGGAGGGAATGCTCTCTATTACCCATACTTGCAGTACTACAGCTGATTTGGAGAAGATAATCGTAGTGTTCCCAGACACATTCTCACAAACCATAACAAATCCACGGTAGGACTGCAAGCATGGGTAATAGAGAGCATTCCCCCCTGCGATTCTTTAGATGAGATATTCATGAGACTTTGCCAAAGGGAAACCTACTGGATCTTTACCCTTAATACTTTGGCGCCTGGGGGGATAAAGGAGGAACTAGAAATGAATACCATTTTATGATATATTAAGGACAGCCTTCCAATAACCAATTTTCAAATTTTGAATTTTAGATTGTATATTTTAATCTTTGTACATGTGTGGATGTGGACACATGGGTCTGTAGGTAGACATATGGATTATACCTAATGGATTAGGTTTTATAGTGTATAACAGTTATATATACAGTATCTCACAAAAGTGAGTACACCCTTTATTTTTTTTTTAATATTTTATTATATCTTTTCATGTGACAACACTGAAGAAATTACACTTTGCTGCAATGTAAAGTAGTGAGTGTACAACTTGTATAACAGTGTAAATTTGCGGTCTTCTCAAAATAACTCAACACAGCCATTTACGGCTAAACCGCTGGAAACACGTGATTACACCCCTAAGGGAAAATGTCCAAATTGAGCCCAAAGTGTCAATACTTTGTGTAGCCGCCATTTTCCAGCACTGCCTTAACCCTCTTGGCATGGAGTTCACCAGAGCTTCACAGGTTGCCACTGGACTCTTCTTCCACTCCTCCATGACGACATCACGGAGCTGGAGGATGTTAAGAGACCTTCCATTTGAGGATGCCCCACAGATGCTCAATAGGGTTTAGGTCTGGAGACATGCTTGAACAGTCCCATCACCTTTACCCATAGCTTCTTTAGCAAGGCAGTGGTCATCTTGGAGGTGTGTTTGGGGTCGTTATGTTGGAATA
Organism: Pelophylax lessonae; assembly: GCF_965119305.1. NCBI lineage: Eukaryota > Metazoa > Chordata > Amphibia > Anura > Ranidae > Pelophylax > Pelophylax lessonae. The sequence continues at coordinate 493,904,755 of NC_138768.1, read as the reverse complement.
CTGCCCTGCGGCCCAGTCTCCAAAGGGAGGGGATCATGCTCTGCTTCAGTATGTCACAGTACAGGTTGGCATTCATGGTTCCATATATGAACTGTAGCTACCCAGTGCTGTACACTTACTACTTTACAGTGGAGCAAAGTAATTTCTTTAGGGTTGTCATATGAAAAGATAATAAAATATTCATGTGAGGGGTGTACTCACTTCTGTGAGATACTGTATGTATATCCCTTATGGGTTTCTCACCATATGTATGCATATGTATCTTCTATAATTTTGGTAGCTATATGTGGTGAGCTTGCACATATCTGACCTTTACATGCTTTTTTAGTTTGCATGCATTTTTATTATTGGCTCTTAGTAGCCTCGTCTATCAGTTTTCATACATATATTCATCTATGCTTACATGTACAAATGCTCCTAACAATGATACTCTATACAGATACAATGTACAGTGGTGATCGAAAGTTTGGGCACCCCAGGTAAAAATTTGTATTAATGTGCATAAAGAAGCCAAGGAAAGATGGAAAAATCCCCAAAAGGCATCAAACTACAGATTAGACATTCTTAAAATATGTCAACAAAAGTTAGATTTTATTTCCATCATTTACACTTTCAAAATAAAAGAAAATAAAAAAATGGCTTCTGCAAAAGTTTGGGCACCCTGCAGAGTTAATATCTTGTACTGCCCCCTTTGGCAAGTATCAAAGCTTGTAAACGCTTTTTGTAGCCAGCCAAGAGTCTTTCAATTCTTGTTTGAGGTATCTTTGCCCATTCTTCCTTACAAAAGTCTTCCAGTTCTTTGAGATTTCTGGGCTGTCACGCACTGCTCTTTTAAGGTCTATCCATAGATTTTCAATTGTGTTGAGGTCGGGAGATTGTGAAGGCCACGGCAAAACCTTCAGTTTACGCCTCTTGATGTAATCCCCCGTGGATTTCGAGGTGTATTTAGAAACATTATCCATTTGTAGAAACCATCCTCTCCTTAACTTCAGCTTTTTCACAGATGGCATCAAGTTACCATCCAAAATTTGCTGAAATTTTATTGAATCCATTTTTTCTTCTACTCGTGAGATGTTCCCTGTGCCACTGGCTGCAATACAACCCCAAAGCATGATTGATCTACCCCCATGCTTAACAGTTGGACAGAGGTTCTTTTCATTAAATTATGTGCCCCTTCTTCTCCAAACGTACCTTTGCTCATTCCGGCCAAAAGGTTTGATTTTAACCTCATCGGTCCACAGAACTTGTTTCCAAAATGCATCAGGCTTGTCTATATGTTCATTTGCAAAGTTCAAACGCTGATTTTTGTGGTGAGGAAGTAGAAGAGGTTTTCTTCTGATGACTCTTCCATGAAGACCATATTTGTACAAGTATCTCTTTATAGTGGAATAGTGTACCACAACTCCAGTGTCTGCCAGATCTTTCTGGAGGGATCGTGCAGTCAAATGTGGGTTTTGAATTGTTTTTCTCACAATCCTGCAAGCTGTTCTGTCTGATATTTTTCTTGGTCTTCCAGATCTTGCTTTAACTTCCACTGTTCCTGATGACTGCCATTTCTTAATTACATTCCGAACAGAGAATATTGACATCTGAAAACGCTTTGCTATCTTCTTATAGCCTTCTCCAGCTTTGTGAGCGTCAACTATTTTCAGTTTCAGTTTTCTAGACAATTGCTTAGAAGATCCCATGGTGCTGATTGTGGGGCAAGGTCAGATGAGTCTGGGCATTTTAAACCTTTGAGATTGACATCACCTGGTCTTCCCAGACGATGATTGAGAACAATTCAGGACACTGGCAGGTCTCAGCCTTGCAAAGGGGCAGTGCATGCTATAAATTCTGCAGGGTGCCCAAACCTTTGCAGACACCATTTTTTTTTTGTTTTCTGTAATTTTGAAAGTGTCAATGATGGAAATAAATTCTAACTTTTGTTGACATATTCTAAGAATGTCTAATCTGTAATTTTATGCATTTTGGAGATTTTTCCATCTTTCCTTGGCTTCTTTATGCACATTAATACAAATTTTTACCTGGGGTGCCCAAACTTTCGATCACCACTGTATGGCAATTGAATGTATATTTGATGATTGTGTGTCCCAAATAATAGTTTTTCAATAGTTTTTATTGTTTTTTGTATTTATAAATATTTATCCTTCCATAAAACTATCGCTGCTGTTACAATGTAATGTTTTTTTATTATTATTTATTTTCTTTGGACTGGAGAGGAATTTCCTTGTTCAGAGTTGCTAACATCTGCTCTGGTCGGATCTCAGCATGCTGTGCTACGCAAGATCAGATTTTATTTATATTTACCTTTTGTCCATGTTTTTATAGGTAGCTCTGCCTTTGTTAGTGCTCCTCCTCCCCACTCCCCCTAACCGTTGGGCTGCTCGTCCGTATCCATGGTGATGGAATGGCCCGCACCACCCATTTGCTTTCGGCTCATTTTCAGTTGGTTGCTTTTCCCCTTCATGACAGGATATACATCTGTCCTCCTGTGGGGCGGGTTAGGCTGAGGAAGGAGGCAGGGCCTCAGAAATGCATTGCTGCCTGCCCCCTTAATCTGTCTGCTTGTGCACTCAGCTGCAGTGGTGTGTGTCTGAGCCCCGGAGGCTGCAGGCTCTCCCCACGGCGATTCCTGGTCTGTGCCTGTAATTGCTCTCCAGTCCATTGAGACCACTACTTTCATCTGAGCAACTATACCAGCCCATTGTGCAGTTTACAGCTTGTTTAAATGAAAGTGATATTTAATAAATTACACTTTTTATCTTGCTTATACTGATCTGGTGCCCTCTTATTTGTTGCATGCCTTTAACCGCTTGCCGACCGCCGCACGACTATATACTGCGGCGGTCAGCCCCTCACAGGCAGAGTGACGTAGCGGTACGTCACTAGCCTGGGAGGGTCTGGGGAGCGAGCGAGCGCGGTCACGGACCCCCCCGCGCGTGTGACCGGCGGACCCGATGTCCGCCGGCCACTCTGCGATCGGCGGGGGAGAGGGAGAAAGTCAGGCAGCTTGTGTAAACAAGCTGCCTGTCATTCTCCTCAGTGTAAAGACACTGATCACACGGATCTAGTATGTAGATCCGTTGATCAGTGTCCTTACAGCTCAAGCCACAGCCAATCACAGTAGAAAGCACGCCCCTAGGGACACACACAGCCCCTCCCTCCCAAATAAAGTTAACCCCTTCACTACCAGTGTATTTTTACAGTAACAATGCATATGTATAGCACTGATTACTGTAGAAATGTCACTGTTAACCCCAAAAGTGTAAAAAATGTCAGTCAAGGGTCCGATCTGTCCGCCCCAATGTCGAAGTACCGCAAAAAAAAAAACGCAGATCGCCGCCATTACGCGTTAAAAAAAAAAAAAAAAAAAATGCAGAAATCTTTCCCTTTGTTAGTAAACGCGATAACTTTTGCGCAAACCAATAAAAATACGCTTTTTGCTATTTTTTTTACCAAACATAGGTAGCATAAAACAAATTGGCCGAAAATGTTAAAAAATTTTGATTTTTACATTTTTTTTGGGGGAATTTCATATAAAAAAATGTGAAAAATATTGTTATTTTTGCAAAATTGACGCTCTTTTTTTTATTGTTTTTTTTTTGTTTATAGCGCGTGATCAAAAAAATCGCACAGGTGATCAAATACCACCAAAAGAAAGCTCTGTTTGTGGGGAAAAAAGGACGCCAAATTAGTTTAGGTACAGCGTCGCACGACCGCGCAATTGTCCGTTAAAGTCACGCAGTGCCGAATCGCAAAATACCCCCTGGTCGTTTAGCAGCCAAATCCTTCGGGGCTTAAGTGGTTAAAGAGATCCCACTACCCATCGAGGAGCTGCCGGTGAATGTATGTGTCCTTTCTCCTATCAAGATTACCATCCCCCTGCAATAGTCTTCAGTTGACTCATATGACTGTCTGTTTGGCCAGTGGAGCGCTAACTTATCTATTAGCGAGTGACTTTTGGCTGTTAGATCATCAGTTTTATCTGTTTCCCAGGAGACAAAATGTTCTAGATGGCAAAAAGAATCCACCTCACAGGCCCATTCCACATGGGTTGTGGTTTACACCATTCCCTGCGATCATAGTACGTGCAGAAGTCAAGAGGTGTTGACAACCTTTTTCTTTATTTTGTTTATAGGATCCAGGCATCATTAATAGCAAAGTAATAAAGAGGAGAGTTAAAGTGATAGTAAACGATCACTGTGTAAAACAACGCATTCCATTAAAAATTGAATTGAAAGACAAACATTTGAGTAAAGATAAATAAGGTTTTCCCCTTTTTCTTTTAACAATTGATCACATTCTCTTTGTTGTCAGCTACATAACAGCTGGGGGAGGAGAAACTGCAGCACACAGTGAGCTTCCCGGTGAAAGGCTGTGCAGGGGAGGCGTGTCAGGGCAAGTCTGATCATCGGAGAGAGCAGCCTGAGTTCCCAGCTGGAGAACTGACCAAACTGTTCTCCCCTGCTTAGTGTGGTCAGTTTTGAACAATGAAGCAGAGGGACTAGGAGGATCACCAGGGATTTCACACAAAAGAAGCAATAAAAAGAACAGGATACTTTTTAATACAAGTACATGGTACAGCAGGCAGATATCAGGAATTTGAAATGCTGCGGTAAAAACACTAATGATTTTGTCCCCAACTAAATCAAAGCAGAGGTGAAGCATTTTGTCCCAAAAAGTCGGACAAGTGCTCCAAATATTACTCAAGGTGCCTGAGGCCTCCAACAGGTGTTTGGAATGGGTATTTTGAGCAGGGTATTAGGCCAATGATACCACCTGCCGAGGATTCCAGAGTTGTGCTCCTAAGCTCTAGATTAAAATACGGAAGTCTAGGGTCCTTTCACACAAACGATCCAATCAGATCCACCTGTCAGTTTTTCATGTGGACCTAATCGGATGCTCCATGCATCCCCATGGGGCAGCGGGTGTCAGCGGAGACATCTCTGCTAACACCCGCTGCTATCCGCTTCCGATGCTATCCGTGAAATCCTGATGGATGGAAACCCTATTTTCCATTAGTCTGGCGGATCGGATGAGAATGGACAGGCGGTCTGTTCTCATCTGATCTCCCCATAGAGGAGAGTGGGGAAACTGACAGCTCCATCTCCGCACACGGAGTGGAGACGGAGCTGTCATCCGCCTGCTCAGCGGGCATCTGCGGATCAATCCCCGCTGAGCAGAACGGACTCCATCGGCGGATGCGGACCGTGTTAAAGGACGCTTAGTAGTAAATGTCAGTATTTCCTCCTAGTCAAATATGGGCATATTAGGTTCCTGTTTCCATTTAGCAATGAACAGTGGGGCATGCGGTAAGGAGGTTTTCAGCAAAACTTGGTATACGTATATGAGACGGGGTGTTCGGGCCTAGCAGACTAACACAGCAAGCACTCAAAATCAGTGGATGGTCTGTTTAGGGCAGTCATAGGTATATTAGTGGGAAGATAATGTCAGAGTTTGGAGTATTTCAGCCAGGCTTCTAACATGGTTATGACAGGACCCTAACAGTTGTGACAATGGAATCAAACGTTTTGCAAGGAATGAAAAATCAGAGGTTTGTATTCCTTTTTCCAGAGAAAACAAGATTGGTGAAGAGTAGGAGGAAATGCAAATGTCTCAAAGAGAGGCGATTGTAGGTTAGGTCTTGACGTGAGTAAACTTTTTCCTACATAAGAGTCCTATGTACAGAGTGTAGAAGTCACCAGAAGAGGTAAGGTAAATCCATAGTAAGAACGTGATCTCAGAAATAAGCAGGTCCTTTTACAGGACCGTCCATAATTTAGAGTCTAAGTTTTGGTACCAATCAAGGATTTGGAGAAAACCGGATGCTTTATGGTACAAAAGTATGTGAGGTATGGGCACACCACCTCTAGATTAAGGCAGGGAGAGCATGGAGCGATGAATCTTGGATTGTTTGTGCTGCCAGATGTAGTTACATCTTAACATGTTAACATGAGAAAAGAACCCTAAAGGGGAAACTGATTGAAAAGTATACAGCAATTTGGACAATATGTCCATCTTAATGATATTCATACAGCCAAACCAAGATATAGTACACTTACCGTACAATTTAAGACAGGTGCGGATGAGGGAGAACAAGGATGTGTAGTTTAGATCCAACAGTTTAGAAAGAGTAGCAGGGATATGAACTCCTAAATATTTAATGGTTTGATGTTGCCACTTAAAGGGAAATTGGAACAAAGTCTCAAAATCTTCAAGGAGGATAAAGATATTTTAAGGGCTACTTTTTTTATCAAAGTGGACATTAAAATGATTCACAAGTCCAAGTCTGCAAATTCCAAAAAGTAAGCAGGGAGGAGATATAAAGAAGGTGGTCATCTGCATAGAGGGATAGTTTGTAGCAATGGGAGCCCACATCAATACTCATGATATCAGGGTTACTACAGAAGGCAATGGCAAGGTGTTCCATGGTCAGGACATATAAAAGAGGAGGGGGGGCATCCCTGGAGAGTCCCTTTGCGAAATTACAATTGGTCTGAGAGGAGTCCATTAGAGTGTATTCTCATGGAAGGATTAGTATATAGAGCCAAAATGTTATGGAGAATGTTGGGTCCAAGTCCTAGTTGGTGGAGTAGCCTGATGGAAGTCCCAATACGGTCAAATGCCATTTGGCAACCACTGATATAAGGCAAGCCTATATACGGTGCCTTAAAAAAGAATTAATGCCCGTTGAAATGTTCCACATTTTGTCATGTTACAACCAAAAACGTAAATGTATTTTATGTGATAGACCAACACAAAAGTAGTACATAATTGTAAAATTGAAGGAAAATGATACATGGTTTTCAAAATTTTTTTTTACAAATAAATATCTAAAAAGTGTGGCATGGAATTGTATTCAGCCCCTGATTAATACCTAAAAGAACCACCTTTCACTGCAATTACAGCTGCAAGTCTTTTTGGGTATGTCTCTACCAGCTTTGCGCATCTAGAGTAACTTTTGTTGCCCAGTCTTCTTTGCAGAATAGCTTAAGCTTTCTCAGATTGGATGGAGAGTGTCTGTAGACAGCAATTGTCAAGTCTTGCAACAGATTCTCATTTGGATTTAGGTTTGGACTTTGACTGGGCCATTAGAACACATCAATACAGTATGCTTTAATCTAAACCATTCCTTGTAGCTCTGGCTGTATATTTAGGATTGTTGGCCTGCTGGATTTGACCCTGTACAAATCATTAGTAAGACCTCATCTGGAATGTGCAGTTCAGTTTTGGTCGCCAGTTCTCAAGAAGGATATTGGGGAACTGGAGAAAGCGCAGAGAATGGCAACCAAACTGATAAGAGGCATGGAGGAGCTCAGCTATAGGAAACAGAGGAACTGAATTTATTCTCTCTCGAGAAAAGGAGATTAAGGGGGGATATGATCAACATGTATTAAAACATAAGGGGTCCATATAGGGAACTTGGTGTTGAGTTATTCACTATAAGGTCAACACAGAGGACAAGGGGGCACTCTTTACGTCTAGAGCAGGGATTCCCAAACTACGGCCCTCCAGTTGTTCAGGAACTACAATTCCCATCATGCCTAGTCATGTATTTGAATGTCAGAGTTTTACAATGCCTCTTGGGATGTGTAGTTCTGCAAAAGCTGCAGGACCGTAGTTTGGGAATCCCTGGTCTAGAGGAAAGCAGATTTAGTCTCCAAACATGGAAAGGTTTCTTCACCCTAAGAGGTGTGAAAATGTGGAATAGACTCCCTCCAGAGGTGGTTCTGGCTAGATCACTAGATTGCTTTAAAAAGGGCCTAGATTCTTTCCTGGGTGTACATAATATAACTGGGTACTAATATTTATAGATAAAGTTGATCCAGGGAATATCCGATTGCCTCTCGGGGGATCAGGAAGGATTTTTGTTTTCCCCTGCTGTAGAATAATTGTATCATGCTTTGCTCGGGTTTTTTCACCTTCCTCTGGATCAACTGCGGTTATGGGATTGTGTATATGGGATTCTATGGTTGGGTTTTCTTTACGGTTTTTGTTTTTTATTGGTTGAGCCAGATGGACTTGTGTATTTTTTCAAGCTAACTATACTAAACAAGATTATAAAAAAACGCAACACTTTTGTTCATGAGCTGAATTCAAAAATCTAAGACTTTTTCTACGTACACAAAAGGCCTATTTCTCTCAAATAGTTCACAAAACTGTCTAAATCTGTGTTAGTGAGCACTTCTCCTTTGTCGAGGTAATCCATCCACCTCACAGGTGTGGCATATCAAGATGCTCATTAGACAGCATGATTATTGCACGGGTGTGCCTTAGGCTGGCCACAATAAAAGGCCACTCACACAGCACAATGCCAAAGATGTCACACGTTTTGAGGGAGAATGCAAGTGGCATGCCGACTGCAGCAATGTCCACCAGAGCTGTTGACCGTGAATTGAATGTTCATTTCTCTACCATAAGCCGTCTCCAAAGGCTTTTCAGAGATTGGCAGTATATCCAACTGGCCTTAAAACTGCAGACCACGTGTAACCACACTAGTCCAGGACCTCCACATCCAGCATGTTCACCTCCAAGATTGTCTGAGACCAGCCACCTGGACAGCTGCAGTTACATTCGGTTTGCATAACCAAAGAATTTCTGCACAAACTGTCAGAAACCGTCTCAGGGAAGCTCATCTCCATGCTTGTCGTCCTCATCGGGGTCTCGACCTGACTGCAGTTCATCGTCGTAACTGACGTTATTGGGCAAATGCTCACATTAAATGGTGTCTGGCACTTTGGAGAGGTGTTCTCTTCACAGATGAATCTAAGTTTTCTCATTTTCCGCAACACATGGCATGTTGCTTTTAGGCCAAAAAGTTCAATTTTGGTCTCATCTGACCAGAGCACCTTCTTCCATATGTTTAGTGTGTCCCCCTACATGGCATTTTGTAAACTGCACACGGGACTTCTTATGGATTTCTTTCAACAATGGCTTTCTTCTTGCCACTCTTTCATACAGGCCAGATTTGTGGAGTGCTTGACTAATAGTTGTCCTGTGGACAGATTCTCCCACCTTAGCTGTGGATCTGTGCAAGAGTTACCTTCAGAGTCCTTCAGAGTTACCATGAGCTGCTTGGCTGCTACTCTGATGAATGCTCTTCCTGCCCGGCCAGTCAGTTTAGGTGGGCGGCCATATCTTGGTAGGTTTGCAGTTGTGCTATACGCTTTCCATCTTCAGATGATGGATTGCGATGTTGAAAGCTGGAGAGGAAGTAGGCGGAGTCCTCAAGCGCAGACCTGTCTGGCTGATGCTTCACTCCTAGGGGACAGAAAACCACATACGGCAGCGGCTGCCCGCTGAATATTCGCTCAGTTTTTACAGCATTAGTACAGGAAACTGTGCTGTACATAAAGTTATGGTTTTCAGCAGGTCTCGGACTAAATTTAAGTCCAAAAGTGGCAAGGAAGTGCTGTACAGAGTCTCAATTAAAATGGCGTCGGCTCCCTCTCCCTCAGCCGCCTCAGAATCACCTCACAGTGCTGACAAAGCAGTGAAACTATTCCCTCCTCTCCTCACATATCAAACTGAAACAGTTCGCAGTACCTGAGTTTCACAGGATGAAAAGGACATTGAGTCAGTCTCTCCCAATATATTATCACATACATATTGAACGTATGTTTCAAAAGGCACTTAAACAGACTTCTGACCATATTACTAATAGCCTGACTAAAGAGATAAGAGAGCTGGGCACAGGCATAGCTAATCTGGAAACAAGGATAGAGGATATTGAGAATTTTACACAGGACCAAAATACAGAAATTGAGAATCTTAAGAGGAAAACTTAGTATTTCAGTCTCGTCTAGAAGATTTTGAAAACAGGGCAAGACACTCCAATTTACGCATAAGAGGCATTCCTGAATCCATAACTGACTTACAAGCGACAATGTTAGCCTTGTTTCAGGAATTACAACCTGCTATTCCTGTCGTACGCCAAGAAATGGACAGAGTCCGTCGCGCCTTATCTCCTAAAAAATCACAGTGTCCACCCAGAGACATCATCATTAAATTCCATTATTACCGTACAAAGGAACAGTTTTATCAGCTGCTAGAGAAAAAGGATCCCTAAATTTTCAGGGTCACGAATACCAAATCTTCGCGGACCTGTCTCCTATCACCATAAATAAAAGAGCTCTTAAACCATTATTACAAATATTGCAGGAAAAACGTATGCCCTACCAGTGGGGTTTTCCTTTTTCGGTGCGTTTTACTTTTCAAGGTACTAAATACAAATGTCATTCATCTAAAGATTTTCAAAACACCCTTCAAGACCTACACCTAACTGAACACCAGAACTTGCAAGACTCAGAAAATGCTCAACGCAGATCTGCCTCTGGCTCACCATGCACTTTCTCAAAACCCTTTGGGAAACAAAATCGTCGTGACTCACATAAATGTGGTCGCTTCATTTCTCCTCCTCCATCCGCTGAAGATTCCATGGACTGATGGACCAGATAATTCTTTTATCTCCTCTGTCTTATGCCAATGTGTCCCATGTTGGTCATCCAATTTCTTTTTCCTAGAAAAGGCTTCAGTGTCCTTTATCTTGCCAGTATAATATTTCATGGATCTAATCCATTTTTTGCCACATACTTCTAATTTGTTTTTTGAGCTAAATGCTCAAGCTCATACATGTTATAGCAAACTACACTTTGGCACAGAATTCCATTTAGTTCTACTTATTGTAGATTAATCCCTGTTGCTTGGTTCAAACCAATCTTCCCTTTTTTTTTGAATATGGTTATTATTCAGTTTCACTGTGCTACATCTTTTCCTATCTATAATATGTGCTAGAAGACATTTTTTTACTGATTATTAACTTGTGGTTTTCTGTACCTTTCTATGTTGTTCTGTGCGTCCTCACTTTGTTACCCTCGGTGGCCTCTCCCTTTCTGAGACTACTGACGGTAGCTAGTTAGCCTTTGTTGGGGGACTTCCATCTCCCATCAACGGCACACGTTCCTATTGGTTGTGCCTTAACTACAGTGCCTTGAGAAAGTATTCTGCCCCCTTGAACTTTGCGACCTTTTGCCACATTTCAGGCTTCAAACAAAGATATAAAACTGTAATTTTTTGTGAAGAATCAACAAGTGGGACACAATCATGAAGTGGAACGAAATTTATTGGATATTTAAAACTTTAACAAATAAAAAACTGAAAAATTGGGCGCGCAAAATTATTCAGCCCCTTTACTTTCAGTGCAGCAAACTCTCTCCAGAAGTTCAGTGAGGATCTCTAAATGATCCAATGTTGACCTAAATGACTAATGATGATAAATAGAATTCACCTGTGTGTAATCAAGTCTCCGTATAAATGCACCTGCACTGTGATAGTCTCAGAGGTCCGTTTAAAGCGCAGAGAGCATCATGAAGAACAAGGAACACACCAGGCAGGTCCGAGATACTGTTGTGGAGAAGTTTAAAGCCGGATTAGGATAAAAAAAGATTTCCCAAGCTTTAAACATCCCAAGGAGCACTGTGCAAGCGATAATACTGAAATGGAAGGAGTATCAGACCACTGCAAATCTACGAAGACCTGGCCGTCCCTCTAAACTTTCAGCTCATACAAGGAGAAGACTGATTACAGATGCAGCCAAGAGGCCCATGATCACTCTGAATAAACATAACCACCAATTACCTTTAACTTCCGTAAAACTAAGAGGGGTATATGCTAATGCCAGGAGCCTAGCTAATAAAATGGATGAGTTGGAAATGTTAGTACATGAGGAGGACATAGACCTTTTGGGAATAACGGAGACTTGGTTTGACCCCTCACATGACTGGCTGGCCAATATCCAAGGGTATTCGGTGTACCGGAAGGACAGGGTAGGAAAAAGAGGGGGAGAGGTATGTCTCTACGTCAAGAACAATGTAAGGGTGATAGAGAGGAGTGACATTACAGAAGGGATGAGTATGGAGTTAGAATCCGTGTGGGTAGAACTCCATAGGGAAGGAGAAAAGGGAAAAGTAATTGTAGGAGTTTGCTATAGGCCACCTAAACAAGGGGAGGAGGTAGAGCTGGAATTTTTAGCACTATTGGGTAAAGTGGCAAAAATGGGATCAGTCATCATATTGGGGGACTTCAATTATCCCGACATTGACTGGGAAGAGGGGACTGCACACTGACAGAAGGCCCGTCTATTCACGGAAACCTTACAGGATAATTACATGTCACAGTTGGTGGACTCTCCGACTAGGGAAAACGCAGTCCTGGATCTATTGATCACTAATGACCCAGACCTAATCTCAGAGGTAGGAGTCCAGGACTAACCGGGCTCTAGCGATCACAGGATGATCACATTTAGTGTAAATAATATAACAAGGCAAGTGGGGAATATAAGAACCCTAAACTTCAGAAGGGCAAACTTTCCAAAATTGTACTCATTAATGGAAAGGGTAAACTGGGACCAAACCCTGGGATCACTGACCACAGAGGAAAAATGGGAAAGCTTTAGGAACATATTAAGCAAATGCATCTTGCAGTGCATTCCTATGGGAAATAAATTTAGAAGAGACAAAGCCAAACCTGGCTGGCTAAACCGTAGCGTTAAAAAACGTATTAGGGGAAAAAAATTGCCCTTCAGGAAATATAAAATCAGAGGGCACAGTATCGGCTTTCGACCAATACAAGGAGGCAAATAAGAAAAGTAAACACGAAATCAAGATGTCTAAAATAGACTTTGAGAGACAAATAGCGGAGGATAGTAAAAAAAACCCAAAGAAATTCTTTAAATATATCAACAGCAAAAAAACTAGGGCAGAGCATATTGCACACATAATTAACGATGATGGGAGGATGGTTACAGAGGACACTGAAAAAGCAACCGTGCTGAATGCTTTTTCTCGCCAGTCTTTACACAGGAAACGGAGGGGTACACTGACCATGACTGTATGGTTAGTAGTAATACACAGGATTTGCCACTATGGCTAACAGAGGGTGAAATCAGGGAAAGGCTGGATAAACTTAACACAAACAAATAACCAGGCCCGGATGGCGTACATCCGAGAGTACTCAAGGAACTCAGTAAGGTTATATCTAGACCACTGATCTTTGCTGACAGTATTAGGACAGGAGATGTACCAGGGGATTGGAGGAAAGCTAACATGATTCCGATATTCAAATAGGGGCAGAAGGATATACCGGGAAATTATAGGCCTGTCAGTTTGACATCAATAGTATCTAAACTTCTGGAGGGGATGATAAGGGACTATATCGTAGAGTTTGCTAAAGACAACATCATCAGCAGTAACCAGCACGGGTTTACAAATGGGCGTTCTTGTCAAACCAATCTCCTAACATTCTACGAGGAGGGGAGCTGTGAGCTAGATAGGGGCAGACCAGTAGATGTGGTGTACTTCGATTTCGCTAAGGCGTTTGATACAGTTCCCCATAAGCGCTTAATTTATAAAATAAGGTCTGCAGGTATCGACAGAAGGGTTTGCTCTTGGATACGGAACTGGCTAGAAGGGCGTGTCCAAACGGTAATAAACAGCGCATACTTAGACTGGTCTGAGGTAGTAAGCGGTGTCCCCCAAGGCTCAGTCCTGGGACCAACCTTGTTCAATTTATTCATAAACAGCATTGAGGACGGGATCAGTAGTTCTATATCAGTTTTTGCAGATGACAAAATTGGCCAGGGTAATAACTGCACAGCATGAAGCAGATATCCTACAGAATGACCTGGACAAAATAACGGAGTGGGCAACGACTTGGCAAATGAGGTTTAATGTGGAGAAGTGTAAGGTTTTGCACTTGGGGACTAGAAACATAAAAGCACAATACACATTAGGAGGGGAACCCTTGGGGGAATCAAGAATGGAGAAAGATCTGGGAGTCTTGGTAGATGATAGACTAGGCAATAGCATGCAATGTTAAGCGGCAGCTGCCAAAGCCAGCAGAATATTAGCATGCATAAAGAAAGGGATGTATTCCAGAGATAAGACTATAATCCTTCCACTTTATAAAACTCTGGTCCGACCGCATCTGGAGTATTCTGTCCAGTTCTGGTCGCCAGTCCTCAGGAGGGATGTGTTTGAGCTGGAGAGAGTCCAGAGAAGGGCAACTAAACTGATTAGGGGTTGGAGGACCTTAACTATGAAGAGCGGCTGCAATCGCTCGATTTATTCTCCCTGGAGAAGAGACATCTGAGGGGGGACATTATAGCAATTTATAAATATCTTAATGGGGATCTCAGCTTAGAAAAAAAACTGTTCATTCGAAGGAATTGCATGAGGACTCGAGGACATACAATGCGATTAGAGGAGAAGCGTTTTAACCTCAGGCAACGAGGAGGGTTCTTTACTGTTAGGGCTACAAGATTGTGGAATTGTCTACCACAAGAGGTGGTTTCTGCGGGTAGTATGGTGGCTTTCAAAAGACTCTTAGACTTACATCTCAAGGATCAGGACATTAAGAGCTATGTGAGATAATTACAGCCACACACCTACACAGGTTGAACTGGATGGACTATTGTCTTTATTCAACCTCACCTACTATGTAACCTTGTAGGAATAACGGAGACTTGGTTCGACCCCTCACATGACTGGCTGGCCAATATCCAAGGGTATTCGGTGTACCGGAAGGACAGGGTAGGAAAAAGAGGGGGAGGGGTATGTCTCTATGTCAAGAACAATGTAAGAGTGATAGAGAGGAGTGACATTACGGAAGGGATGAGTATGGATTTAGAATCCGTGTGGGTAGAACTCCATAGGGAAGGAGAAAATGGAAAAGTAATTGTGGGGGTTTACTATAGGCCACCTAAACAAGGGGAGGAGGTAGAGCTGGAATTTTTAGCACTATTGGGTAAAGTGGCAAAACTGGGATCAGTCATCATATTGGGGGACTTCAATTATCCCAACATTGACTTGGAAGAGGGGACTGCACACTCACAGAAGGCCCGTCTATTCACGGAAACCTTACAGGATAACTACATGTCACATTTGGTGGATTCATCAGCACTAACCGCCAGCACTACCCATTAGCAGTACCCACCAGCAGTAACCACACCAGCAGTAACTGCCAGCAGTCTGCAAAATAAGGTATGTGCATTAGCGTGTGTAAATGGTTGTAATATGTTTTTTAGTTGTGTTTTGTCATAATATGTCATGTCCTTGTTCATACATGTATGAATAAGGACATATTTTCTGGTTGCCTAAGTCACATGTGCTAGGGGTAATAATAATAATAATAATAAATAACTGTTAGGCTCCGTTCACATGTATGCGTTTTGGGGCATTTTTGGGGAGTTTTTCTGCTCTAGGATCAGCTCCTTAAACGCCCAACAAGACAAATCCTATTCATTTCAATGGCCCCTGTTCACATTTGAGCGTTTTGACGCTGTGAGCAAAACGCCCAACGCTCAAAAAAAGTACATGAGCTTCTTTTTGGGCAGATTACAGGCATTTTCCAATGGTCTCTATTCAATCTAAAAACGCCTGTAAATCACAGCAAAATCGTGGTAAAAAACGCTCAGGTGTAAATGTAGCCTTAATATCCCAGCATGTGCAGTGTTTCTGACTCCTCCCACCATGACTATTTCAAATCACTGAAGCGGTCATGGTGGTTAGAGTGTTCTTTTAACCACTTAAGCCCCGGAAGATTTTACCCCCTTCCTGACCAGGGGGTATTTTGCGATTCGGCACTGCGTGACTTTAACGGACAATTGCGCGGTCGTGCGACGCTGTATCTAAACGAATTTGGCGTCCTTTTTTTCCCCGACAAACTGAGCTTTCTTTTGGTGGTATTTGATCACCTGTGCGATTTTTACTTTTTGCGCTATAAACAAAAAAAGAGCGTAAATTTTGCAAAAATAGCAATATTTTTCAAATTTTTTATATGAAATTCCCCCAAAAAATGTAAAAAATCAAAATTTTTTAACATTTTCGGCCAATTTGTTTTATGCTACCTATGTTTGGTAAAAAAAAAATATCGCAAAAAGCGTATTTTGATTGGTTTGCGCAAACGTTATCGCGTTTACTAACTAAGGGAAAGATGTTTGTCATTTTTGTTGTTTTTTTTTTTAACGCGTAATGGCGGCGATCTGCGATTTTTTTTGCGGTACTGCGACATTGCGGCGGACAGATCGGACCCTTGACTGACATTTTTGACACTTTTGGGGTTACCAGTGACATTTCTACAGTAATCAGTGCTATACATATGCACTGTTACTGTAAAAATACACTGACAGTGAAGGGGTTAACTTTTTTTTGAAAGGGAGGGGCTATGTGTGTCCCTAGGGGCGTGCTTTCTACTGTGATTGGCTGTGGCTTCAGATGTATGAACAGTGATCAACAGTTCTACATAGTAGAACCGTATGATCATCCTTCATACACAGGGGAGAATGACACACAAGCCGCCTGACTTTCTCCCTCTCCCCCGACGATCGCAGAGTGACCGGCGGACATCGGGTCCGCCGGTCACATGCGCGGGGGGGTGCGTGACCGCGCGGGAGCGCGCCTCCGGTGGAGCGCGCTCGGTCCCTAGACCCTCACAAGCTAGCGGCGTAGACCTACGTCGCTTTGCCTGTGAGGGGCTGACTGCCGACGTAGATCTGCGTTAGGCAGTCGGCAAGTGGTTAATATCTCTCAGAAGTAAACCTCGGTACATATTTTATACATTTTATTTGATCATCCTCTAGTTGTGTTAAATTAGTGCAGGGTAGGGACACGGCGGCGTGGGAAGGGCGCAGCGTTTTATTACTTATATACCTTAACTATAGTATATTTTATATGCGGCCGAGAAAATTTCTCTACACTCAGTGTAGCCCAGAGAAGGCAAAAGTTTGGACACCCATGCCTTACAGACTTCTCCCTGCCTGCTCCTGATTGTCTTCCGTGTTTGACCTTGGCTTGACCCAGACTATTCTATCTGCCTCCGCTTCCTGATTAACTACCCGTGTATGACCCTCGGCCTGACCTTGATTGCACTAACCTGCCTGCACTTCCAGTGATCCAAGTGACTGTCTTATCTACTGCAGATCCGATTCTGAAACAGCTACACCTGTAGGCAACCCGTGCACCTTTGGGCACAGCACCTTCTCTCACCATCTCCAGTGGTGCTCTGCACTCAGCCGCAAGGGGAGCCCTCTCGTCACCTCAGCCTCCAACCAGGTTCGTGACACCAACGGACGTTGGAAGTAAATAGCCAAGGGCGACACTTGGCCCTTGATCGTGCCCAAAGCCAACCTCTGCTCAACCCCGTTCTGTAAAAAGGCAAAAACCCTAGCTATAAAAAAAAAAAAAGTGAGGGTGCAGCTGCAGCGATTCAAACCATGAAATGTACGATTTCCACGCACGATGACAGATCTTCCTGGACGTCCACTTCTTGGCCTTCAAAAGCGTAGGAATCAGAGAGTCAGAAATAACTATCCCTCAACACCTTGCTTTCAACAACCATCCCGTTAAAGTCAGGGACCCTAAAGCAGGATGGGAGATCGGTCCCTGAGATAGCAGATCCTCCCGCTGAGGAAGTCTCCACGGAGGATCGGCGACCCTTTTTACTAAGTCTGCATACCAAGACCGACAAAGCCCATCTGGGGGCACCAGAACGACCGGAATTCCTTCCACCGCCACCCTATGAAGAAACCTCAGCAGGAGATTGAGGGGAGGGAAGGCATAAATCAACCGATACTGGCTCCAAAGAGCAAGCAAAGCGCCTGTGGCTTTGACCAGGGGATCCCGAGACCTGGCAACAAACCACTGGACTTTTCTGTTGAGGCGAGATGCAAACAGATCCACCTCCTGAGTGCCCTACCGGACACACAGGAGATGAAACACCTCAGGATGAAGGGACCATTCCCCTTGATCCAGCACCTGACGACTCAGGTAATCCGCTTGCCAAATCTCCACACCCAGAACATGGGCTGCAGAAAGAGCCGAACATTGTCTTCCACCCATACCAGAATCTCAGTCACCTCCTTGGCCGCTAGGACACACTAGGTGCCTCCTTGATGATTGATGTAAGCCCCAGCCCTGGCATTGTCTGATTGTATCCAAACCGGAGAACCATGTAGCCAACTCGTCCAGTGGAACAGGCAAAGCTTGATCGCTCTGGGTTCCAGAATATTGATCGACAAGAAGGACTCCTCTGTCGACCAAGTCCCCTGGACACAGAGCTTCCAGCACTCCACCCCAGTCTAACAGGCTGGCGTTCGTGGTGACCACCGTCCAAAAAACGTCAGGAAGGACTTGCCCTGACACAAAGCTGGCGACTGGATCCACCAGGATAGAGCCGACCTTGTGAGATGGCTCAAACGAATCTTCTGGTCCAACGACCGAGGGTCCCTGTTCCATTTTGCTAGAATCTTTCTGCAGAGGGCTCGAGTGAGATTGATCAAACGGGATGGCCTCCAAGGTCGATACCATCAGACCCAGGGCCCTCATGCAAGTCCGTAGGGAAGACTGATCAGTATCCAACAGCAACCTGATCGCCCCTTTAAACTTCTGAAGCTTTTCTAAGGGAAGAAATACATTCGCCAAGGTGGAGTCCAGAGTCAGCCCCAGATAAGGGACCCGTACATATTTTTTAAAATTGATCGTCCACCCGAATTCCTGAAGGGTCTGAACTGTGATTGAGATGCTGCCCAACAGATCCAAGTGAGTGCCTGCTCCTAACAGGTGATCGTCTAGATATCCCAAGATCGCAATCCCTCTCGGACGTAACAAGGCCAACACCGGGGCAAGGACCTGGTAAAAACCCTGGGAGTGGAGGCGAGACCTAAGGGTAATGCCACAAATTGAAAATGCTCTTCTGCCACAGCAAAGCGGAGGAACTGCTGGTGTCCCTCAAAGATGGGGACGTGCAAATACGGATCTTTGATATCGATGGAGGCCAGAAAATCCCCACCGACTCAAAGATGCCACCACAGACCGAATGGACTCCATTCGAAACTTCTGCACCCGCACAAGACAAGTGACATAAATCACTTAGTAATAAAAGTCCAAATAGAAAAAAGGAGTCCAAGAGGAATTCCCGCAGACCAAGTGGTAATTAAAGAGATAAAGCCTCCACCAAACACCAATAAGTGTGGCCTCTTACCAGAGTTGAATGATCCCCATTACAGGGATCTCCCCAATGCTTATTTGATTCCAGTTAGAAGCAAGATAGCTGAGCGGCTGCAGCTTCCACACAATCCATCCATGATTCCTCCGCAGGATTGATCCTTGATGCCCAAATTGTCTGTTCAAAATGTGAGTGTGTTTTTTGCTCTATACCTAATAAAGTACATAGTGTAACATACTACACCATGAGGATTTTTCCTTTCTCATTTCTATGACATCCGGGTTGTTAGAGGAAATACAATTTAAGATCATTAAGGCTGTAACCTGTTGGAGAAGAACCTTTCATCTGTGTATCCATTGGGGGTCATAAGGATTTCCTGTAAGGCGTGCTGAGATCCCTGTAATGGGGATAATTCAACTCTGGTAAGAGGCCACACTTATTGGTGTTTGGTGGAGGCTTTATCTCTTTAATTACAACCTGGTCTGTGGGAATTCCTCTTGGACTCCTCTTTTCTATATGGACTTTCATTACCAAGTGATTTATGGAATTACATATAGTTTGTATGGACTCACCTTTATCTTAAGCTTTTGCTGAGATTGAGATCACTGTGTCAAGCGCTGTATACGTTGTTTTTATCCCTAGGAGAGGGCCCACATCCCCCCAAGACCACAGAGGGGCAAGGGGGGCTACATTTACCCACCATATCATGGACCGTGTGGGCTCCACTCCGGGCAGAACAACCTCCCACCTGGAGTGGGGGTGCTGCAAGCCAAGGGGTACGTTGCGACTCAGGTATGTTCCAGGTCGTCGCGTCCCAGCGAGACATCCACTCGCAGGCTTGTCCTCATCCGGAAAGGAGCAACGTTGTGGCGAGGCCTAGTGCGGGAAAAATACCTGCTCACGCTCGTAGGCCAGGCCTTAAGGATCTAAATTATTCAGTGCGAAACTCCAGCTGACATAGCTTTTAGACCACCAGGAGGATCCCCCCAAACACTAACTAGCAAAGTGGGATAAGATAAAAAAATAAAATATTCTGAAAAGAATAAAAAAAAAAAAACTGAGGCCGGAGTCTCAGAAGGAAACCTAGGTCCTACCCCTCCTCTAGGCAGAAACAAACTGGTTTGCTGGAGCAGAAGGTGTGGGTTATGCCTATGGGGACAGCCCCGTGGGCGTGGAAAACTAACGTGCATAACCTAATGGCTAATGAAGTATGGAGGCTGCGTCTGTCAATGGACGATAGAGAAATTAGATGTTTAATTTATGCCTTTAGAACGCCTGAAGTTGCAATTTGGATATTGGGGCCTCTGTATGTGGCCAGGTTGTGGAAACGTCTCACACATGGTATCACCATACTATACTATTAGGAGTAGTAGCAGAATACATTTTGGGGTGTAATTGCAAATATGCCTATGTCTCGTGAGAGAAATCAAACAACTTAATATGACAATTTTGTGGGGGGGGGGGGGGAAGCATTATTTCTGTATTTTCCAAACAATTGTGGGGAATAAAAATGCAACTTCAAAAAACTCAGTATGCCTCTTACCAAATACCTTGGACTGTCTTCTTTGCAAAAACGTGTCATTTGGGGGGTATTTATACAGTCCTGACATTTTAGGGCCTCAAGAAATGAGATAAGCAGTTAGTACATCAGGATTGATCAATTTTCAATGACGTAGCGTGACTTGTAGACACTATACCTTTCACACAAACCAATTATACACTTATCAGTGTATCATTTTTATATATATTTTTTTTTTTTTTTTTACCAAAGACATGCAGCAAAATACATCCTGATCTAAATTTATGACGAAGTTTGATTTTATTGGATTTTTTTTTTTTTTTCAAAGTAGAAAAACTGAATTTTTGTAAAATCTTACCTGTAAAATTCCTTTCTCTGAGTCCTCCGACAGTCGCCGCCTCTTCATATTCATCACATATGGGGTATTAGACTTTGCTCCGAAGGAGTAGCTAGGCAACAGAATATGTTAACATTAAAGCTTTTAACATATCCCACCCTCAAGGGGTGGTCCCCTCAGTCAATACCCTCCTACTTCCTGCAACCATATCTCAGTTTTAGTGGAATAGCAGTAGAGTATACAACCAAACGACAAAAGAGGGGCGGGGGCGGCGACTGTCGGAGGACTCAGAGAAAGGAATTTTACAGGTAAGATTTTACAAAAATTCCGTTTTCTCTTACGTCCTCCGACAGTCGCCGCCTCTTCATATTCGTCACATATGGGGACGTCCCAAAGCAGTGCAAACATGAGGGGTGGGAAACGCATCCGCGCCGAAAAGGCAACGCAGTCTCCGCATCAAAGGAAGGAACCCAGCTGGGCAACAGGAAAAAACAGGTGCTCAACAGGAGCAACAACCCAGGAAAAGACAAATAACCAGGGGATAAAAAACTTATCCCAACAGCCAGAGGTCCCCACAAGGGACCCTAGGGAATCGCCGCACTAAGAACCTTGCGGCCAAAGGAAGCATCCGCAGATGTCTGAACATCTACTTTGTAGAATTTTGTGAAAGTGTGCACGGTCGACCAAGTCGCCGCCTTACACACCTGGGCTACAGAAGCCCCATGACGACAGGCCCAAGACGTACTCAGAGATCTAGTAGAGTGCGCCTTCACAGGCACAGGGGGAACCTTCCCCTGCAAAGCATAGGCCTGTTCAATGGTCTGTCTGATCCATTTTGCGATGGTAGAGGCCGACGCCGCCATGCCCTTCCGAGGACCCTCTGGAAGAACAAACAAGGAATCCGTCTTTCGAAAAGACGCAGTCGATTTAAGGTAAACCCTTACCGCCCGAACAACATCCAGAGAATGTAATCTCACCTCCTTTGGATGTTTAGGCTTCGCGCACAGCGAAGGCAAGACAATATCCTCATTAAGATGGAATTCCGAAACTCGTTTCGGAAGAAAAGAAGGATTAGGTCGCAAGACCACCTTATCCAAATGAACAACCAGATACGGAGACTTGCAGGACAAAGCTGCCAGCTCCGACACTCTGCGAGCCGAAGTGATCGCCACCAAAAAGGCGACCTTTTTAGACAACATGGACAACGAGATCCCCCTGATCTGTTCAAAAGGAGCACGTTGTAACACAGACAGAACGAGATTCAAGTCCCAAGGGGGCAAAGGATCCCTCCTAGGAGGAACCAGATGCCGCACACCCTGAACAAAAGTGCCAACCAAGGAGTTGGAAGCCACGGGACGTTGAAACAGAACGGCCAGAGCAGACACCTGACCCTTTATCGTAGCCAGCGCCAAACGCTGATCGACACCCGTTTGAAGGAAGGACAGCACTCGGGAAACCGAGTACGTGCGGGGTGAAAACCCCCTGGACTCACACCAGGCAAAATAGGCCTTCCAAGTACGGTAATAAACCTTCCCCGAGGAAGACTTCCTCGCGTTGATCAAAGTATGAACGACCTCTGGGGAGAGACCCTTCTCCTTCAGGACCTCGGTCTCAACAGCCAGGCCGTCAAAGCCAGCGACTGTAAAGCAGGATGGTATATCGGTCCTTGAGACAAGAGATCGTCTCGAAGAGGCAGACGCCACGGGGCGTCGACCGCCAGATTCACGAGGTCTGCGTACCAGGACCGGCGAGGCCAGTCCGGTGCCACAAGAATCACTGTGCTGCGTTCCGAGTGTAACCTGCGAAGGAACCTGGACAGCAACTGAATCGGTGGAAACGCGTACATCAGCCTGTACTGATGCCATGGGGCCACTAACGCGTCCGACGTGTCCGACGCGTCTGCCCGAGGGTCGCGCGTCCTTGCCACGAACCTTCTCACCTTGTTGTTGAGACGAGACGCGAATAGGTCCACATCTGGAAGACCCCACTTCGCGCACAACATCTGGAAGACAGCCGGGTGGAGAGACCATTCCCCCTGATCCAGGGTCTGGCGACTCAGATAGTCCGCCTGCCAGTTCTCCACCCCCGGAATGTGAACCGCCGTTATCGCCGGGACATGAGTCTCGGCCCAAGACAGGATGTCGGCCACTTCTCGAGCCGCTCGGGCACTCCTGGTGCCCCCTTGGTGGTTGATGAAGGCCACCGCCGTGGCATTGTCCGTCTGCACCCGAACCGGGCAGCCCTGCAGCCGGTCCGTCCAGCGAAGAAGACAGAGACTTATCGCACGCAATTCCAGAATGTTGATCGGAAGGGAAGACTCCCCCTCCAACCAAGTTCCCTGGGCGGACAGAACGCCCAGAACACCACCCCAGCCCGACAGGCTGGCATCCGTGGTGATCACCGTCCACGAGATAGGACGAAACGACTTGCCCCCGGACACCATCGGGGACTGGAGCCACCACAGAAGGTCTCTTCTGGTGCGATGACTCAGCGAGATTTGAAGATCCAGAGATTGAGGTCGCCCGTCCCACATGGACAGGATCTCCGCTTGGAGACCCCGCGTGTGAAACTGGGCGAAGGGAATCGCCTCGAAGGCCGAGACCATCAATCCCAGACATCTCATGCACGTCCGCAGAGACGAGTGCGGAACGTCCCTGAGGGACCTGACTTCCTCCTGAAGAGTCCTGAGTTTGTCTTCCGGCAGGAAGACCTTCGCCTGCACCGAGTCCAGAATCATTCCCAGGTAGGGAAGACGAACCGACGGACTCAGCGTCGACTTTGGAAAATTTATCGTCCAACCAAACTCCTGCAGAGTTTGCATCGTGACAGACAGGTCCTTCTCCAGACCCTGGCTGGTCGCAGACCGAACCAGAATGTCGTCCAGATACCCCAGGACAGAAATGCCCTGGGCCCTCAATAATGCCAGAACCGGTGCAAGCACCTTGGTGAAGACCCGCGGAGCCGAGGCGAGACCAAAAGGCAACGCCACGAACTGGTAGTGATCCTCCGCAATGGCAAATCGAAGGTACCTCTGGTGACCCTCGAAAATGGGGAGGTGAAGATACGCATCCTTCAAATCGATGGAGGCCATGAATTCCCCCGGAACCAGGGCAGCCACCACCGACCGCAGGGATTCCATGCGGAACTTGCGAACCCGCACAGAGCGGTTCAGAGCCTTCAAGTCCAGAATTGGACGAACCTTGCCCTCCTTTCTGGGCACGGTGAACAGATTGGAATAAAACCCCCGAAATCTGTCCCGATGAGGCACCGGAACTACCACTCCCTGAGCCCTCAGGTCCCGCACCGCCAGGTGCAGGTCCCGCAAACGCTCTGGAGACAGTTGAAGATGTGAGGGAAAAAATCTGCTCTCCGGCCGAGAGAGAAACTCGATCTTGTAACCAGATCGAACGATCTCCTGAACCCATCTGTCCCGCACGCGGGCCAACCAGGGCTGAAGAAAACCGAGCAAGCGTCCCCCCACCCCAAAACTGGGTGAGGGCACCCCTTCAGGCCGCACTGTTATGGGCTGGATTCGGATTGACCGGACTTCTGTTTTCCAGACGAGGGCTTCTTCTGAGAGCCTTGACCTTTGAACGGTTTGCCCTTGTAATGCGACCGAAAGGCACGAAAGGACCCCTGAGGGGGCCGAAAATTAGCATGCTTCTTCCCAGAAGCCCCCTTAGCCTTGGGGAAATGGGGCAAGAGAGTGCTCTTACCTCCGGTGATCCCCTTAATCAACACATCCAAGGACTCCCCAAAAAGGCGAGACCCATCATAAGGCAGATTGGCTAAGGTCTTACGTGAAGACTGGTCCACCGACCAACATTTCAACCAAACCAGGCGGCGAGACAACACCGCCACGCTGTGCACACGTGCAGCCAACGGGACTAGGTCCAAGTCCGCATCACACAGATACATGACACCCTGGTGGATTTGATCCACCATATCCAGGGTCGCCGGCGAGGCCGAATCGGCCACTAGGATGCGCCTAAGCATCTGCGTCCAACTTGCGACCGCCTGGGCCGCCATGAGAGAGGCAAACAGAGCCTTAAGCATAGAACCCGTAACAGAATAAGTATGACGGGCAAGAGACTCCAATCTCCTATCCGTGGCATCACGGAACACAGGGGAATCCTCTGCAGGAATCGCAGTGGATTTGTTTAAAACCGCAATTGCGTGATCCACTAGGGGTGGCACACACCACCTTTCATCAGTGGAAGGCGAGAAAGGATACCGCAGCTTGAACCTACTTTTGCTGTACCAAGGTTTGCGCAGATTGCGCCATTGTTCCTTAACAGCGCGCTGAAAATCATCATTGCAGGGAAAAACCTGCGGCGCCCTGCGTTTTCTCTGCGTCCCATAAGCCGCCAAGGCAGCGGGGGGACACACTTCATCCTGCAAACGCAGCGTTTGTTTTATGGAAGCAATCAATTCATCCATGATTGCAAGCTCTTCAGGCGAGCCAGGGGGAGAATTATCAACCCCTTCAACTTCAGCCTCCACCTCGGACCCCACTAGATCCAGGGAGGAGCGGGACCCCGATAAGGAGGCCCCCGCCATAACAACCCCATCACCTTCACCCTCAGAATCAGAGGAAAGAGCAACTCTGGGTCTTTTAGTAGATTGAGCAGCCACCAGCATCTGCACCTGAGCAGCAAGGCCAGCCACAATAGTGGCTAAATCCCCCCCTGGGGGGGAAACAGCGGTCCCCTGGCTTTCCACCAAGGCGGTAGGAAATTTGCCCTCCTGAGAATCCATTGCCCCTATAACAAATGCCGGATAATAAAGGGTTAACTGCCCCTTTAACACGCGCGGCGAGCGCAGCCCACCGCACCACACACAAGCACAATGAGACCCCCACAGGGATAATAAAACTGACACAGGCAATGGATAGGAAGGATATAACCTGAGGAGACCCTCGCCGCTGCTGCTGCCTCGATCGGTGTTCCTGGAGAAGAGGAAGTGATGCTGCCAGGGCGCTCTATGAAAGCCTATGGGAGGCTACAAGAAAATGGCCGCCATGCATGTAGAACATGCGGCCGGAGCGAGTGTAGGCAAAATGGCGCCGAAACCGCCGCTCCACAGTACAGTAATGCACACATGTCTGTATATAAAAAAACATGTCAGATCGCCGCAGCGATCGCTGTATAATGCCCAAACATGCCACAAAACATGCCCCACAGCACACAGCTTCTCACACACACAGTGTCACACAGCTCCCCCCCCCCCTTGCAGCCCACAGCATGCAGCCGAGAGATAGGGAGACAAACAGTGTGAATAGAGGCAGGTTACACAGTCCCAGACTGACACCCCCCCAGACAGACAGGTCCCCACATAAATACACTTACCTCACAGTGGCGTGGGGGACCCGCACAGGCGAACAAGCCGCTGCACATGAGGCAGGGAGAGTCGCATACAAGACGCACAGAATGGGGGTTAAGAAACCGCACAGCGTCCAGTGAGGTAGCCACCTCACCAATCATCCCTGCACCGAACAGGGATGGGTCGTTCACTGTGCCAGGAGCGTTACCTGGCTGAACGCTCGATGGCAGGCTGGGAAGCCACTGACCCACGACCAGGGGGGATCAGCCCGAGACCCAGCCCGCATGATCCTCTTCATCCGAAGAACTAACTAAAGCTGACAAAAAGAACAGCTAAGTAAAGGTAGAGAGAAAACTCAAAACAAAAAATCAAAAAAGAAGAAAGAGTCTGGGGCACAAAGCCCCAGCACAGAGAGAGCCAGCCACTCCTGACAAGCTAGACATTAAAACTGAGATATGGTTGCAGGAAGTAGGAGAGTATTGACTGAGGGGACCACCCCTTGAGGGTGGGATATGTTAAAAGCTTTAATGTTAACATATTCTGTTGCCTAGCTACTCCTTCGGAGCAAAGTCTAATACCCCATATGTGACGAATATGAAGAGGCGGCGACTGTCGGAGGACGTAAGAGAAATATAATTTTTTTTCAAAATGCTCACTTTTTTTATTTTTTTCTGCTTACATTCCAAAAAGGAAAAAAACAGAGGTGAATAAATACCACCAAAAGAAAGCTCTATTTGTGTGGAAAAAATTATGAAAATATTGTATCAGGACTGAGTAATTGGCATTCAAAGTATGAGAGCACTGAAAGCTGAAAATTGGTCTGGGCAGGAAGAGGGTAAAAGTGCCCAATATTGAGGTGGCATATTGCTGCTTTGGTATAATACTGCTTTTTACATTTCTTCAGTTACTCCCTAGGTTAGGAAAATTATGTGATACATCCTGGGAGTCTTCAAGAGGTGGGGTTGGGGGGGGGGGGGGGTTTCTCCAGCTAAGCACACCTCACATACCATAGAGATACGGCCGCACTCCACAGCTGAGATAAGATTATGAAGTTCCTTTATTCATCGTCAGACCAGACAGACAGAGGACAGGTAGACAGGTTAGCGTTTCATATGACACACCGTGCTTGTTCCCAACATAGATATAGCAAAAACGCGTTATTTAAAACGTGGGCTCAAAGAAAAACCACACCTCGAACCACGTGTTTTCAATTGCCAACTAATTGCGTGACCATTCCATGCTCCCAATAAAGACATTTGTATAAGAAACAATCACAAAATATCCAAAAATAGTGTAAAATGTAAGTATCATACATGAACAAGAGACAAGAAAATTAAATCGACAAAAATACAAATAAAATATGCAAATAGAAAATTCATGTAAGAAAGAAAAAAAAAAAAAACAGACTATCTGCAATATAGTAGCATAAAAACATACATAAATGAAAGATTTTATGATACACAAAATACATGTTAAAGCCACAAAACCTTTCGCATTTATGATGCGTGAGGTATATACAGTATCTCACAAAAGTGAGTACACCCCTCACATTTTTGTAAATATTTTATTATATCTTTTCATGTGACAACACTGAAGAAATAACACTTTGCTACAATGTAAAGTAGTGACTGTACAGCTTGTATAACAGTGTAAATTTGCTGTCCCCTCAAAATAACTCAACACACAGCCATTAATGTCTAAACCGCTGGCAACAAAAGTGAGTACACGCCTACGTGAAAATGTCCAAATTGGGCCCAATTAGCCATTTTCCCTTCCTGATGTCACATGACTCGTTAGTGTTAAAAGGTCTCAGGTGTGTTAAATTTAGTGTTATTGCTCTCACTCTCTCATACTGGTCACTGGAAGTTCAACATGGCACCTTATGGCTAAGAATTCTCAGAGGATCTGAAAAAAAGAAATGTTGCTCTACACAAAGATGGGCTAGGCTATACAAAGATTGGAAAGACCCTGAAACTGATCTGCAGCACGGTGGCGAAGACCATACAGCAGTTTAACAGGACAGGTTCCACTCAGAACAGACCTCGCCATGGTCGACCAAAGAAGTTGAGTGCACGTGCTCAGCGTCATATCCAGAGGTTGTCTTTGGAAAATAGACTTATGAGTGCTACCAGCATTGCTGCAGAGGTTAAATGGGTGGGGGGGGGGGGGGTCAGTCTGCCAGTGCTCAGACCATACGCTGCACACTGCTTCAAATTGGTCTGCATGGCTGTCGTCCCAGAAGGAAGTCTCTTCTAAAGATAAAGCACAAGAAAGCCCAAAAACAGTTTGCTGAAGACAAGCAGACTAAGAACATGGATTACTGGAACTATGTCCTGTGGTCTGATG
Source organism: Pelophylax lessonae (assembly GCF_965119305.1). Classification (NCBI taxonomy): domain Eukaryota; kingdom Metazoa; phylum Chordata; class Amphibia; order Anura; family Ranidae; genus Pelophylax; species Pelophylax lessonae. Next base: position 493,876,229 of record NC_138768.1, on the reverse strand, counting down.
AGACCAAGAAACTTTTTTGGTTCAGAGGATGTCAAGCATGTGTGGCAGCAACTAGGTGAGGAGTACAAAGACAAGTGTGTCTTGCCTACAGTCAAGCATGGTGGTGGGAGTGTCATGGTCTGGGGCTGCATGAGTGCTGCCAGCACTGGAGAGCTACAGTTCATTGAGGGAACCATGAATGCCAAAATGCACTGACATACTAAAGCAGCGCATGATCCCCTCCCTTCGGAGACTGGGCCGCAGGGTAGTATTCCAACATGATAAGGAACTCAAACACACCTCCAAAATGACCACTGCCTTGCTAAAGGAGCTGAGGGTAAAGGAGATTGCCTGGCAAAGCATGTCTCTAGACCTAAACCGTATTAAGCATCTGTGGGGAATCCTCAAATGGAAGGTGGAGAAGTGCAAGGTCTCGAACATCCACCAGCTACATGATGTCATCATGGAGGAGTGGAAGAGGACTCCAGAGGCAACCTGTGAATCTCTGGTGAACTCTATGCCTAAGAGGGTAAAGGCAGTGCTGAAAAAAATGGATTTTTGTAAAATCTTACCGTAAAATCCTTTTCTCTTAGCTCATTGACAGACGTAGTCCTCGGTGATACAGCACCTTCGGGTTATGTTGCCTCCACAGGAGCAGGACTAGACAGGAAATTAAAATGCTCTGGCCACACCCTAGGGGCAGTCCCAGAGGGTATATCCTCTCTCTCTCTGCCTCAGCAAATCAGTTTTGTCAAAAAGCAGTCTTTAGAGATTTTAACCCAACCCAACTCCAAAACAGAGGGGCGGGGACTACGTCTGTCAATGAGCTAAGAGAAAAGGATTTTACGGTAAGATTTTACAAAAATCCATTTTTCTCTATCGCTCATTGACAGACGTAGTCCTCGGTGATACAGCACCTTCGGGACGTCCCAGAGCAGTATCACAAATGAGGGGTGGGAAAATGGAAATCAAATCCCAATCTAGAAGGCCCAACCGGTGCCAACTAGAAGTTTACAATGCTCATCCTTAATGATGAGACTCAACAAAAAAGAAATTTTTCAAACAGAAAAAAACTCTCGAGGTAGACCACCGGTCTCCTCAAATTGCGGCCTGCAAAACCTTGCGGCCAAATGAGGCATCCGCCGATGCCGTCACATCAATTTTATAGAATTTTGTAAAGGTATGTACCGACGACCAGGTGGCCGCCTTACATACCTGGACCACTGACGCCTGATGGCGAAAGGCCCAGGAAGTACTGAGCGCTCGAGTGGAGTGCGCCCTAACAGGGAACGGAGGACTCTGACCCTTAATAGAATAAGCCTGTACCACCGTCTGTCTAATCCATTTGGCAATGGTCGTGGCAGATGCAGGCAAACCCTTTCTGGGGCCATCCGTGATCACAAAAAGTGAATCCGTCTTACGGAATGATTCCGTAGCTTTCAGGTATACTCTGATTGCCCGAACCACATCCAAGGAATGCAACGCATGTTCCCGATGATGCTTGGGCTGAGGACACAAGGAAGGTAGTACAATATCTTCATTCAGATGAAAATCTGAAACCACCTTAGGAAGAAAAGATGGCTTAGGATGAAGTACTACCTTATCCCTATGAATCACTAGGTATGGGGACTGGCATGATAATGCAGCCAGTTCTGACACCCTGCGAGCAGAAGTGATAGCCACCAAGAAGGCCACCTTCTGGGATAAAGTAAGCAAGGGAATCTCCCTGATGTTTTCAAAGGGAGGTTTCTGTAGAACCGACAAAACCAAATTAAGATCCCAGGGCGGTAAGGGCGCGCGGACTGGTGGAGCCAGGTGCCGCACCCCCTGGATGAAATTCCGCACCAAGGACTTGGTAGCTAAAGGTTTCTGAAAGAAGATTGCTAATGCTGAAACTTGACCCTTGATGGTGCTCAAGGCTAGCTTCTGCTCAACCCCTTGTTGCAAAAAAGCCAATATTCGAGTCACCGAATAGGTACGTGGGGGAAATCCTAAAGATTCGCACCATGCAATATAAGTCTTCCATGTGTGATAATAGACCTTGCTGGAAGTCGCTTTCCTTGCTTTAATAAGGGTAGGAATGACTGAAGTAGACAAACCTCTGTCCTTCAGTACTTGGGTCTCAATGGCCAGGCCATTAAAACCAGCGACTGTAAAGCACGATGGTAAATTGGTCCTTGAGACCACAGACACTCCCTGAGACGAAGTTCCCACGGAACGTCTGCGACTAGCATGTCCAAGTCGGCCAGGCCGGCTTGACGAGGCCAGCCTAGAATTTCTAGGACCACTGGCGCTGATTGGATCTGAACCAGGCGTCCCTAGAGGTATCTGGCCCCGACCATCCGAGAAAGTCTGGTCGTTTTCTGTTCCCACACATTTATCAGATACCTGATTATTATCAGGAAGGGTGATCTTTTCTGGTTGAACCTCAGGGACCGAAGTCACCCGACTAGAGGCTTCTTGGCCTGTCTGGTCAACCAGATCCGATTCCTGTGAGGCATAGGGACTAATCTTAGGAAAAGGTAAAGGAAAAGATCAATTCAGGGAACGGTAACTACCGCTTCCTGTAGTACTTAAATGTTGGAAGGGAAGAATCGCACCGGTAGTAGTGGTTGATGCTCGATCTAATGTCCTGAATACCGGTGAAAACGCCCCCCCACCCTGAAACCGGGTGGGGGCGCACCTTCAGGCTGTGTACTCCTTTGCTTCGGGTTTGGCTGGGTTGGTCCTCTGTTTGTCCGACCAGCCCTTCTTGAACCCTCCTGGAGGAGTCTTGCCTTTCCCGCTTGTTCCAGCCGGGCGCCCTTTATGGGCGGTAAAGAAAGGTCCTCGCTTGTTGCGAGGTCCCTTAGCTTTAGCAGCCTGTGGCAAAAAAGTGCTCTTGCCCCCAGTGGCATCCTTAATGATTTCATCTAGGGTGGCCCCAAATAGACGATTCCCCTGAAAGGGGAGATTCGTCAAGGTCTTTTTGGAACCTAGGTCAGCTGACCAGCATTTTAACCACAGCACACGTCTGAGGATTACCGCTGACATAGATGCATGCCCTAATAGGGGAGTAGTGTCCAAGGCTGCGTCACAGATAAACTGTAGCCCTTGTATAATCTGTTCCATCAAATCAGATGTTTCCTAGGGAATATCTTTTCCCCTAAGGTCTTGGCGTACCAATCTCGCCCATTCCGTAAGTGTCTGGGAAACTAGACCAATAACAATTACTGGTCTAAATGCTGACCCTATCAGAGAAAAGATGGTGCGGGACTCTGCTTCCATCTTTCGATCCAACGGATCCTTAAAGGACGAAGTGTCCTCCACTGGGATAACCGTGGCTTTATTCAGCCTGGAAATAGGTGGATCCACCACTGGTGGTACCGTCCATTTCTTAATGATGGATTCCTCAAACGGATAGCGTCTAGCAATACGCTTGGAAATAGTAAAGGTACGTTTAGAATGCTCCCATTCTCCTTTAATCTTATTACCAAAACACTTGGGTACAGGAAAAACCTTCACCGTTTTGATGGGCTTGTTAGTACCAAAAGGAATCTCTGTATCAGTTGCTTCTGCCGGTAAAACCTCAAGTTTTAAGGTTTCCTGCACTGCCACAACTAGTGCGTCCACCAATGCTTCTTCCTGAATTATAGCGGGAGAAGAAACGTCCTCCTCACTGTCTGAGGGAGCTTTACCTGAGGTAACAGCCCTTGCAGAAGGACCTGCAACTGCAGTGACCATCTCTGAATCTGAGTCAGAGGTGTCAGATAATATAGGGGTAGGCGGGGGTCGCTTCCTTGACCCTCGTCCCTGACAGGCCGCCTCCACCCGAGCCACCATAGACTCCAAAATTGCTGTAAATGCCTCTACACTCTGTGCACCGGCGGGTCCCGTGGCCCCCTCGAGGGAAACAGGTGGGGGAATTTGTGTGGCAGGGTCCATGATTATTCCAGTAACTTCCCGGGTTAATATAATTCAAAAATAAAAAAACTTTTTTTTTTTTTTTTTTCACAGACCCCCAGCGCCACAAAAGCCCCTTAGTGTTACCTGCTAGGGATCCCTATCGATCGATCGAGAGAGAGAGAGAGAGAGAGAGAGAGAGAGAGAGAGAGAGAGAGAGAGAGAGAGAGAGAGAGATAGACCCCCAGGCTCACCACTTGATGCTCAGAGTTTAACTACAACAGGTTACAGCGCTGTCTTGACAAACAGGAAGTCTTTTGGCTGGCTGCCCAGGAAGAAAGGAGGTGGCTCCGCCCCTCTGCACGCCTTCCGGCGCCTCCCCTAGCTCCACGAGGTGTTTGGATCACCTCAAACATGGCCGCCCCCATGCTGGAGACACGAGGCTACGCCAAAATGGCGGCTCGTGCAATCCAGCAAAAAAAATGGCGGCGGCCTGTACCGAATAGCGGTGTGCTGCAGGGCACACAACACTATCTCTGCATGGGGATTTTTGGCGTGGTTGGCGGTACCGGCCCTGGCGGACCTCATGGCCTTCGGAAGGCCTGCTATAGCTGGAGATTTGACTAGGAAGGCAGTCTACATGTCCGTGGCTTCTGACTGGTAGGTACCTTATTCTTATCACAGTAAGATTCCCAGACTGCCACTGATTACAATCTTTTAAACATGTATACAATTAGATTGTTAGCTCCCAAACCAAGCCTCCTGGCTTTTTGCACATAAAAATCACACTCAAAGTAGGGGGATCTGTGCCATGTTATAGGATAGAGGGGGACTCTATCTTACCACACAGAGAGGGGCCCGCGTTCACCACAAGACCCGTCAGGGGGAAAAGGGGGAACATACTACTCACCATACCGGAACCAGGCGGGCACCAACTCCTGACAGTACCCCTCTCCACCGGGGCGGGAGGGCTGTCGACCAATACGGACGCCGTGACTCATGGTCTTTGGCGTTTCAGCGAGACGTTTAACTCGCGGGGTCAGTCCCTTAATGGGACTTTGTCGCGGCCGACCCAGCGCGGAGCTATGGCCTGCACGCGCTCGTAGGCTGAACTGGGGTGACCACCGGATCTCAACATCCAGCCCGTCGCCCAGTTCAGCTTTCTTGCTTGAAGATCTCACAGGAACACTGGAGAAAAAAGCTGTCTAAAAAATCTTTTTAAGAAAAAATCTTGCCAGGGCCGAAGATCCCAGCAAGGTATCTAGGTCCTTACTCCTAACTAGACAGAAAATAACTGATTTGCTGAGGCAGAGAGAGAGAGGATATACCCTCTGGGACTGCCCCTAGGGTGTGGCCAGAGCATTTTAATTTCCTGTCTAGTCCTGCTCCTGTGGAGGCAACATAACCCGAAGGTGCTGTATCACCGAGGACTACGTCTGTCAATGAGCGATAGAGAAATAATGGTGGCCACACAAAATATTGACATTTAGGGCCCAATTTGGACATTTTCACTTATAGGTGTACTCACTTTTGTTGCCAGCAGTCTAGACATTAATGGCTGTGTGTTAAGTTATTTTGAGGGGACAGCAAATTTACACTGTTATACAAGCTGTACACTCACTACTTTACATTGTAGCAAAGTGTCATTTCTTCAGTGTCGTCACATGAAAAGATATAATAAAATATTTACAAAAATGTGAGGGGTGTACTTACTTTTGTGAGATCCTGTACAACACATGGACCAACTTATGTACACAAAAAGGATATGAGAACAAATATTTTTTAAAAAAAAAGGAACAACGGACGACAACAATTCCGCTGTCCAGATATCCTCATCAAGAACCGCAAGTCCCAATGTGTACAAAAGGAGGAGCTACACCACAATAGGGCATTAATGGATCCATTACATGTAAATGAAAAATACAAAAATAAAAATAAATATAAATATATAGATATAAAGATAAAGGTGTATAGTTAACCCTAAAAAATCCATTACATGTCCAAAGACTACCATGATAGCCCCATAACGGCAGCACACTCTCCAAATTGAACCAGTGCTAGCAACAAACACTCATATGGGAAACCACCAAAAGTCATTAGAGGGTTAACTACTACTTTTTTTATTCCAGAGAACACTAGATGAGAACTTTTCCAGAGAAGAGCAACAAAAATAATTAGGGGAATGGAGGACATCAGCTATGAGGAAAGACTACAAGCACTGAACTTATTCTCTCTGGAGAAGAGACGATTGAGGGGGGATATGATATCAATGTACAAATACTGTACTGGCGACCCTAGCATAAGGAACAAACTATTCAGAGAGAGGAGATGCAATAAGACACGTGGCCATTCACTAAAACTAGAGGAAAGGCGGTTTAACCTTAAAATGCGTAAGGGGTTGTTCACTGTAAGAGCGGTAAGGATGTGGAATTCTCTTCCACAAGCAGTCGTATCAGCTGGGAGCATTGATACTTTCAAAAAACTATTAGATGGGCATCTTGGAGACCACAACATACAGGGGTACACAATGTACGGTTAAAAGCAAACACACACACATCATAGGTTGAACTGGATGGACTGATGTCTTTTTTTCAACCTCACTAACTATGTAACTATTTTATAGAGCCGTATTGAAGTATGATGCATCCCAAATCAATAATAAAAATAAAAATAATGGTAAGAGTAAGAGTAACAAAACCAGTGGAAGTGCATGCCCAAAATAACCACATGCATAGAGTTACAATAGAAAGGGACAAATGAGATACAAATCCCCTTGTTGGTATAAACAGAAACATAGAAAAGAATTTTTGTAAAATCTTACCGTAAATTTCTTTTCTCTGAGTCCTCTGACAGTCGCCGCCCATTCATAGTCTTTACGATTGGGTATTGGCCTTCTCCGCAGGAGCAAGCTAGGCAGTAATTTTGTTAATACAACAAACATTAACATATCGACACACCCACAGGGGGCTGTTCCTCTGGCCTATATCCTCCAGCCAGTACCACTCTAATCCAGTTATGTAGCAAGCAGTCCATGAAAAACCGTCAACCCCAAAAAAGAGGGGCGGGGGCGGCGACTGTCAGAACTAATTTTACGGTAAGATTTTACAAAAATTCTATTTTCTCTTACATCCTCTGACAGACACCGCCCATTCATACAGTCTTAGCGATCGGGACGTCCCAAAGCAGTGTAGATGTGAGGTGTGGGAAGACGCAACCTTAAAATAGGCAATGCAGCACCCAGGTCAGAGAAAAAAAAACTGAACAACTGGACCAGTGGCATAAGTAAAGCTCAACAGGAGCTAACCCAGGAAAAAAATGAAATAAACCCCATGACTAAGAGACATTAAAAAAATAGCATGTCTCTTTAAACCACTGCCGCACTCAAAACCTTGCGGCAAAAAGAAGCATCCGAGGATGCCAACACATCAAGTTTGCAAAACTTCGAAACGGTATGTACAGACGACCAGGTCGCCGCTTTGCACACCTGAGCCACCGACGCCTGGTGGGGAAACGCCCAAGGCGCACTAACCGCTCTAGTAGAGTGCGCCTTAACAGGGAAGGGAGGAACCCGACCCTTAATCAAATAGGCCTGCACAATCGTCTGTCTGATCCATTTGGAAATGGTTGCCGCAGACGCCTCTGTACCCTCCCGAGGTCCTTCGGGAAGGACAAACAAACAGACAATCTGACTTCCAGAAAGAGTCCTTGGCGGAAAGGTAAACCTTGATCGCCCGGACCACATCCAAGGAATGCAAGGCAAATTCCTTCGGATGCTTAGGCTTTGCACAGAGCAAAGGCAACACAATATTGAGGTGGGAGGCTGAAAACACCCTACGAAGAAAAGACTGATATGGTCAGAGGACCCTTTATCCCTATGAACAACCAGATAGGGGGAGCTGCCAACTCAGACACTCTGCGAGCAGATGTGATCGCCACTAGAAAGGCAACTTTCTGTGACAACACAGGCAGAAGGATCTCTCTGATGTTCTCAAAGGGAGGTCATTGTAAAATGGACAAAACCAGATTTAGGTCGCAGGGAGATAAGGGAGCCTTCCTCGGGGGAGCCAGATGACGCACCCCCTGAATAAAGGTGCAAATCAAGGAATTAGATGCCAAAGGGCACTGAAAAAGAAAGGCCAAGGCCGACAATTGGCCTTTGATCGTGGTCAGCGCCAGGCGCTGATCCACCTTAGTCTGTAGGAAGGCAAAAACCCTCGCCACTGAAAAGGAGCGGGGGTGAAGACCTTGTGACTCACACCAGGCAAAAAATGCCCTCCAGGTGCGATGATAAATCTTCCCAGAGGAAGCTTTTCTAGCTTTTAGCAAGGTAGGAATGGTAGCCGAAGGGGTACCCCTGTCTCTCAAGACTTGGCTTTCAACAAGACGTCAAAGCCAGCGACTGTAAAGCAGGATGGAAGATCATTTCTTAGTGGGAGCCGCCAGGGAGGCTCGACAACCATCTGCATAATGTCCGCGTACCAAGACTGACATGGCCAGTCTGAAGCTATCAGAATCACAAGCATCCATTTCGAGGCTAACCTGCGGAGGAACCTGGACAACATTGGAATGGGAGGAAAGGCATACATCAGGCGATACAGATGCCACGGCACCACTAACGCGTCCGAGGCGTCCGCCAGAGGATCGCGAGATCGAGCCACGAACCTTTCCACTTTTTTGTTGAGACGGGGTGCGAACAGATCCATGTCCGGAGACCCCCACCGGATACACAGAAGGTGAAACACCTCCGAGTGTCTAAGGACCATTCCCCCGTGGTCCAGGGTCTGTCGACTCAGATAGTCCGCCTGGCAGTTTTCCACACCTGGAATGTGGATGGCCGAAATCGCTGGAACATGCGATTCGGCCCAAGACAGAATCTCGGCCACTTCCCTGGCCGCCCGGGGACTCTTGGTGCCCCCCTGATGATTGATGTACGCCATCGCTGTGGCGTTGTCCATCTGCACTCGTGCAGGGCAGCCTTGAATCCGAGCCGACCAACGGCACAAACAGAGCTTGATTGTCCGGAGCTCCAGGACATTTATCAGTAGGGAGAACTCCTCCCCCGACCACGTCCCCTGGGCATCAATCGTGCCCAGAACTCCACCCCAGCCCGACAGGCTGGCATCTGTGGAGAGCCCCGTCCAGAATAACGGCCGGAAGGACTTGCCTTGTGTCAGAATCCGTGACTGGAGCCACCACAAAAGATCCAATCTCACCTGGTGGCTTAGAGAAATCCTTCTGTCCAAGATTGAGGATGCCTGTCCCACCTGGTAAGGATCTCTGCCCCATAGCAGAGCCAACACAGGAGCCAAAACCTTGGTGAACACCCTTGGAGCCAAAGCGAGACCGAAGGGCAACGCCACGAACTGGTAATGCTCCTCTGTGATTGCGAAGCGGAAATAACGCTGATGACCATCGTAAAAAGGGATGTGCAGATTTTTAGGTCGATGGAGGCCATGAATTCCCCTGTACTCAGGGATGCCACCACCAACCGTATGGATTCCATCCGGAACGTCTTTACCCGCACGAAGTGGTTCAGTAACTTTAGGTCCAAAAGCGGAGGCACCTTGCCCTCTTTTCTGGGCACTGTGAACAGATTGAGTAAAACCCCCGAAACCTGTCCCGCGGGGGGACCGGCACGATGACCCCTTGGGCGAGAAGATCTTGAATTGCCCATTGTAGATCCCGGAAACGATCAGGAGTCAGATGGAGATTTGATGGAAAGAATCTGTCTGCGGGGCGAGATCGAAACTCGATCTTGTACTCTGAAAGAATGAGCTTGCGAACCCACCTGTCCTGAATGTCAGACAGCCAGGGCTCGGGAAAACAACACAGACGTCCCCCCACCCCTGATACGTGTGAGGGCGTCCCTTCAGGGAGGGGTGGGCTGGGTTGCCTGCCCAGCTTGCCCCGTTTTGGGCTTACCCGCCCAAAATTTCTTGTGACCACCGGAGGCCTTGAAGGACTTACCCTTTTTCCTGTGCCCTGAAGGCACGAAAGGACCCCCGGTTAGTCTTAAAGGAGGGACCCCGCTTAGCGTAGGGAGATTTACCTTTCAAGACTTGAGGCAAGAGAGTCCTCTTACCCCCAGTAAGCCACTTGATCAGCTCACCCAGAGAGTCACCAAAAAGACGATCCCTCGCATAAGGGATGTCAGACACTGTCTTCTTTGTCCAGCGCAGCAGCAGAAACCGAATCTGCTACCAGAGTGCGCCTAAGCACCTTGGCCCATTCTGCGATAGTCTGAGAGACTATCACTGAGGTGAACACCGGATTCAGCAGGGAACCCGGCACCATATACATGTGGTGGGAAAGCGTTTCCACCCGTCTATCCGCCGGGTCCTTAAACACCGGGGAGTCTTCCACGGGCATTAAGGTGGATTTATTCAGACTGGGAACAGTGTGGTCCACTTTAGGAACCACAGTCCAGCAAGTATCAACCGAATCCGCAAAGGGATAATGGTACTCAAATCTCTTAGGTACTACCAGCTTCTGCTTAATGCAACGCCATTGGTCATTTACCATTTCCTGAAACTCCTCGGGACAAGGATAAACCTGACCCGACTTCAGGACCTTGCGGGTCCTGAAGGAAACCCGCTTACCTGCCATGGAGGGCTCATCATCAAGATTTAAAGTCTCCTTAACGGAGCTAATAAGTGTGTCTACCGCAGCACGGTAGCAGGAAGAATCCTCCTCCACATCTGACTGAGAAGACGGGGACCCCTCAAGGGGGATGTCGCCCATGGCAACCAATTCAGGGTCAGATTCAGAAGACTGAGAGGGCATAGGCCGTTTCTTTGTAACTCGGTCAGACATCAGCAGATCAACTTTTGATGCTAAAGTCGCAAGTGCAGCAGATAAAGAGGCTAAGGAAGTGGGATCAGGAGTATTTGAACCACCAACTACGTCTGTGGGGAATTTGCTATCCTGGGACTCCATATTCGCAAAGTGCAAAAAAAAAAAAATGACACTGGCCCTTTAAAACAGCGGTTCCCGTGGACCCCTATCGCAAACTGCACTAAAGGTGGAGGCCCTTCCCTTAACTAAAGCTAAACTGACAAAAGAAAAGAGTGCTAGCAGAAATATAGCCAGAGAAAACTAGTAAAATCCCCCCACAGTGTCTCTATACTTGCCATGCTGCTTTTGAGAAGGCAGATTATAAAGAGGAAGTGACCTCACCCTCCTAGAGGCAAAAGCCAGCCCTGAGCCACAAGAAAATGGTGCCCGATAGAGTCAGATGGAGGAAAAGCACTTAGAAAAGGGCCACTGCCCAGACAGGACATCCGCCCACACTAAAGATGGCGCCCGATCAGCGCTGGTGTAACATTAAAAAACCCTACCCCGTGAAAATTCCCTACCCTCGTCACTTCCTGTGCACATGTCATTGAACAGCTGAGCAGCTTCCCACTGCGCATGCTCACAGCTGCGGAGGGTAGGGAAGGGAATTTTCATGGGGTAGTGTTTTTTTAAGTTACACCATGTCATATCAGCTTTTGCCGCGCGTCGCACTGCGCATGGGCAGCCACTAAATTAAATCATCTCCGCTCTAACCCTGAGATTTCCCTGTGGGCACCCGTCATTCATCAGCAGGTGCTGTGTCCCACATGATCTCGGCTCCGTGATTTATATTTCCATAGACCCGCCGCCGCTTTTACATTTCGGAGCCGAGATCAGGAAGTCTGAGGGGTTGGAGCGGAGATGATTTAATGTTGGAGCGGAGACGATTTAATGTTGGAGCGGCAACAGCTGATGCGGTGTAACGTTAAAAAACACTACCCCGTGAAAATTCCCTTCCCTCCGCAGCTGTGAGCATGCGCAGCGGGAAGCGGCTCAGCTGTTGAATGACGTACGTGCACAGGAAGTGACGAGGGTAGGGAATTTTCATGGGTAGGGTTTTTTTCCCGGAACACTGGCAATGATGATTGAAAATGGCCACTGCCCTCTGAGGCCAAAGAGCCAGCCCTTACCAAACATGGCAGCCGGGCGACACAGTGCCAAACGCCGCAGAAAACGCCCGCACTGGCCCCCACCGGGATCTGCACAGAGCATCCCCGTGGAGAAGGGAGCCCCCACACCCCCCACCCCGTATGGCGGTCTGCACCGCAGCAGCGCCCCCGCAGGGACAGGGAAGATAAGACACAGGGGGCCATCCCATGGCCATCCTGCCGTCAGCCAAGAAGGATGCTAGCAACCCCGGGTGTTCCGACGTTGAGACATCCCAGCAAAGATAGAAAAACTTTGCAGGCTCGTCCCCGCTTCTAGGAACACTGTCGTTGCGAGGCCTGGGCGTACCAAAAACCTGCGACGCTCGATGGCAGACTGGGACTTCATAAGGTTCTATATTAACCAGTACGAGGCCCAGTTCTGCTGGCGCTTGTAGTCCTCCAAATTCTGACTAATTAGCGTAGGTTAGAAAAAATAAAAAAGCTATTCTTAAAAGAAAAAACACTTTTTAGAAAAAAAAAACAAGAAAAAAACTGAGACACTAGGTCCCAGCAGGGAAAACCTAGCCTACTCCTGACGCTAGGCCAGAGGGATGGCCCCCTGTGGGTGTGTCTATATGTTAATGTTTGTTGTATAACCAAAATTATTGCCTAGCTTGCTCCTGTGGAGAAGGCCACTACCCAATTGTGAAGACTATATGAATGGGCGGTGACTGTCAGAGGACGCAAGAGAAAAAGGGTTTTAGTCACGAAAATGTGTTATGTCCCATTCGAAGTTTAACCCATGCGGTATGAGTGTCAAACTGAAAAATCCAATAGACTTCTGTTACACAGAAGTCTAAATACATTGCCTCCTCCCTTGGGTACACTAATCTTCTCAAAGATCTGTGCTCCAACCAAAGAAGTATCGCCATTGTGGTGATGATTAAAGTGGCAGGCAACAGTGGTGGATTGATGTCTTTCAATACTATTTAAATGCTCATAAAATCTATCCTTAAAGCTTCTCGTGGTGTGTCCTACATACTGTAAATTACATTTTCTGCATGTAATAACATACACAACGTATTGGGTATTACAGTTAAAAAAAAACAAATTAATCCTATGTTATCAGTAGAAGAGGAACACACCACCTCACCCTTGATAATATGCTTGCAACAGGGACAACCTCTAAAACCACACCCATAATTCCCTTTGAAATGTAACCATGTAAGAGATGTAGATAGAGATAGGCGATAGAGAATTGCCCAGTGCGGATGCCCTTCTCAGGGCAAAGTTAATATTATTTCTGTGATTAGAAAAAAAATGAAGGCGCGCAAACTGGTGAGTGTCCTATCAGCAGCAACTCAAACTCCAACCTGAGTGGAGTGTATGGAAAAAGGTATATGAGTGCGCATGTTAGTGTATATATAATCAAAATCATCAAAAATGTGATCGAAATTGAAAAGTGATGCTCAAAAAAAACATCAAAGGTTATAAATTATTTAAAAATAAAAGAATAAAATATAAAGAGAAATACATAAAATTCACAACAAAAGTGCACTGTGTGTGTGAAAAAGCATATAATATTCAAGTCCCAAGAGTCCTTAAACATGTGTACATGAAACTTCTTGATGATAAAGTGCAAATGAGAAAGTGCAATAATGGTTCACAGACTTGTGTCCTCCACAACACCACGTGAAAAGTGGGAATGGTGATGGTACCCTTACCAGCTAAGATAGCATACACTTTATAACTTGCACGGGCTGGTGTAGTGCAGCAAGAAGTCTTCCCACAACCGAATCTAAATGGCCTCTTGGGACTTGAATATTATATGCGTGTTTTCCCACACACAGTGCACTTTTGTTGTGAATTTTATGTATTTATCTTTATAATTTTATTTATACATAATTTATCTTTATAATTTTATTTTTACATAATTTATAACATTTGATGGTTTTTTGAGCATCACTTTTCAATATTATTTCTGAGAAGGTCAGCACAAGTTTAATCCTCAAAGACAGTAGGGAGGTATATGTACACAATCTTTTAAATGTCTTCAAACTCCTCACTGAAAGGTGTACTAAGCATGAGTCGCTCCTTATTAAACCACCTCCTATGGTTACCATTCTCCCTGAATTTACTTCCCCTTAGTAGATCTTCCCTGCTTCTAGAGTAGGCAATAGAGAGGGCCCTCTCAAGCATCCACCTGGGATATCCTCTCAAAAGAAACGTGAATATAGGGCTTTAATCTCAGTTTCATACACCTGCTGATCACTATACCTCTGGGTGAGTCTAGGATGGAAAAGGACTTGGGGGTACTGGTAGACAACAAGCTTGGCAGTGGCATGCAATGCCAAGCCGCCGCAAGCAAAGCCAACAGAATACTGGGATGTATAAAAAAGGGGATTCACTCCAGAAATAAAGAGATTATTCTCCCACTCTACAAGACTCTGGTCCGGCCACATCTGGAGTATGCTGTCCAGTTCTGGGCACCGGTCCTCAGGAAGGATGTGCTGGAATTGGAGAAAGTCCAGAGAAGGGCAACAAAATAATTAGGGGAATGGAGGACATCAGCTATGAGGAAAGACTACAAGCACTGAACCTTTTCTCTCTGGAGAAAAGACGATTGAGGGGGGATATGATATCAATGTACAAATACTGTACTGGTGACCCGAGCATAAGGAACAAACTATTCAGAGATAGGAGATACAATAAGACACGTGGCCACTCACTAAAACTTGAGGAAAGGCGGTTTAACCTTAAAGTGCGTAAGGGGTTCTTCACTGTAAGAACGGTAAGGATGTGGAATTCTCTTCCACAAGCAGTCGTATCAGCAGGGAGCATTGATAGTTTCAAAAAACTATTAGATGGACACCTTAAAGACCACAACATACAGGGGTATACAATGTACGGTTAAAGCAAACACACACACACATCATAGGTTGAACTGGATGGACTGATGTCTTTTTTCAACCTCACTAACTATGTAACTATATATATCCTACGAACCCTTAGAAATTGTCCAATGGGAATTCCCTTGATGGTATGCTGCGTATGCCCCGACCAAGCCATCAAGAGAGTATTACCCGAAAGTGTCTTCCTATATAAACCAGTGTGGATGTGGGAACCCTCACAATGCAGGTTCACATCCAAAAAGCAAATCTCCTTTCCATTACATTGTCCTGTGAACCTCAAGTTCTTAGTTTTGTTATTGAGATGGATGGGTAAGTTTGCTTTGAATAATAAAAATGAATTAAAAAGGGTTTCCGATTTGTGATGCTCAGATGCAGTGTAGTTCCACTTTTAACGATTTAACCACTTTTCTAGTATTTTTTAAAATATGACAAAGCAAATGTAAGGAACACGCACAATGGGGGAATTTAATAATACAGTATAATAGCTTACCTACACTGCTCAAAAAAAATGAAAGGAACACTTTTTATTCAGAACACAGCATCAAGTCAATTAAACTCCTGGGATATTGATCTGGTCAGTTAGGTAGGGGAGGGGGTTGTTAATAAGTTTTAGCTGCTTTGGTGTTAATGAAATTAAAAACAGGTACACTAGATGGGCAACAATGAGACAACCCCCAAAACAGTAATGGTTTTACAGGTGGAGGCCACTGCAATTTATTTCCCTCTACTCATTTTTTCTGACTGTTTTTCACTAGTTTTCCATTTGGCTAGGGTTAGTGTCACTACTGATGGTATGAGGTGATACCTGAACCCTATAGAGGTTGCACAGGCAGTCCAACTTCTCCAGGATGGCACATCAGTATGTACCATTGACAGAAGGTTTGCTGTGTGGAGACTGGGAGCAGCAGAGTCTCAAGAGAATGGAGGAGATTCCAGGAGACAGGCAGTTACTCTAGGAGAGCTGGACAGGGCTGTAGAGGGTCCTTAACCCATCAACAGCACTTGTAACTCTTCCTTTGTGCACAGAGGAAAAGGATGAACACTGCCAGAGCCCTACAAAATTACCTCCAGCAGGCTACTAGTGTGAATGTCTCTGATCAAACAATCAGAAACCGACTTCATGAGGGTGGCCTGAGGGCCCAATGTCCTCTAGTGGGCCCTGTGCTTACTGTCCTGCACCCTGGAGCTTGATTGGCATTTGCCATTGAACATCAGAATTGGCAGGTCCGCCACTGGTGCCCTGTGACTTTCACAGATGAGAGCAGGTTCACCCTGAGCACATGCGACAGACGTAAGAGGGTCTGGAGAAGCCGTGGAGAACTTTATGCTGCCTGTAACATCATTCAGCATGAACGATTTGGTGGTTGGTGAGTAATAGTCTGTGGAGGCATATCCATGGAGGGACACACAAACCTCTACAAGCTAGACAATGGCACTCTGCCTGTCATTAGGAATCGGGATGAAATCCTTGGACCCATTGTCAAACCCTACTCTGGCACAGTGGATCCTGGGTTCCTCCTGGTGCACGACAATGCCCGGTCTTATGTGGCGAGAGTATGCAGCCAGTTCCTAGAGAATGAAGGAATTGATGCCATTGAATGGCCCCCACTCTCGCCTGACCTAAATCCAATAGAACACCTCTGGGACATTATGTTTCGATCCATTGGACGCCGCCAGGTTGCACCTCAGTCTGTTCAGGAGCTCAGTGATGCCCTGGTCGAGATCTGGGAGGAAATACCCCAGGATACCATCCGTTGTCTCATTGGGAGCATGCCCCGACGTTGTCAGGAATGCATACAAGCACGTGAGGGCCATACAAACTACTGAGTACCATTTTGAGTTGCTGCAATGAAATTTCAGCAAAATGGACTAGCTCGCTGCATAGGTTTTTCTGTTTGATTTTGAGGGGTGCCTTTGAATTCAGCCCTCTGTAGGTTGATCATTTTCATCAAACAATGTGGCATCCTTTCATTACCCAGTCCATATCCGTAAAGATATCCAGCATGATATTTTTCCCCATTGAGATCTGATGGGTTTTACAAGTGTTCCTTTAATATTTGTGAACAGTGTATATAAAATAGGGTTTGCACAATGCCAATAATGCCCCATAAAGTAAGCCCTTAAAAATCTCAAAATACCCCAAAGGTAGTTGGGTGTAATTTGATAATAAGTCTTAAAAAATCATTGATACTTACAGGACTGTCTACCTTCAGTGCAAACTTGATTTCGCTGTGAAGCTTCAGCAGTTGTTCCTCCACAGTGGGCTCTGTAAAGTGGACAAGACCATTGCATAAAGAACAAAGAAAGAACAACCTATGAGAGTCACAAGAAGTCTCCACCCTGCGCCAATGATGTAAGAAGATAATCTCGAAGTACTGCGCTGCCACCTAACAAGT
Source organism: Pelophylax lessonae (assembly GCF_965119305.1). Taxonomy (NCBI): domain Eukaryota; kingdom Metazoa; phylum Chordata; class Amphibia; order Anura; family Ranidae; genus Pelophylax; species Pelophylax lessonae. The sequence continues at coordinate 493,859,138 of NC_138768.1, read as the reverse complement.
AATGACAATAAAAATAAAAGGGTGAATTGGATCAAAGGACCCAGACCTCCAGGCGGCGTTGATAAATCATATATACATGGTAAATCTGAATGTGAACTATATTCCAAGGACACCCATGATATTAAATCAAAAAATAAAATAAAATATACAATAAATAGAATTTGCAGTATTGGGATAAATTATAGAACAACAATAAATATGTCTATAAATGCTCTATAAACAAGTCCAATTAATAGGGGATGATCCTGAAGTGCACCATGTGAGGGAAATCCTATAAACAATGTAAATAGTCCTTCACCACACCACGTGCAGCCTCTCCCAATGGTAATGCACTAACCAGAAATCGATGGGTAAAAGGCACATTATATCCTTTGAATGCGACCAAGACCTCAATGACCATCCCAGACTGGGTCTTCTTAGGCAGATAAAAGCAGTGATCCTGGAATAAGCAATTCTTTCCACACCATTCCTCTTCACTCCAGGAAGGGGGATAACCAGGATTCTTATCACAACTCTCCACCCAGGCCAGGAAAATGGACGTCTTGCGACATGAGGCCGCAAAGATCACGATCTTCCCGGACTTCACCATAGACACACAGCGTTTCCGGAGGTCCTTTGACCATGTCAAACTGCAACTCAGCAACTGCAACATCAAATATAGTATGCTGTTCCCTGCTCGGCTTAGAGTGCGAGATGGTGAAGCGGTGCGATTCTTCACTTCCCCGGAGGACGCCATGCATTGGTTGGAGACTCTTCCCTGGGCACGTTCCCCGCATCAGTGAGTTCCCCTTCGTGCAGCCTGCACTGTTGGGGCTGTTTTGGATGTGGCACCTTTCTATTCTGCACTGCGGGGGATACCCTCTCCCCGGAGGGTCGGGGGTCCCCCGGGTTGACCTGCTGACTGTGCCTCGCCGAGCCCTGCCTGCTTTGGCCCGTGGCCTTCCCTCCCTGGATCAGCTGAGGGTGAGGCACACTTGGTTTTACTGTTTGTAACACGTTTAAGCATTTATACCCCCCGGAACATTCGGGGTGAGGTTGGCGCCCTGTTCTGCAGAGATCATCTATCCTCCCTTTCAATGGCGGCACCTGTGGCCTACAGACTATGCCGCAGTAGTACCTGTTGGTACCTCTGTTGCCCACTGGCATGCGACCCCCGTTGGCGGTTGCCTATTTAGTTTTGGGTATGCAAGCACATCCAGGTTGGGGGGGGGGGGGGATTGCGGGGTGGGGAATGTATGCTTTTACATTTCTTTTCTATTTTGGGGTGTTTTCTGTTTTTTGTTTTTCTCTATCTGTGTTCTCATGTGCTTTTGGTACAGTGTATGCTCTACGCATTGAGGGGTTAGGTACTTCATTTCCTGCTTTGTGATGCCTATCCTGCTCTGCTCCTGGGAACGTCAGGGGCTGGGCATTTACCCCCTCACAGGGGCTGTGGTGAAGATCCGGAGGCTTTCTTATTTTCCACCTTATCGTTATGGGTCCCATAAATGTGATTTCCTGGAATGTCCGGGGGTTGAACTCTAAGTTTAAACGGTCCCTTGTCTTTTCCTTCTTGCAGCGACACCGCCCTCATATCTGCATTTTGCAGGAGACCCACCTGGTGGGGAGTAGGGTGCTGGCGCTCAAGAGGGCCGGGGTGGGGTCATACTACCATGCCACCTGCGACTCCTATTCACGGGGGGTGAGCATCCTGGTACATAAATCTGTCCGTTTTAGCCTCCTGGATCTTCACCTGGACCCTGAGGGAGATATGTTTTGCTCCGCGCCCTCTGTGAGGGGCTGGAAATGTGTATTGCTGGGGTGTATGTGCCTCCGCCAGGTCAGCTTACCCTTCTGCAACGGTTAACTCTGCTCTTGGCCCTCTACCCGGCGGCTTGTCTGTTGGTGGCGGGGGACTTTAACATGCCCCCTAACCCATCGGTGGACAGGTTTGCTGTGGGGGGGTCCTGCGGATTCTCCCCTCTCTCATTGGGTGGAGGCCCTGGGACTGGTGGATGTATGGAGGTGGAAGAACCCCGGGCTGAGACAATAAACCTGTCACTCGGCTCCCCATGCCACTTAAGGATTGACCTTGTCTACCTTTCGGGCTCGCTGCTTGCGGGTACCCGGGAGGTCTCTATCTTACCACGGGGATCTCGGACCATGCCCCTGTACTTGTTACTCTGGGGATCGGGGTGGCGCCGGGGGAGGGTATTTGGCGACTGTCCAGGTTTTGGGAGGATGACGAGAGGGTGGCCCCGATTGTGTCTTCCGAGCTGCTGGAGTATTGGGTCCACAATGCTGGCACCGCCCCTCCCTCGCTAGTCTGGGACGCTTAAGGCCTGTACCAGAGTGTGATCGGACGGACGAGGAGGGAATCAGTATTGGCGCTGGTGGAGGCGGAGACTAGAGCCACGGCCCTGGAGTTGCGGTATGGGGTGGACGGGGAAGCGGGCACATATGCGTTACTACAAGCGGTACAGCACGAAATAGAGTTGCTGCGGGCCACGGCCTGTAGGAAGCTCCTGTTGTCACAATCAAAGCGCATTTTTGAGCAGGGTGAACGGGCGGGTCGTATGTTGGCGTGGTTGTCTCGGGAGCGCTCCCCTGCTCTGTTGATTGCTAATATTCGGGATGACGAGGGGAGCTGTCACTCGGACCCTTCTGCCATCAATGCCCAATTTGCCAAATATTATGAGGAACTTTATCGATCTTGCGTGGACTATTATTATTATACATGATTTATATAGCGCCAACAGTTTGCGCAGCGCTAAACAATGTGAGGAAAGACAATACAGTTACAATACAGTTCAAAACAGGAGTAACTAAAGGGCCCTGCTCGTTAGAGCTTACAATCTAGAAGGGAGGGTAAAGTGAAACAGAAGGCAATAACCGTGGGGGATGGGTTGATGGAGAAAATGGAGGTACATTTGTTAGGTGTTGGTAGGATAGGCTTCTCTGAAAAGGAGGGTTTTCAGAGAACGCCTAAAAGCTAATAGAGTAGGAGATAATCGGACAGATAAGGGTAAGGAGCTCCATAGGATTGGAGAGGCTCTGGAAAAGTTCTGGAGGCGAGCATGGGAGGAGGTGATGAGGGAGCTAGAGAGCAGGAGGTTTTGAGAGGAACGAAGACAGATTAGGTAGATATTCTGAGACGAGGCTGGTGATGTAGATGGGGGCTAAGCTGTGGATTGCTTTGTAAGACCCCCCCTGACCGTCTAGCGGCCTACCTCGATGACCTCGAGTTTCCGCAGTTGTCGGAGAAGGGTAGAAAGAAATTGGATGGCCCAATCTCACTTGAGGAACTTTCCAAGGCTATTGCGGCTCTCCAATCTGGTAAGGCCCCAGGCCCAGATGGGCTACTGGTGGAGTTCTACAAGTCTAATCTGGACTTGGTGGCTTCGCGCCTTCATACCTTGCTGCAGGGTGCCTTTGATGAGAATAGCCTACCATTCTCTATGTCGGAGGCGTTGATTGTAGTTATACCTAAACCTGGGAAGGACCCGGAACGCTGCACGTCGTAAAGGCCGATTTCCCTCCTTAACGTGGACTCCAAAATACTGGCGAAAGTTCTGGCGAGGCGATTGAACTCAGTTGTCTTGTCGCTGATACACGGGGACCAGACAGGGTTTATGCCGGGCAAGGGGACGGACATTAACATATGCCAACTTTACACCCACATCTCACATGCGGTGGTATCGGGCTCGGGTAGTGTGGTGGCCTCCCTGGATGCGGAGAAGGCCTTTGACTCGGTCGAGTGGGAATATCTTTGGGAAGTCATGCGTCGCTTTGGAATTGGCCCTAATTTTATTTCCTGGCTGCGATTGCTCTACGCGGCCCAGCGAGCTAGGGTCCGCACTAATAGCTCCCTCTCCCCACCCATTATACGCTGATGATGCCCTTCTCTACCTCCCGGATGCGGCAGGGTCCCTGGATTTAGTGTTGCAGATTTTTGATACGTTTGGGTCGTTTTCTGGGATCCATATTAACTGGGATAAATCTCAACTGTTTTCCCTGTCAGCGCGCCTCCCCCCACCGTCCCCCCGTCTCTCTAATCACAGTTGCCCTTTTGCACTCTCTGCCTCCCCTGCACAGTCCTACCTTCAGCATAAACAGATAGCTAATTCTATTAGCAATGTGTTTAAGTTTGAGTAAGAGATTGGAGACTTGCTAAAGGAGATGGTCAGAGACTGCAGACATGATAAAAGAGATGGTCAGAGACTGCAGACATGATACAGGAGATGGTCAGAGACTGAGGACATGATACAGGATATGGTCAGAGACTACAGACATGATACAGGAGATGGTCAGAGACTGCAAACATGGTACAAGAGATGGTCAGAGACTGCAGACATGGTACAAGAGATGGTCAGAGACTGCAGACATGATACAAGAGATGGTCAGAGACTGCAGACATGATACAAGAGATGGTTAGAGACTGCGGACATGATACAGGAGATGGTCAGAGACTGAGAACATGATACAGGAAATGGTCAGAGACATAGTTACATAGTTTGTGAGGTTGAAAAAAAGACAGTCCATCCAGTTCAACCTATGATGTGCGTGTGTGTTTGCTGTTAACCGTACATTGTATACCCCTGTATGTTGTGGTCTTTAAGGTGCCCATCTAATAGTATTTTGAAACTATCGATGCTCCCTGCTGATACGACTGCTTGTGGAAGAGAATTCCTTACTGCTCTTACAGTGAAGAATGTATTTTAAAGTTAAACCACCTTTCCTCTAGTTTTAGTGAGTGGCCACGTGTCTTATTGTATTCCCTTTCTCTGAATAGTTTGCTCCTTATGCTAGGGTCGCCAGAACAGTATTTGTACATTGATATCATATCCCCCCTCAATCGTCTCTTCTCCAGAGAGAATACATTCAGTGCTTGTAGTCTTTCCTCATAGCTGATGTCCTCCATTCCCCTAATTATTTTTGTTGCCCTTCTCTGGACTCTCTCCAGTTCCAGCTGCAAGCCTGTGGTATACCAGTACCCTCAAGTCCATTTCCATCCTAGACTCACCCAGAGGCCCCCCCCCCTAGTGAGTAGCTTGCTTTCTGGTTTCTGGCACCCAAGTGTATTACTTTACATTTTTCAACATTAAACCTCATCTGCCATGTAGTTGCCCACCCCATTATTTTGTTCAGGTCCGCTTGTAAGGTTTCCACATCCTGCATAGAAGACATTGGCATGCTTAGTTTAGTATCATCCACAAATACTGAAATTGTACTTGATATCCCCTCCTCTAGATCATTTATGAATTAAACAGGATTGGTCCCAGGACAGAACCCTGCGGGACCCCCCTTTCCACACCCGCCCAATCCGAGTACTCCCCATTTATCACCACCCTTAGCACTCTCCCCTGGAGCCAGTTCTCTATCCAGGTACTCACCTTATGGTCCATACCTACATTCCTTAGATTGAACAGTAAGCATTTGTGGGGAACGGTGTCAAAAGACCTTTGCAAAGTCCAGATACACCACATCCACAGGCTTACCTTTATCTAGGTGGCTTCATCATAGAAGGTTAATAGATTGGTTTGGCAAGAACGATTTTTCATGAATCCATGCTGATTACTACTAATTGTGACGGTGGCAGGTATCAGACCCCTGGCCTTCTCATCCAATTAGTGACCAAGGACCAAGCAATCTCACACCCTGCCGTCACTAGCGTAACAATGCCACTCTCAGCTGCACCTGGCACAAAGATTCTTCCAGCTTGTGGGACCACAATCCAGATGCTAGCAGGCTGAGAGCGATTGTCACCGGGCTAATTAAACAATTAACCCATTCTCTGCCACCACCACTACCTTTGAGCCCAGCGGACGCTCATACTTTTAGAAACGCTAATTATGACTTTAGAATAATCATCTGTAACACGCGCAGTCACCCCAGACAGCAGTGTCCAGAAGATTCATTCTAGACAGTAGCACTGTTCAAGAGACAGGTTCTTGGGTTAGCTTGCGTTAAGAGCTTAGAGACAAAATTAACCACTTGCCGACTGCCTAACGCCGATCTACGTCGGCAGTCAGCCCCTCACAGGCAAAGTGACGTAGGGCTACGTCACTAGCTTGTGAGGGTCTAGGGAGCGAGCGCGCGCCCCCGGAGGCGCGCTCCCGCTCCCGCGTGGTCACGGACCCCCCCGCGCGTGTGACCGGAGGACCCGATGTCCGCCGGTCACTCGGCGATCGGCGGGGGAGAGGGAGAATGTCAGGCAGCTTGTGTAAACAAGCCACCTGTCATTCTCCTTGCTGTTAGGATACTGATCACTCGGATCTAGTATGTAGATCCGTTGATCAGTGTCCATACAGCTCAAGCCCCAGCCAATCACAGTAGAAAGCACGCCCCTAGGGATACACACAGCCCCTCCCTCCCAAATAAAGTTAACCCCTTCACTACCAGTGTATTTTTACAGTAACAGTGCATATATATAGCACTGATTACTGTAGAAATGTCACTGGTAACCCCAAAAGTGTCAAAAATGTCAGTCAAGGGTCCGATCTGTCCGCCCCAATGTCGCAGTACCGCAAAAAAAAAAAATCGCAGATCACCGCCATTACACGTTAAAAAAAAAAAAACAACAAAAATGACAGAAATCTTTCCCTTTGTTAGTAAACGCGATAACTTTTGCGCAAACCAATCAAAATACGCTTTTTGCGATTTTTTTTACCAAACATAGGTAGCATAAAACAAATTGGCCGAAAAAGTAAAAAAATTTTGATTTTTAAATTTTTTTTTGGGGAATTTCATATAAAAAAATGTGAAAAATATTGCTATTTTTGCAAAATTGACGCTCTTTTTTTGTTTATAGCGCGTGATCAAAAAATCGCACAGGTGATCAAATACCACCAAAAGAAAGCTCTGTTTGTGGGAAAAAAAGGACGCCAAATTCGTTTAGGTACAGCGTCGCACGACCGCGCAATTGTCCGTTAAAGTCACGCAGTGCCGAATCGCAAAATACCCCCTGGTCGGAATGGGGGTAAAATCTTCCGGGGCTTAAGTGGTTAACACTTTTCAAAATAAGGTTTAATTGTAAAAAAGGGTTAAAATTTGTGCAAATAAAAATATTTACAGAAAAATGGGTTACAAAGAAATAGAGACACAATTCAGCAATTTAGAAGAATAGATAAAGAATTAGAAATTTAAATACTTGCAGCCAATGTCCTTGTATTAGCAGAGTTCCAGAAGCTGAGCATGTGTGGTCGGTTCTTCCCTTGAGCGATGTTACTGCTTGATGTTAAAATGAGAACTGAGAAACTCATCAGCTTCTCTTTTTCTCGGACCCGCAGGGGGTGTCAACAGAGGTCCTTGACCAATAAACACTGGGGCCATGGGCGGCCCTGAGGCTCAGCAAATGCCAAGGAACCTCCCTTTTAGACAGATTTATAACATAATTCATATCTTCCAAAGTCTACCAGTTGCCTTCTTGAAACTGATATATTCTTGTGCAGTATAAAATTCTATTTTCATAGACACCAAACCCAGGTTATCTCCTAATAACCTCTGACCCGTAAGGCATCTGACAGCTAGCTTTTCTTCCATAGGAGCGAACGTGAATATGTATGATATTATATTTCGATCGGTATTTTATTTCTCATCCAAATATATACTTTCTAGAGACATATCTTGGCTGTGTTTACAATTATGTATTTGTGTGTGAATGTATTATAGTTCTAATGGCCACCTGGGCAGTGTGGTATTTACGACCCAGCCTGGTCAGTCTTAATGGCTTGCTCGTTTATGGCTTTACAACCTGGCCTGCCATCTACCAGGCGTCCCGTCTGCTGAGATAACAGCTCTTTTGAAGCTCGCATACTAATGTTAAGTGACTTAAGGAGTTAATTAGCTGGAGGAGAGGGGGGGGGGAGGAAAATATTTCTGAGTACACCTTTGCTTGCTAGACTGTTACTGAACAACATGGATGGCCGTGGTGACAAAATGGTGTCCCAGCGCACGATACCATTACACCTCCCCCTTTTGTGGGTGCATAGGAGGGGACTGCAATTCTCCTCCTGACGCAACTGACTCCTGCGGCTCGGCTTGTGGCGACAAAGGGGCCGCCTTTCTTATGCTGGTTGGCATATGCTACTTCCCTGGGGAGCAGCTTCCGGCTCAGATAGAGGATGAGATTTTCCTCTTCTTTCGCATCCCTCTGGCCTAGGGCTGCATCTGGCACAAAGGTAATGGCATAGGGTTTGTGCCGGGACTGGGCGTTTAAATTCCGGCCCCCATGTCCCAGGTGCATGGGCCAGTACCTCCGTCAGGGCCGGACGGTCCTTCTGACACACTGGCGTCAAGGATGCCAGTTTAACCGTTGGGTGCCGTTGGGTTGGTCAGTCACGGTGTTCAGCTGAGCCAATATAGTCGCACCCCAGTATCCTCCTGTGGCCAGCTGTACCCAGGAATAACGTAACCCAAGTTGTGGTTTTACTCCTCCCTGCTGTTCCCAGTACCAAACCGCTGACATGTCCCATCTGACAGTTACTATGCAGAACTGTCAAACTAGGCCGTGCCAGATTGTTTGGGACTGCTGACAGGAGCCCTGGGTGTTCCACCCAGACAGGGCAAAACACTATCAGGCCCCTAAAGCAGGCCACTGCACAAGGTTCGACCTCACCCTGTATAGCATACGTGACCCTTAGGGAGGTGTCTGATGCGTTCCTAACCCTATCTAGCATTGCCGTAGACGCAGTTAAGCCACATGGGGTGGGGAAGGCTGGCTTGTCCTGAGCCTTCCAGGTTAGAGGGTTTGGTTCACGCCTCCTGCTCAGGTTCAAGGTGGTTAGACAGCGGGCACCAGACAGCCGCTTTGACACCTCATGGTTCCTGGGCACGGGGTAGACCACAATCGCAGGGATGGCATTAAGCCTGCTAAAGGCTCCATAAAGCCTTCTCTCGGTCTCCTGTTCCCCATTGGCCTGTGCCTCCTGAGAGACAGGAGAGGTCGCAGGTATGGGGGGGGAGCAGACACCCAGGCGCCCACCTCGTGGACCTCAGGGTGTGCTCAGCAAATGCCAAGGAACCTCCCTTTTAGACAGATTTATAACATAATTCATATCTTCCAAAGTCTACCAGTTGCCTTCTTGAAACTGATATATTCTTGTGCAGTATAAAATTCTATTTTCATAGACACCAAACCCAGGTTATCTCCTAATAACCTCTGACCCGTAAGGCATCTGACAGCTAGCTTTTCTTCCATAGGAGCGAACGTGAATATGTATGATATTATATTTCGATCGGTATTTTATTTCTCATCCAAATATATACTTTCTAGAGACATATCTTGGCTGTGTTTACAATTATGTATTTGTGTGTGAATGTATTATAGTTCTAATGGCCACCTGGGCAGTGTGGTATTTACGACCCAGCCTGGTCAGTCTTAATGGCTTGCTCGTTTATGGCTTTACAACCTGGCCTGCCATCTACCAGGCGTCCCGTCTGCTGAGATAACAGCTCTTTTGAAGCTCGCATACTAATGTTAAGTGACTTAAGGAGTTAATTAGCTGGAGGAGAGGGGGGGGGGAGGAAAATATTTCTGAGTACACCTTTGCTTGCTAGACTGTTACTGAACAACATGGATGGCCGTGGTGACAAAATGGTGTCCCAGCGCACGATACCATTACACCTCCCCCTTTTGTGGGTGCATAGGAGGGGACTGCAATTTTCCTCCTGACGCAACTGACTCCTGCGGCTCGGCTTGTGGCGACAAAGGGGCCGCCTTTCTTATGCTGGTTGGCATATGCTACTTCCCTGGGGAGCAGCTTCCGGCTCAGATAGAGGATGAGATTTTCCTCTTCTTTCGCATCCCTCTGGCCTAGGGCTGCATCTGGCACAAAGGTAATGGCATAGGGTTTGTGCCGGGACTGGGCGTTTAAATTCCGGCCCCCATGTCCCAGGTGCATGGGCCAGTACCTCCGTCAGGGCCGGACGGTCCTTCTGACACACTGGCGTCAAGGATGCCAGTTTAACCGTTGGGTGCCGTTGGGTTGGTCAGTCACGGTGTTCAGCTGAGCCAATATAGTCGCACCCCAGTATCCTCCTGTGGCCAGCTGTACCCAGGAATAACGTAACCCAAGTTGTGGTTTTACTCCTCCCTGCTGTTCCCAGTACCAAACCGCTGACATGTCCCATCTGACAGTTACTATGCAGAACTGTCAAACTAGGCCGTGCCAGATTGTTTGGGACTGCTGACAGGAGCCCTGGGTGTTCCACCCAGACAGGGCAAAACACTATCAGGCCCCTAAAGCAGGCCACTGCACAAGGTTCGACCTCACCCTGTATAGCATACGTGACCCTTAGGGAGGTGTCTGATGCGTTCCTAACCCTATCTAGCATTGCCGTAGACGCAGTTAAGCCACATGGGGTGGGGAAGGCTGGCTTGTCCTGAGCCTTCCAGGTTAGAGGGTTTGGTTCACGCCTCCTGCTCAGGTTCAAGGTGGTTAGACAGCGGGCACCAGACAGCCGCTTTGACACCTCATGGTTCCTGGGCACGGGGTAGACCACAATCGCAGGGATGGCATTAAGCCTGCTAAAGGCTCCATAAAGCCTTCTCTCGGTCTCCTGTTCCCCATTGGCCTGTGCCTCCTGAGAGACAGGAGAGGTCGCAGGTATGGGGGGGGAGCAGACACCCAGGCGCCCACCTCGTGGACCTCAGGGTGTGCCCTCCCAGGGTCTCCAATATCTCTGACGCGGCATGCTGTAAGCACTGCCAGCAGCATAGATACCTAGAAGGAGAAGGGTGGTTTAGGCTGAAGGCCCAAACCCACTCCCTGAGTGTCAGCTACCGCTAACAGGACACCGGTCTTCCCCAGTTCAGGGGTACTACCTATGCCCCTGGCATGTGCTGTGCTAGGATGCGGTGTAAGAATCAGGTTAGGCCACAGACCAACCACGGGCAGAACAGAGGAGGCCGGCAGGTGGTGCTGTGGAGCAGAGCAGAGCGCGCGGGATCAGTGTCTGTGTGCGAGTGAGAGGAGCGGGGTGTGACAGACCGGGTGTGTGAGTCCCCCCCCACCCCCCTCAGAGGAGCGGCGGCGTCCGGGCGAGAACCCACCCCCCAGAAAGGAAACGGGCGGTGAGCGGAACGGTAACCCCCCCCTCTCCATTGTTGCGGCGGCGGCGGCCGGTGCTAAGAGGCCCCCCCCCACCGAGGTAAGAGCGGGCGGCGGTAACCCCCCCCCCCCATTGTTGAGGGCGGCGTACAGTAAACTGTCCCTTGCGGCGAGCGGTGCGGGAACCCCCCCCTCAGAGAGGAGCAGAGGAGACTAGCTGGCCGGGAAGTGACCGAGGGAAGCGGGGTGCTGAGAGGAGACTGACCGACTGAGGGAGGAATCACAGCCAGGAACTGCTAGTGACAGGCTTAAAGGGACACACACTAGGTAAGTAAGACTGGTGACTGAGATTGAACAGTGACTGTGGGTGTAGTGTAGTACCTGAGTGTCTGGGAGTACCTGTTGCTACCTGAGTGTTCTGGGAGTGGTGCGACTGGCCGGGCTGTGCGTCTGACCGGGCTGTGCGACTGTTGTGCGTCTGACCGGGCTGTGCGACTGTTGTGCGTCTGACCGGGCTGTGCGACTGTTGTGCGTCTGACCGGGCTGTGCGACTGTTGTGCGTCTGACCGGGCTGTGCAACTGTTGTGCGTCTGACCGGGCTGTGCGACTGTTGTGCGTCTGACCGGGCTGTGCGACTGTTGTGCGTCTGACCGGGCTGTGCGACTGTTGTGCGTCTGACCGGGCTGTGCGACTGAGTGTTGTGCATCTGACCAGGCTGTGCGACTGAGTCTGACCGGGCTGTGCGACTCAGTGTTGTGCATCTGACCAGGCTGTGCGACTGAGTGTTGTGCGTCTGACCAGGCTGTGCGACTGAGTGTTGTGCGTCTGACCAGGCTGTGCAACTCAGTGTTGTGCATCTGACCGGGCTGTGCAGCTCAGTGTTGTGCGTCTGACCGGGCTGTGCAGCTCAGTGTTGTGCGTCTGACCGGGCTGTGCAGCTCAGTGTTGTGCGTCTGACCGGGCTGTGCAGCTCAGTGTTGTGCGTCTGACCGGGCTGTGCGACTCAGTGTTGTGCATCTGACCAGGCTGGGCGACTGAGTGTTGTGCGTCTGACCAGGCTGTGCGACTGAGTGTTGTGCGTCTGACCGGGCTGTGCAACTCAGTGTTGTGCGTCTGACCGGGCTGTGCAGCTCAGTGTTGTGCGTCTGACCGGGCTGTGCAGCTCAGTGTTGTGCGTCTGTCCGGGCTGTGCAGCTCAGTGTTGTGCGTCTGACCGGGCTGTGCGACTCAGTGTTGTGCGTCTGACCGGGCTGTGCGACTGAGAGTGTTGTGCGTCTGACAGGGCTGTGCGACTGAGAGTGTTGTGCCTCTGACCGGGCTGTGCGACTCAGTGTTGTGCGTCTGACCGGGCTGTTGCGACTCAGTGTTGTGCGTTCGGGCTGTGCGACTTAGTGTTGTGCGTCTGACCGGGCTGTTGCGACTCAGTGTTGTGCGTTCGGGCTGTGCGACTTAGTGTTGTGCGTCTGACCGGGCTGTGTGACCCAGTGTTGTGCGTCTGACCGGGCTGCGTGACTGAGTGTTGTGCGTCTGACCGGGCTGTGCGACTGAGAGTGTTGTGCGTCTGACCAGGCTGTGCGACTGAGAGTGTTGTGCGTCTGACCGGGCTGTGCGACTGAGAGTGTTGTGCGTCTGACCGGGCTGTGCGACTCAGTGTTGTGCGTCTGACCGGGCTGTGCGACTCAGTGTTGTGCGTCTGACCGGGCTGTGCGACTTAGTTTTGTGCGTCTGACGGGGCTGTGCGACCTAGTGTTGTGCGTCTGACCGGGCTGTGCGACTCAGTGTTGTGCGTCTGACCGGGCTGTGCGACTCAGTGTTGTGCGTCTGACCGGGCTGTGCGACTCAGTGTTGTGCGTCTGACCGGGCTGTGCGACTCAGTGTTGTGCGTCTGACCGGGCTGTGCGACTCAGTGTTGTGCGTCTGACCGGGCTGTGCGACTCGGTGTTGTGCGTCTGACCGGGCTGTGCGACTCAGTGTTGTGCATCTGACCGGGCTGTGCGACTTAGTGTTGTGCGTCTGACCGGGCTGTGCGTCTGACCGGGTGGTGCGACTGGGAGCGTTGTGCGACTGACTGGGCTGTGAGATTGTGAGTGTTGTGCAACTGAGCGTCAAGTGAGTGAAGCGGAATACCACAGGGTGAGAAGGTAGCGTTAGGAAGCCAGAAAATAGCCACATAGGATAGACTTAAATCGCTGAATCCCCATTAGATTAGATAGTAGGTACAATGCCCGGCGGGTGTGGAGATGCGACTCGGTGTACATCTTGTGATATGTATGCGTTCCTCGGTCATGCGATCGAGGGCGAATACAAATGCGCAAAATGTGAGCACGTTGCTTCCCTGGAAGCTCAGGTCCTGAATCTAGGGAAGCAGCTGGCAACACTGAGACGAATGTCCATACCGGAGGAGAGCCAGGATTGTACCAGTCAGGTGCAGGCAGGGGTCTGCACAGAGGTGGGCGGAGTATCGGAGGTACAGGCATCAGAGCAGAGTAGAGGGGTGACAGTTAGGAGGGGTAGAAGGGAACAAGGCAAGGAGGCTGATCCTGGGCTGGAGCACCCCAACAGATTCGCCCCGTTGAGTGATGTTGGGGAAACCAGTCAGGGACCAGCATTGCTGGAGCAGAGTGACGCCCCTAGCTGCCAGGGGAAGAACTCCTCCAGTGAGGCCGGGAGAAAGGGAAAGGAAAGACAGGTGCTGGTGGTAGGGGACTCAATTATTAGAAGGGCAGACAGTGTAATCTGTGACATAGACCGTGTGTGCCGAACAGTCTGTTGTTTGCAGGGCGCTCGGGTTCGGCACATCGCGGATCGGGTGGACAGATTACTGGGTGGGGCTGGGGAAGACCCAGCTGTCATGGTACACGTGGGTACCAATGACATAGGCAGAGGAAGACGGAGAGTCCTAAACGATTTCAGGGACTTAGGCGCTAAGTTGAGGACTAGGACCTCCAAGGTAGTATTTTCCGAAATACTACCTGTACCTCGAGCCACACCAGAGAGGCAGCGGGAGATTAGGGAAGTTAACGAGTGGCTGAGGAGCTGGTGTAGTAAGGAGGGTTTCGGGTTCCTGGAGAACTGGGCCGACTTCTCAGTCGGTCACCGGCTCTTTGGTAGGGACGGATTGCACCTAAATGGGGTGGGTGCAGCCGTAATGGGTGCGAGGATGGCCGAAAAGTTAGAGGGGCTTTTAAACTAGGGAATGGGGGGGAGGGTACAGATGTAGAATTAGCCAGTGGAAAGCAAGATTCAGAGGGCAGAAATGGGGGCATTAGCGGTAGGGTGTTCGGAGCTCCTAAACCCAGGGTGGGTACGGGGAAAAATCAAGAGAGCAGCCTAAAAACATCAAATGAGGATAAATGTAACCAATCTAAATTACGAGGCTTGTATACCAATGCCAGAAGCCTGGCCAACAAGATGGGAGAGCTGGAGCTGCTGATGTTTGAGGAGGACTTAGATTTTGTGGGGATAACTGAGACTTGGTTCGACAGCTCTCATGATTGGATGGCGACCATTCAGGGGTATTCCCTTTATCCCAGGGATAGAGAGGGTAAAAAAGGGGGAGGGGTATGTCTGTATATTAAGAACAGTATACAGGTAAATATGAGGGATGATATTAATGGAGCTATGGACGAGGCAGAATCCCTATGGGTAGAGCTTCAAAGGGAAGGCACGGTGGGGAAGGTAATATTGGGCGTATGCTATAGGCCCCCCAACCAGAGTGAGGAGGGGGAGGCGGACCTCATGTTACAGATAGGATTGGCAGCAAGGATGGGAAATGTCATTATAATGGGGGACTTTAATTATCCGGATATAGACTGGGCAGAAGGAACCGCGCACTCAGCCAAGGCTAGGCAGTTCCTAAATATTTTGCAGGACAATTTCATGGGTCAGATGGTGAATGCACCGACAAGAAACAATGCGGTACTTGACCTACTGATTACCAACAATGCAGACCTGCTCACGGATATAGAAATACGGGAAAACTTAGGGAGCAGTGACCATAGGTCAATTGGTTTCAGTATTAATCACAGTAATAGGAAACACAAGGGTAATATTAAGACGCTGAATTTCAAAAGAGCCAATTTCCCTAAACTGCGCTCACTGCTAGAAAATATAAAATGGGATAGAACCCTGGGAACAAAGAACACGGAGGAAAAATGGGAGTGCTTCAAGAGCATACTTAACAAGGGGGTGGGCCAGTGCATTCCACTGGGAAATAAATTTAAAAGAACAAAACTAAACCCTGGGTGGCTAAACTCCAACATAAAAATGTATATTAGAGCTAAAGAAAAGGCCTTCAAAAAATACAAGACTGAGGGGTCAGTGGCAGCATTTAAGCATTATAAAGAGTGTAACAAGAAATGTAAAGATGAAATCAGGGCGGCTAAAATAGAACACGAGAGACATATAGCGGAGGAGAGTAAAAAGAACCCCAAGAAGTTCTTTAAGTATATAAACAGTAAGAAAGCGAGGCCAGAACACATTGGCCCCATAAAAGATGATAAAGGAAAAATGGCCACTGAGGACAGAGAAAAGGCGGAAGTGTTAAATAATTTCTTTTCTTCAGTCTTCACAAAGGAATCGGGGGTCTACACGAACCCAGCTTGTAAGGCCGAACTAAATAATACACCTCAGGAAGTGCCGCCATGGCTAACAGAAGATAGACTTAGAGCTAAACTAGAGAAGATTAACATAAATAAATCCCCGGGACCGGATGGCTTGCACCCGAGGGTTCTTAAAGAGCTCAGCCAGGTGATCGCTAGGGGGGGAACCTCTGGGTGAGTCTAGGATGGAAAAGGACTTAGGGGTACTGGTAGACAACAGGCTTGGCAGTGGCATGCAATGCCAGGCCGCAGCAAGCAAAGCCAACAGAATACTGGGATGTATAAAAAAGGGGATTCACTCCAGAAATAAAGAGATTATTCTCCCGCTCTACAAGACTCTGGTCCGGCCACATCTGGAGTATGCTGTCCAGTTCTGGGCACCGGTCCTCAGGAAGGATGTGCTGGAACTGGAGAAAGTCCAGAGAAGGGCAACAAAAATAATTAGGGGGATGGAGGACATCAGCTATGAAGAAAGACTACAAGCCCTGAACTTATTCTCTCTGGAGAAGAGACGATTGAGGGGGGATATGATATCAATGTACAAATACTGTACTGGCGACCCGAGCATAAGGAACAAACTATTCAGAGAAAGGAGATACAATAAGACTCGTGGCCACTCACTAAAACTAGAGGAAAGGCGGTTTAACCTTAAAGTGCGTAAGGGGTTCTTCACTGTAAGAGCGGTAAGGATGTGGAATTCTCTTCCACAAGCAGTCGTATCAGCAGGGAGCATTGATAGTTTCAAAAAACTGTTAGATGGACACCTTAAAGACCACAACATACAGGGGTATACAATGTACGGCTAAAAGCAAACACACACACACATCATAGGTTGAACTGGATGGACTGATGTCTTTTTTCAACCTCACTAACTATGTAACTATGTGACCATAGTATGTTACTCCAGGCCAGGCCCTCCTGATCTCACAGGGATCCTTACAAAACAGATCAAGTGACACCTTCAATACATGTCTGTGAGGTTGACTGGACACAATGAGCAGCTGGTTAACCCTTTCAGTCTCCATGCCTCCTGCTGTTGGCCTGTCACACCTATCTGCTCACTGTCCCAGTCAAGCTGTTGTGTACTCTTCTCAGCAGGGGGTCAATCAGCTCCACTCCTGAGTTGCTTGAGAGCTTGGTCTATCTGCAGTGCTGGCTTACAGGCAGAACTACAAGTCCCAGCCAGCCATCCTGTGGCAAACAAAAGGCAGCTGCTGAGGCTTAACAGAGGTGGAGTCCACTGGGTCAGAACCGAAAGAGGGCACAGAGACCTCCTTAGGCTGTTCCGCGACCAGGGCCTGCATCTCCGCTGCCTACGCACCACTGCGAATGACCACCAACATTGGCACAACATCATTATCATCATCATCATCATCAGCATTAGCATCGTCATTTTCATCATCAGCAACATAATTTTCATCATCATTAGTATCATCAACATTATTAAAGCATACCCCTGGTAACTTCACATGCAAGGGGGCCTCCTTTCCTTCTTCAAAAGATGGAGGACCTTGTAATTCAACGCCACCCTTCCCCTCCCCCTCCCTCTGTCCATCCATAGGTTGCCCAGACATTAACCCAACATCTGCACACAGTACCTTGTTAAGTCCAGAGAGTTCCGTGGAGGCATCAAGGGTGCTCTTAGCAGGGGTGTAGTAAGAAACAAGAGTACCTAAATCGGCACCCAACAAAACAGCTGTGGGGATTTCCTCAGAGACTCCCACCTCCCTCATCCCACTCCAAGCACCCCAATCAATGAAAACACGGGCACGGGGTACTCGTGAGTGGGTCCCCCCAACTCCAATGAGGGTAAAAAAACATTCCAGGGATGATGTCCCTTCTTATCATCTCTGGTCTGACCAAGGTGACTTCAGCTCCTGTGTCCCGGAAACCAGTGACAGTCCGGTTGCCCACGGTGACGGGCTGAAAGTTGGCGGCGGCCACCCGGGATCTCCTGCGGACAAACAGCACTGAGGAAGAGTTGCTGGCTGGCTGACCAGGTGATGTCTTCTTCTTCTGCTCAGGGCACTGTGTCCTGAGATGTCCAGCTTTCCCACAGGTGTAGCATCTGCGGGTGTTAGTTGAAGTAGAGGTGACACCAGAGACTGCAGGTGCTGGTTGCTGGGGAACTTGACTTCAAGGTGCAGGAGGGGTTGCCATGTGCGATTTCCCTCCTTTCGCGCCATACAGAGGAGCCTTGCGATGGTCAGATACCCGAATGTGGATGTAGGTATCTGCCAGTTCTGCTGCTGCTTGGGCAGAGGTTGGCTTCCGTTCCAACACAAACTGTCTGACGTCTGTAGGACAGATGTGCAAGAGTTGATCTCCAATCATGAGATCTTCCAGGGACTCAAAAGAAATGGCGTTCAAGCCTTTAGTCCACTGCCGGAATGAGGTGCGAAAGCGGCTTACCACATCCATATATGAGTCCTTAGGCCCCTTTTGCAGAGACCCAAATCGCTTCCGATACACTTCCGGGGTTAACTGGTACTTTTGGATGATCGCAGATTTTACGGCCTCATTCGCCATCCCGTTCTGTTGGCAATTTGACATAAGCGTCCAGGGCCTTGCCTCGCAGCCCTGGCGTCAGGTACCGGGCCCACTGTGTTTGGGGCAGCTGGTAATGACAGCAAGTCTTTTCAAACGACAGTAGGTACACATCAAAGTCACTGGTCCTTTTCCATAGCAGGAAATTTGGCTGCCTGGCTCACAAGCAGAGAGGTGTCCCTGTGCTCTAGGGATCCGAGGTTCTGAGCCTGTCGGTGCGGCGGGAGCTTAGCCATCTCCAGGTTGTGCAGACGTTCAGCCTCCCTCTGTGCATCCTCTCTCTCAGCCCGGCATTCCGCAGCCTCTCTCTCAGCCCCTGCGTTCCGCTTTCTCAGCCTCTCTCACAGCCTGGCATTCCGCTCTCTCAGCCTCTCTCGCAGCCTGGCGTTCCAGAAACTGCAGGTACGCCCTAGGATCCACCACTGATATGTTGTAGTGTTTCCTGCATTTGAGGAGAGTCTATGCTGGTTGCAAGCAAGCTGGGGCCGGTCTGCTCATTCCGCGGCAGGGGGGTGACTGCCAGTGATACTCCAGTGTCAGTCTCTGCTGGCAAATCCTGCGAGGCCGTTCTTGAATCACTGGGCTCTGAAGAAACGGAAGCCTCTTCTTCTGGTTCCGCCAGATTTTGGCTTGCCTGGATATCATGCTCCTGCAGGGCATGAATCATTCCTTCAAGACTTTTGCCACTGACGGCAAGTCCTCTTGATGTGCACTCCGTACACAGATCACTTTTGCTAATTTTTTTATATTCCGATAAACCAGGCATGTTTGCAAGCAGAAAAAATAGAACAGAAAGCAAAGATAGGAAAGAGCTGTAGAAAGTAGAGATTGCTGTATGTCTTTTAAAAAAAATCAAAAAATATGCACCAGCTTGTCTCTAAGGAATGCTTTCCACAACCATTACAATCCTTCAGTGCAGAGCTAATTCCTAACAGTGCACTGAATGCTCTTCAATGCAAAACTATCCCACGTACGCTTCCAGCCAATATGCGACGGTGGCGGGTATCAGATCCCTGGCCTTCTCATCCAACTCGTGACCAAGGACCCAGCAATCTCACACCCTGCCGTCACTTGCGTAACAATGCCACTCTCAGCTGCACCTGGCACAAAGATTCTTCCAGCTTGCGGGACCACATTCCAGATGCCAGCAGGCTGAGAGCGATTGTCACCGGGCTAAACAATTAACCCTTTCTCTGCCAACACCGCTACCTTTGACAGGCAAAAAATTTGGGGGAGCATACCCATGTATTTCCAAAGCTGCTGCAGCTATGAACCAAAAGACATGTATATTAAAAAAGAATAGTGCGCAAATGCAAAAGAAATTACTACCAAATCTGAAGAGAGTCCATAAATAAAAAAGGGGGTTTGGTCCCACCATATGGCCATATCGTGCTCAAGCCCACTACTGCGTCAAAGTACCCCATTATGAGTGGGTCCTACACTATCCATGAAAAAGAGATGAATCCAGCCTTTCTAACCCTTGGAGATAACACTCCTTGCTGGGGAAGATGTGCAAATGCACTACAGGGGACTCCTCCTATATCCACTTGATGGTGGACACTGATTGAGTACAGGTGTGTGTGGGGGGTGGGGAGGGCTGCTCAACCCCGATAGTCTGGTCAGACCGAATACATAATAAACAGGCAAAAAATTTGGGGGAGCATACCCATGTATTTCCAAAGCTGCTGCAGCTATGAACCAAAAGACATGTATATTAAAAAATTCGGTCTGACCAGACTATCGAGGTTGAGCAGCCCTCCCCACCCCCCACACACACCTGTACTCAATCAGTGTCCACCATCAAGTGGATATAGGAGGAGTCTCCTGTAGTGCATTTGCACATCTTTCCCAGCAAGGAGTGTTATCTCCAAGGGTTAGAAAGGCTGGATTCATCTATTTTTCATGGATAGTGTAGGACCCACTGATAATGGGGTACTTTGACGCAGTAGTGGGCTTGAGCACGATATGGCCATATGGTGGGACCAAACCCCCATTTTTATTTATGGACTCTCTTCAGATTTGGTAGTAATTTCTTTTGCATTTGCGCGCTATTCTTTTTTAATATACATGTGTTTTGGTTCATAGCTGCAGCAGCTTTGGAAATACATGGGTATGCTCCCCCAAATTTTTTGCCTGTTTATTATGTATTCGGTCTGACCAGACTATCGAGGTTGAGCAGCCCTCCCCACCCCCCACACACACCTGTACTCAATCAGTGTCCACCATCAAGTGGATATAGGAGGAGTCCCCTGTAGTGCATTTGCACATCTTCCCCAGCAAGGAGTGTTATCTCCAAGGGTTAGAAAGGCTGGATTCATCTCTTTTTCATGGATAGTGTAGGACCCACTGATAATGGGGTACTTTGACGCAGTAGTGGGCTTGAGCACGATATGGCCATATGGTGGGACCAAACCCCCATTTTTATTTATGGACCGCTACCTTTGAGCCCAGCGGACGCTCGTACTTTTAGAAATGCTAATTATGACTTTAGAATAATCATCTGTAACACGCGCGGTCACCGTAGACAGGAGTGTCCAGAAGATTTATTCTAGACAGTAGCGCTCTTCAAGAGACAGGTTCTTGGGTTAGCTTGCGTTAAGAGCTTAGAGACAAAATTAACACTTTTCAAAATAAGGTTTAATTATAAAAAAGGTTAAAATTGGTGCAAATAGAAATATTTACAGAAAAATGGGTTACAAAGAAATAGAGACACAATTCAGCAATTTAGAAGAATAGATAAAGAATTAGAAATGAAAATACTTGCAGCCAATGTCCTTGTATATCAGAGTTCCAGAAGCTGAGCATGTGTGATCGGTTCTTCCCTTGAGCGATGTTACTGCTTGATGTTAAAATAATAACTGAGAAACTCATCAGCTTCTCTCTTTCTCTGACCCGCAGGGGGTGGTCAACAGAGGTCCTTGACAGATAAACACTGTGGCCATGGGCGGCCCTGAGGCTCAGCAAATGCCAAGGAACCTCCCTTTTAGACAGATTTAGAACATAATTCATATCTTCCAATGTCTACCAGTTGCCTTCTTGAAACTGATATATTCTTGTGCAGTATTGAATTCTATTTTCATAGACACCAAAATTGGATTTTTGTAAGAACTTACCGTAAAATCCTTTTCTCATTGACAGACGCAGTCCTCTTGATTAATATCAATTGGGTTATACTGCCCTCTACAGGAGTAGGACACTAGGCAGAAGAAAACGTTCTGGCCACACCTTAGGGGCAGTCCCAGAGGGTATATCCTCTCTCTCTCCCTGCTACAGGATGTTAGTTATGTCACAAAGCAGTGTCAGAGAATTTAACCCAACCCAACTCATAAACAGAGGGGCGGGTACTGCGTCTGTCAATGAGCTTAAAAGAAAAGGATTTTACGGTAAGTTCTTACAAAAATCCAATTTTCTCTGTCGCTCATTGACAGACGCAGTCCTCTTGATTAATATCAATTGGGACGTCCCAAAGCAGTGCCACAAATGAAGGGTGGGATAACGGAAATCAAAATCCAATCCAGAAGGCCCAACCGGTGCCGACTAGAAGTCTTAAAGGCTCATCAAACAAAAGGATGAGACTCAACTGAAAACCCAACAGAAAAAAACCCTTGAGGTAGACCACCGGTCTGGTCAAACAGCGGCCTGCAGAACCTTGCGGCCAAAAGAGGCATCAGCCGATGCCAGCACATCAACTTTATAAAATTTTGTAAAGGTATGAACCGACGACCAGGTAGCCGCCTTGCAAACCTGAACCACTGACGCCTGATGGCGGAAGGCCCAGGAAGCACTAAGCGCCCGAGTGGAGTGCGTCTTAAAAGGGAACGGAGGAACCCGACCCTTATTAGAATAAGCCTTTACCCCTTTCTAGGGCCATCCGTGATCACAAAAAGTGAATCCGTCTTACGAAATGAGTCCGTAGTATTCAAGTATACCCTGATCGCCCGAACCACATCCAAGGAATGTAACGCAAACTCCCGAGGATGACTGGGCTTAGGACACAGGGAAGGTAACACAATATCTTCATTTAGATGGAAATCTGAAACCACCTTAGGAAGGAAGGATGGATTCGGACGAAGAACCACCTTATCCCTATGAACCACCAGATATGGGGAACGACAGGACAATGCGGCCAGTTCTGACACCCTGCGTGCAGAAGTGATAGCCACCAAAAAGGCCACCTTCTGGGATAAAGTAAGCAAGGGAATCTCCCTAATATTTTCAAAGGGAGGTTTCTGAAGAACCGACAACACCAAATTAAGATCCCAGGGCGGTAAGGGCGTGCGCACCGGCGGAGCCAGGTGCCGCACCCCCTGGATGAAACTCAGCACCAAGGAATGAGTAGCCAGAGGCCTCTGAAAGAAGATTGCTAATGCTGAAACCTGACCCTTGATAGTGCTCAAGGACAGTTTCTGCTCAACCCCCTGTTGCAGAAAAGCCAATATTCGGGCCACCGAGTAAGAACGTGGAGGAAACCCAAGGGATTCACACCATAAGACTTCCATGTGCGATGATAGACTTTTCTGGAAGTCGCTTTCCTTGCTTTAATTAGAGTAGGAATAACTGAAGCTGACAACCCTTTGTCCTTCAGCACCTGGGTCTCAATAGCCAGGCTGTTAAAGCCAGCGATCGTAAAGCAGAATGGAAGATCGGTCCCTGAGACAGCAGATCCTCCCTGAGAGGAAGTCGCCAAGGAACGTCTGCGACCAGCCTGACCAGGTCGGCGTACCAGGCCCGACGAGGCCAGTCCTGAGCTACCAGGATAACTGGAATTCCCTCCACCTCTATCCTGCGAAGAAGTTTCGGCAGCAACGAGAGGAGGGAAGGCATACAGTAGCTGATACTGCCCCCACGGGGCGACCAGCACACCTGCGGCGTCTGCTAGAGCAGTGTTTCTCAACTCCAGTCCTCAGGGCACACTAACAGGCCAGGTTTGCAAGAAAACTGAAATACATCAGAGGTGATATCATTTGCTGCTCAGTGATTGCAGTATTCTAGTCTGCATCTCCCCAAGGTAATACTTAAAATCTGGCCTGTTAGTGTGCCCTGAGGACCGGAGTTGAGAAACACTGTGCTAGAGGATCCCGGGAGCGAGCTACAAACCTCCGCACCTTCCTGTTGAGCCGAGATGCCAACAGATCTACATCCGGGGTGCCCCAACGAAGGCACAATTGGTGAAATACCTCTGGATGAAGAGACCATTCCCCTTGATCCAGAATCTGACGGCTGAGATAATCTGCCTGCCAATTCTCCACCCCCAGAATGAATACCGCGGAGAGAGCTGGAACAAATCGTTCCGCCCAACGAAGAATGCTGGCCACTTCTACGGCCGCCAGAACACTCTTGGTGCCCCCTTGGTGATTGACGTAAGCCACGGCCGTGGCATTGTCCGACTGGATCCGAGCCGGGCTGCCCCGGAGCTGCTCGGTCCAGTAAATCAGACAAAGTCTGATCGCTCTCAGTTCCAATACATTTATCGGTAACCTGGATTCTTCCAGGGACCAAAGCCCCTGAGCAGATAATCTGCCGAGAATTCCTCCCCATCCGGATAGACTGGCATCCGTGGTGACAATCGTCCAGTATATCGGAAGAAATGACTTCCCCTGGCTGAGCATCGGAGACCGAAGCCACCAGACCAGAGACTCCCTGGTCCGCTCGCTCAGCCGGATCAGATTTTCCAGGGAATCGGGATTCCGGTTCCATTTGAGAAAAATCTCCTTTTGAAGGATTCGGGTATGGGACTGGGCAAACGGTACTGCCTCGAAGGAAGCCACTATCAGTCCCAGGACCCTCATGCAAGTCCGAAGGGAAGGCTAGTTGACGGACAGTAACAACTGAATCGTTGACTGAATCTTCTGGAGTTTCTCCGCAAGGAGAAACACTCAGGGTTCATACACATTTTCACCAATAAAATTCCATGACTTTTCCATTACTTCACGTATATATTCATGACCTAATGTTTCATGAAATGTCTATGTATACATGTTAAATAAGAAGAAAATCCATGTCACACCAGCATATTTTTACTAAAATAAATGACAATCTTTGTAGTGTACAGTACCTCTGCAGTTAGGGTTTCGTTTCTGGATACAGCGTGACTCAAAATGGTCCCTTGTTTTACAGTGGATGAGATGGAAGCACCGCTGCCGCAGCTGGGAGCCGGTGTCACTTCAGGCGCACGGGTGAAAAAGCCAGCGATCGGATTGGAAGCTGTCAAGCACGCAGCTGCAGACTGGTGCTTTGCACCTTTAGCTTTGCTAGACAGCGCTGCCTCTCCCATGTTCGAAATGTCAAATGGAGAGAATTAAGGGGGGGTTTGGAAAGCATTGCAGGGGGGTTTGAAGGCACGGGGGAGCATGGAAAACCAGGGGGATGGAGAGCACAGGGGGAGAGGGGGGGGACTGGAGAGCACTGTCTGGGGGAACTGGAAATTACTGAGGGGGGAGCCAGAAAGCATGGGGGGGGGGGGGAAGAGATGAAAAGCACTGTGGGGTGCTGAAGAGAACGGGGGGGGGGCTTAGGCGCACGGGGGGTGACTAAGAGCACTGGGGGGGGCTAAAGAGCACTGAGGGGGGGGCATTTTTACATTCAGCGTATAGCACTGGTACAGGTAGGTGTCCTTCCGGGTACGCAGTTTGCCCTTACTGTCAATCACTGGCCAGCAGCAGCCGAGGAGATGACCCAATCAGGCAGCAGGGAGGGCCGGCCGCGGTTTGCCTGGAGACACTGTGACTGGCTAGCAGCAGCAGTAACAGCCGGGAGATTATCAACCAATGAGGCAGCGGAAGCGTCACTGGAGGGCGGGCCGGCCGCATGAACGTGATGACGCAGGGGTGCGGTAACTGAAACGGTTACCACCCCCTTCCGCGTCATCATCACGTTCATGCGGACAGCCCGCCCTCCAGTGACGCATGCGAAATGTAAATACAGTATGTGGCAATATAATTATCATAAAATAATTAAACATCCGCTCCCTGCTCCTCCACAGTAATTTAATTCCATGACTTTTCCAAAACCTAGTGTGTTTCCTAATTTTCCATGACCTTTCCAGGCCTGGAAAGTGTCATCTAAAAATTCCAAAACTTTTCCAGGATTTCCAGGACCGTATGAACCCTGAACACTTTTGCCAGGGATGTGTCTAAAATTAGGCCCAGATATTCCAGCCTCCTGGTGGGAACCAGAGATGACTTGTGCAGGTTCACCAGCCACCCGAACTCTTGCAAAGAGATCATAGTGATCTCCAAGTTTAGCAACAGAGCCTGCGGAGACTCCGCACAGAGAAGGAGATCATCTAGGTAACCTAGAATCGATATGCCCCGCTGTCGCAACAGCGCCAAAGCTGGGGCCAACACCTTTGTGAAGACCCGGGGAGCAGAGGCGAGACCAAAGGGTAATGCCGCAAACTGATAATGGTTCTCTCCTAAGGAAAAACGAAGGAAACGCTGATGTCCTGCGTAAATGGGAATGTGAAGATAGGCATCCTTGATGTCTATGGACGCCAGAAAATCCCCCTGATGCAGGGAGGCCACTACTGTGCGAATGGACTCCATCTTAAATTTTTGTACCCGGACAAAATGATTGAGTGCTCTTAAGTCCAGAATTGGACGCACCTTGCCCTCTTTTCTGGGTATTGTGAATAGGTTCGAATAGAACCCCTGCAAAGGTTCTGTCCAAGGAACGTGGACCACCACTCCTTGTTGCATCAAATCCGTTACTGCCCCCCACAAAGCTTTTAAGCGATCCGGGGATAGTGGAATATTGGAAGGGAAGAATCGCACCGGTGGAAGTGATCGAAACTCGATCTTGTATCCCGACCATATGACTTTGCTGACCCATTTGTCCGGGATTCTGGAAAGCCATGGATCCGGTAACCAGTGAAGACGTCCCCCCACCCAGATATGGGTGGGGGCGCACCTTCAGGCTTTAGTGGTCTTATCTTCAGCTCTGGAAGAGCCGGACTTTTGTTTACCCGACCAGCGCCCCTTGAAACCCCCTGGAGGGGCTTTGGAGGGCTTTGCCTTATCGCTCGCCCCAGAGGGGCGAAAAAACTTTTTATGAGTGGAAAAGGAAGGCCCCCCGTCTATGACGAGGTCCTTTACCCTTAGTCAGGGTTCATACACATTTTTACCAATAAAATTCCATGACTTCATGTAAATATTCATGACCTAAAGTTTCATGAAATGTCTATGTATACATGTTAAATAAGAAGAAAATCCATGTCACACCCAGCATATTTTTACTAAAATAAATGACAATCTTTGTAGTGTACAGTACCTCTGCAGTTAGGGTTTCGTTTCTGGATACAGCGCGACTCAAAATGGTCCCTTGTTTTACAGTGGATGAGATGGAAGCACCACTGCAGCAGCTCGGAGCGGGTGTCACTTCAGGCGCACGGGTGAAAAAGCTGAGAACTCTGATGTAGGGGGGACTCTGGTGACCAGAGACCACTTTCCACAGAGTGAATGCACTAAGGAAGGGAGGGGGGGGTCCTGATATAAGGAGGAACCTTTATAACAGTGCCCCCTTACATCAGTGACCCCCCCCCCCCTCAGACTGGCTGGGCAGCACTGTCACTGACCTCCTCTTAGGTGCACAATGCTCTGGTTTTATCCTGTAGTCTCCTCTCTGCGGACATGGTACAGGAGGTGGTCAGAGGCTGCGGACATGGTACAGGAGGTGGTCAGAGGCTGCGGACATGGTACAGGAGGTGGTCAGAGGCTGTGGACATGGTACAGGAGGTGGTCAGAGGCTGTGGACATGGTACAGGAGGTGGTCAGAAGCTGTGGACATGGTACAGGAGGTGGTCAGAAGCTGTGGACATGGTACAGGATGTGGTCAAAGGCTGTGGACATGGTAGAAGAGATGGTCAGAGACTGCGGACATGATACAGGGGATGGTCAGAGACTGCGGACATGATACAGGGGATGGTCAGAGACTGCGGACATGGTAGAAGAGATGGTCAGAGACTGCGGACATGGTAGAAGAGATGGTCAGAGACTGCGGACATGGTAGAAGAGATGCTCAGAGACTGCGGACATGGTAGAAGAGATGGTCAGAGACTGCGGACATGGTAGAAGAGATGGTCAGAGACTGCGGACATGGTAGAAGAAATGGTCACAGACTGCGGACATGGTAGAAGAAATGGTCAGAGACTGCAGACATGGTACAGGGGATGGTCAGAGACTGCGGACATGGTACAGGGGATGGTCAGAGACTGCGGACATGGTACAGGGGATAGTCAGAGACTGCGGACATGGTACAGGGGATAGTCAGAGACTGCGGACATGGTACAGGGGATAGTCAGAGACTGCGGACATGGTACAGGGGATAGTCAGAGACTGCGGACATGATAGAAGATAGAAGAGCACGAGGGGGGGCCGGAGAGCACAGGGAAAGCAGAGAGCACTGGAGGAGCTGAAGGGCATGGGGGGGGGGGAAATAGACAGAATTAAGGGGGGGTTTGGAAAGCATTGCAGGGGGGTTGGAAGGCGCAGGGGAGTGGAGAGCAATGGGGGGGGGGGCAGGCAGGGAAAACGGGGATGATTGAGAGCACAGGGGGAGGGAGGAACTGGAGAGCACTGTCTGGGGGGGGGACAGAAAATCACTGAGGGGGAGCCAGACTAAGAGCACGGAGGGGGCTAAGAGCAGGGGGGAGGTAAAGAGCACTGGGGGGGGGCTAAAAAAAGCACTGGGGGGTGCTAAAAAAGCACTGAGGGGGGGCCAGCAAAGGAAGTTGTATAGGAAGAGGGATGGGGCAGCTGCAAATAGATGAATTGAACTTTCCATATTCCTAGTGCAGCTTCTGAGAGGAGGAGTAACAACACTCAGCGACATGAGGAATATGAAAGTTCAATTCCTCTCTATGCAGCTGTACCATCCCATCCCCCTCCTATCCAGCACACAAGACTCCTCACTGACCTTCCTTCTGCCGCTGCCTTCTTCACACAGAGATGCGGCATGGACACCGGCCTGACACCCCGCAGTGATCGCGCCCCCCCCCCCCCCCGCCCGATGGACACCAGCCTGCCACCCCGCAGTGATCGCGGCCCCCCCGTCCTGCCCGATGGACACCAGCCTGACACCCCGCAGTGATCGCGGCCCCCCCGCCCTGCCCGATGGACACCAGCCTGACACCCCGCAGTGATCGCGGCCCCCCCGCCCGCCCTGCCCGATGGACACCAGCCTGACACCCCGCAGTGATCGCGGCCCCCCCCGCCCGCCCTGCCCGATGGACACCAGCCTGACACCCCGCAGTGATCGCGGCCCCCCCGCCCCGCAGCTACGTCCCTCAGAGCGGGACAGTAAATGCACAATTTCTCTGTTTCAGTTTCAGCAGATCAATCCGCCGCAGAGTTCCTAGCCTGTCACGGTCTATTCATATTGAAGAGACCAGTGATCAGGCTTCAGCTGTGCAGTGCACTGCGGCTGATTAATCCGCCAAACCCGAAACAGAGAAAATAGTCCACTTACTGTCCCCCGCTCCCACAGAATTCAGGGGGGCCAGAGACAAAAATAAATAAATAGTGTCACAACACTTTTCCATGACTTTTCCAAAACTTAGTAATTTTGCCCATTTTCCAGGACTTTTCCAGGCCTGGAAAGTGTCATGTCAAAATCCCATGACTTTTCCAGGATTTTCATGACCGTACGAACCCTGCTTAGTATTCTGTGGCAAAAAAGTGCTCTTGCCCCCAGAGAGATCCTTGATCTCATCCAAGGTGGCCCCAAACAGGCGATTCCCTTGAAAGGGGAGATTAGCCAAAGCTTTTTTGGAACCTTGATCCGCCGACCAGCACTTTAACCACAACACACGCCTGAGGACCACTGCTGAAATCGATACACGCCCCAACAATGGAGTGGTGTCCAGAGCGGCGTCGCAGACAAACTGTAGCCCTTGTATCATCTGCTCCAGCAAGTCCGATACTGCCGGGGGGATACTTCTCCCCTCTAGGTCACGGCGTAACAACTTGGTCCATTCTGTCAATGTTTGTGAAACCAGACCAATGGCAACCACTGGCCTAAAGGCTGACCCTATCAGGGAAAAAATGGAGCGGGATAAAGCTTCCGCCTTACGATCCACCGGATCCCTAAAAGACGGAGCGTCCTCCAACGGGATAACAGTAGCTTTATTTAGTCTGGAAATCGGTGAATCCACCGATGGTGGTACCGTCCATTTTTTAAGGAGGGATTCCTCAAACAGATAGCGCCTAGCAATCCGTTTGGAAATACCAGGGGTTCGTTTTGGACGACCCCATTCCTCTTTAATTATATTACCAAAACATTTGGGCAAGGGAAACACCTTCGCCATCTTAGTAGGTTTGAGAGTACCAAAAAGAATTTCAGCATCCGCTACCTCTGCCGGTGTAACCTCAAGTCTTAAGGTTTCCCGGACAGACACAATTAGTGCATCCACCAACGCTTCTTCTTGTGCTATGGCGGAGGCAGAAACGTCCTCACTATCTGAGGAGACGGTACCCAAGACACGAGCCCCAGAAGAGGGACCTGCAGCAGCAGCGACAGGCTCAGAATCTGTATCTGATATGTCAGATGAAATAGGGGTAGGCGGGGGTCGTTTCTTTCCCCCCCCCGTCCCTGACAGGCCACCTCCACCCGGGATACAGAAGACTCCAGGACCGCTGATAATGCATCTATAGTAAGTGGAGAGTTGGAGGGTCCCGTGGTCACCTCGAGGGGATCAGGTGGGGATACATGTGTCGCAGGGTCCATGGCAAAGCCAGGAACCTCTCAGCAAACAAATGACAAAATTTGAAACAAAAGAAAAAAACTTTTTCTCTTTAAAGTAATCCCTCAGCGCAATAGCGCCCCTCAGTGACCACTTGCTTTGGAGCCCCCACAGAGAGAGAAGAGACACCCCCAAGGCTTACCACCTGATGCACAGAAGTTCCTACCGGACTGCCCTCAGCGCTGTCTTTACAGGACAGGAAGTCTTGTGGATTGATCTACCCGGGTAAAGGAAGCGGCCCCGTCCCTTCCGGCACTCCCACCGCTGCTCCACGAGGCTGGGTGGATCCAAGATTGCCGCCGCCATAGCGGGGACATCTAGGCTACACCAAAATGGCGGCCCCGCGTGGCCCACGATAGAATGGCGCTCCGCGCGTTTGCAGCCGACCGAGTTACACTGGTAACGCCCGCGGCCCCATACCTGACCATTTTAGTCATGGCTTCCATGCTGCAGCCGACCGATCGCTCAAAAGGCTGGTGTTCCGTGCTGCAACTGACCGAACAACCGGTAGGTATCTGACAATCTGCATAATCGTCTTAGTGAAAATGCCTGCTGCGCCATCCCCATCCCTGACAAACCTTGAAAGGATGGTGTTTCGTGCGCCCTGACAAACCTTAGCGATTAAACGGTAAGTGTCTGACAAACTGAATGACCGATTTACTAGTAATGCGGCCCCATACTCCATCCTTTACAAACCCTAGTCATGGATCCTTTGTCGTGACTTTTACAGGATAGTAAGTCTCTAACCAAGCCTCCTGGAGTCTTTACAGGACAGGTCTTACTTACCAACCCCTAATAGGTGGGGAAGATAGGAGGAGTATGTTACCGGATAGAGGGGACCCCGGGATTATGAGGGTCCGATTTATCCCACGGAGGGGGCCCGCGTCCATCCGACAGAGGGAGAGGGGGAACATTCTACTCACCATACCGGAACAGGCGGGCACCAACTCCTGACAGAACCCTTCTCCACCGTGGTGGGGGGGGGGGGGCTGTCGCCCAACACAGACGCCACGACTCAAATTCAGATTGGTCGTAGGCGTCCTGGCGAGACGTTTAACTCGCAGGGCCAGTCCCCGACCAGTGGGACTATGTCGCGGCCGACCCAGCGCGGAGCTAGGGTCTGCACGCGTTCGCAAGCCGGCTGGGGTGACCACTGGACCTCAACATCCAGCCCATCGACCAGCTCCAGCATAATTGCTTGAATGTGTCGCGGCCGACCCAGCGTGGAGCCGGAGCCTGCACGTGCTTGTAGGCCGGCTGGGGTGACCACTGGACCTCAACATCCAGCCCGTCGCCCAGATCCGGCATAATTGCTTGAAGATCTCACAGGAACAACTGGAGAAAAAAAGCTAACTAAAAAGGATTTATCTAAAAAATCTTGCCAGGACCAAAGATCCCAGCAAGGAACTTAGGTCCTTACTCCTGACTAGACAGAAAAAAACTAACATCCTGTAGCAGGGAGAGAGAGGATATACCCTCTGGGACTGCCCCTAAGGTGTGGCCAGAAAGTTTTCTTCTGCCTAGTGTCCTACTCCTGTAGAGGGCAGTATAACCCAATTGATATTAATCAAGAGGACTGCGTCTGTCAATGAGCGACAGAGAAAGACAGGTTATCTCCCAATAACCTCTGACCCGTAAGGCATCTGACAGCTAGCTTGTCTTCCATAGGAGCGAACGTGAATATGTATGATCTTATTTCGATCGGTATTTTATTTCTCATCTCATCTTTCTAGAGACATATCTTGGCTGTGTTTACAATTATGAATTTGTGTGGGAATGTATTACAGTTCTAATGTAGAGCTGGGCAGTGTGGTATTTACGACCCAGCCTGGTCAGTCTTAATGGCTTGCTCGTTTATGGCTTTACAACCTGGCCTGCCATCTGCCAGGCATCCTGTCTGCTGAGATAACAGCTCTTTTGAAGCTCGCATACTAATGTTAAGTGACCCAGGGAGTTAATTAGCTGGAGGAGAGAGGGAGGGGGGAATATCTCTGAGTACACCTTTGCTTGCTAGACTGTGTTACTGAACAACATGGATGCCCGTGGTGACAAAATGGTGTCCCAGCGCACGATACCATTACACTAATAATACTATTTTCATTACTAAAGCGCAAACTGAAGGAGCTGCCACTGCAGCTGTCTTCGCACTGAGATATGGGATCTTTTAGAGCACGCCGGGCAGGACACTGGCTGACACCACCCCAGTGCCTGGCACCCGGGGCGGGATAACCCCCGCACCATCTGTTGGTACGCCACTGATTCTTTCTTTGTCAAATCAACACCTGCTAGGTTGAAAATGCCACTTACTCCTTTTCCCTTCTTTTTTTGTTGTTGTACTCTCCTTCCGGCCCTACATCCCCGGGTCCTTGACTTACTGATGTGCCCCTCGGAGTTTGATAGACCTCCCGCCAAGGAATTGGATATTCTTGGCCCATGTCCATCATACAAGGTGGGTTGAAGGGACGGCCCCTCCAAGGTCTCCCTGCTCTCCCTCTCATCCTCCATCTGCCCCCCCCCCCCCCTGCCTAAAAAAGGACGTGGGGAGTAGGGTGTATATTTATCCCTATAATCCCCTAGAGGTTCGGACCTATTACTAATAGGCACATTAAAGGATTCACCCG
Organism: Pelophylax lessonae; assembly: GCF_965119305.1. NCBI lineage: Eukaryota > Metazoa > Chordata > Amphibia > Anura > Ranidae > Pelophylax > Pelophylax lessonae. The sequence continues at coordinate 493,826,602 of NC_138768.1, read as the reverse complement.
AATAACCACAGGCATCCCCCTGGTTCCTAATCTGGGGTCTCTGGATCCTCCACTGGGTATTAAAATTAGCCTCTCCATGTTGATTGTATATATTATCAGGGGGGTATGCAAAACTCCTCCCTTGATCTTAATACACCTCTTTATGTGGTTGAGGATAATTGGAAGTACTATTATTAATGTAACCCCGAGAGTGATTCTGGGCGGGCGAGGGCAACCCCTTCCTTCCCCGGAGACAGTGCAGTCTACGCCACTTATAAGAGGGATGATGTATTCATTTTTTGCCCTTGATAATATTAACAAAATCTTTTTCCGTCTTATTTTATCAGAGGTGGTTTATGGATTTATTTTTATTCAGATTTTGTGATTATTGATCATGTTTTTTGCAGTATTGGATTTTGTGGTGATAATAGGTTTCACACAGTGCTTACATAATTTATGGGTTTGTGTGTGGAATTTTATTATTCATTGTATTTTATGTCGTTTCATGGTTTTAATTTTGTGAGATTTTATATATGGGGGTTAACCTTACTAAAATATTTTCTTTGTTGAACATTTATTTGGGGACCTGATGGACTTGCTATCTTTGATGTATAAGATAGATTTATTTAACTATTGGGCTGAGGTCTAGTTCCCCTTAAGTAAATATATTTTAACTTGGGGGAGGTTTTGTTAAGGTATACTGCTCTAAGATTGCTGTGTGCCTGGTCCCGGATAATGGATATGTACGGCCACATCACCCTGAACGTGCCCGATCTCGTCTGATCTCAGAAGCTAAGCCGGGTAAGGCCTGGTTAGTAGCTGGATGGGAGACCGCCTGGGAATACCAGGTTCTGTAGCCATTTTTTTTTTTTTTTTGGGACACGAGCAGACTAAACTATCAGTTCCTGGAGTGAAGAGGGATGGTGTGGAGAGAATTGCTTATTCCAGGATCACTGCTTTTATCTGCCTAAAAAGACCCAGTCTGGGGTGGTAATTGAGATCTTGGTCGCATTCAAAGGATATAATGTGCCTTTTTCCCATAGTTTTCTGTTGAGTGCATTACCATTGGGAGAGGCTGCACGTGGTGAGGTGAAGGACTATTTACATTGTTTATAGGATTTCCCTCACATGGTGCACTTCAGGATCATTCCCCATTAATTGGACTTGTTTATAGAGCATTTACAGAGCATTTATAGACATATTTATTGTTGTTCTATAATTTATCCCAATACTGCAAATTCTATTTATTGTGTATTTTATTTTATTTTTGGATTTAATATCATGGGTGTACTTGGAATATAGTTCACATTCAGATTTACCATGTATATATGATTTATCAGCGCCGCCTGGTGGTCTGGGTCCTTTGATCCAATTCACCCTTTTATTTTTAAGACCATTGCATAACTTACACAAAAACCCAAATGTGTGTCTTTTACCTCACACCCCCCGACACACATATTTATAACATTTCAGTTTACTGTATCATACCCTTTATCACTGCTTTTGGGCCAGTTGTCACATCAGGTTTCTTCTTAATCTTTTCTGTCCTAGGAGGCCTAAGGGCAGAAAAAGAGTTAAAGGTATAATTAGGGACAGTATAAAGTATATACAGTAAGTTGACTGCAAAATAATTTTTAGAAAGCACTCAAAATCGAAAAGGAAGCTGTCCATTCACATCTAATTAAACCTTTAAAAGTAGAACTCAAGGTACAGGTACAACATAATTTCAATAAGGCTCCTTTCACACTTATGCAACCTAAAAGTTGCCCGATTTTAACGCAATTTTGACTGGACTTGAAGCAATGCCTATGTCTATGGAACTCAAAACCCATTAAAATCGGCCCAAAGTAGTGCAGGGACTACTTTGAAGTTGTTGTGGCTTGAAGTCGTACAGATATGAACGGTACTCATTAGAGATCACGGAGTGCGACATGTCATGTGACTTTGCAATCCCCAGTTGCAGGACAAGTGTTAAAGGGGCCTAAATGGTTATGGGAAGGAATTTTCTTAGCTACTGCACTGCAAAAAAAGAATCCAAATCTATTTACAGATAAGCAAAATCCACTAAAGTGTTTTTAAACTAAAGATTTAAACTTCTGGCAGGTTTTTACAGGATTGGGATATGCATTTGTCACTTCCAGCTTTTGGAGCGTAGGTGGAACGCATAACGGCGTCCCCTGCTTGGAAGGAGCTCCGATCGAGCTGAATGTTGCTTTTTAAATTTTCAATCACTGTTGTCTTTTAATAAAATAATTTTTTGAAATACTACACCATAAAGAGGTGTTCTTATCGCCCCTACATACATTATCCGGATACCCACATATATAATTGGTGACACCAATATATGGCAATCAAAGTGGAAACCTTATCTATCTGGACATTGCATCTATCTTTTTTTTTTCCAATAAGATTTTATTGAGAATAAAGAAAGTACAATACAGCAATGGTAAACATTAGTAGTGGAGTAGAAATGAACAACATAGAAGTTTCTTCATAAGTAACACTCTTCTTGCTACAATACAGAGGAAAAAAAAAAATGTTTTGATCATAGAGGTCGAGGCTAAACAGAGTGGGGGTATGGAAGAGGGGGCTAGGGTATGGGGGAGTCAGAGTGTCCACAGAGTTGAACTTCGGAAAAGCATCTTGTAATTTGCGTACAATCATGAAGGTTGAATCCTAAGGAGTCATTGTTGTAGCCCCTGAAGCAGGGCTATGAACCAGTGTGGGGTGCCCTATGAGCCTAGGAGAGCATTATTCTTAAGAGAATTGGTTTACCATACCATGGATCCCTGGCTCATTAGCCTGTGTGAGGTGTTCTATATATCATATTTGATACGGCTCTCCCAGCACAACCCAATAGATAAGTCAAAATATATACCATAGCTAAACTGTAATGACGATTAATAAAGCCCTTCAGTGAGGGTTTTGGGTATTGCCTGTACCCATAAGGTCAGAGTACTGTTTCGTCGTTTGGAACTGAGTTCAGCATGCCCATGTGTCCTAGAACTTCGTTGGAGTGTCTCCAGCTATGTGTATGAGTTCCTCCGTTTCTGATATTTTATTTATCCTTTTGAACCATCCCGTCATAGAGGGGACGTGATTAGATCCCTAATGTAGAGGGATGCATAGTTTAGCTGCGTTAAGGGTCTTACGGCAGATGGCATGTGGAATGTTAAAAGTGGTGGAGTAGAAATTGCATAGGATTGTAATCCAAAGAGTATGAGGATATTTTTGATATAATCTGATGGACTTGAGACCAGAAAGTTTGTATTCGTGGGCATTCCCACCAGATATGAAGTAGTGATCCTGACTCCTGAGAGCAGCGCCAACATGTATTTGGTGTTGAAGGGTTGATGTGATGAAGGAGCGCTGGTGTTCTGTACCACCGGGTTATGATTTTGTAGTTTTCTTGGATTGTGACATTTACAGACCCTTTATGTGCTATGGTGAAAATGCGTTCCCAGTCGCCATCTGAGAGTTGTGTGTAGGTCTCGTTCCCAGGAAAGGCATGCTTTCCCAGATTTCAAGGGTGTCTTCTCGAAGAGCATACCATGGAGCGCCGAAATCATATGTCTTTGGGGTGTGGGCTGTGAGCATAGAGATTCAAGTTAGGTAAGGGGGCAGGATACTTGTTTATCTCGGTCAAGGTCTTTCATAAAGTGTCTGATTTGTTGGTAAAGCCAGAACAGGAAGGTTTTGGCTCTCGTCAGTGTGGAAATGTCAGTAAGTTCTAGAATTACGCCATTTTTAAAGAAAGGTTGAGCTTTCAGATGAGAATGTAGCCAATTACTACAAGCAAGGGACATATTCATACCTGGAAGGAAAGCAGGGTTAATGTTGATGGGGGTGAGAGGATCAGGGTTCGAGGACAGTTTGAATTTTGAGCAAACCGACTTGAAGCTATTCAAAGTCGCTACAAGAAAATAACAAGAGAAGGGCGCACCTTGTGCATTACCACTTAAAAGTTTATTAAAATCAAAGAAGAGTAGCGTACAATATACTCACAAACGTTGCATATGAACAAGCATATAGGAAATGGGCACCGCTCGCTTCCAGGACAGTTCTCTACTGCTGGCTAGCGTGATGGCGTCCTCAAAACCTGATGTGGCTTACTCGTTTCAAGGGAGAACCCTCTTCCTCAGAGCCAAAATCTCCACTGACCCACCATGTACTCCTAGGAAGTTATATAGCCAGTGGGCACCGCCCACACCACCCCGCCCCTGCCCTGGGAGGGGCAAAAGGTTAGGGACAGGTGTAGGATATAACAAACTGGGGTGCGTGTCCCAATGGTCAGGTGCATGCAATAGATGATGTTCATAATATGGCAATAGTACTGAGTGCAAACAACAAGGATAGCATGATGGTAATGGCCCAAAAGTCGTGTATGGATGCTGGTGATACAGGAGAAAGAAATATATGTATACATAAATAGTAAACAAATACATAGACAATGACAGATGATAGTTAATGCTGAAGCATTATACTCAAAAGTATCATTAGGAAACAATGATCCATAGAGGTTAATAGATCAGTATATGATCATATGGATACCATTATTGGTGACAGACAATTCTGCTAAAAACTGATATTTAAAAAACAAGGGTAAAACACATGCATAATCAGACATCAGTAGATTGTGTTACAAACTCATTCCCCCAAAAAGCTAAACAGCGGAAGAATAGTGATGATAAACCTGCGCTGAGCATTGCAGTATGAATGCTGCATGCTCACATCCAAATGTGTGCACGGTGCATCAGGGCACCACAGAAGCCCATAGGAAAAGGTACTCACAAGGGAGCCTTGGATGCTGCTGGGTGAGGATTTCCCTGACATCGGTGGGTGCTTGTGAATCAAGGAGTGGATTCAGGTGGGTCCAGTGTTGTTACCAGCATTCCAAGCCGTATATTGTGGGCCTGGAACACACACACTTCTGGGGGGGCGGGGCTTGCGTTCCATGGCTTCAAAGGTTACTTCTGTCACTTCCGTTTCTGCCCCTGGTTTTGAAGATTTTACCATCTGTGGAGGTGACTTCCTTTTTCGGTGGCACATGTGTATGCAGGTACCACAATTGCTCACTCCACACCTGTAGCTACCCTTTTGGTCGAACACAGGGAGCCAAGAGTTGCTAAGCCCGTTCCTCTTGATCTTTCTGACCCTACTTTGGGCCACTATGCTCCTCAAGTCTTTAGGCTTCCTAAAGATAAGTGGGGGATGGGAAGGCAGGTGGTCTTTTAGGACAGGGTCTTGTTTGAGGATACTCCAATTTTTCTTCTGGGTCTTCTGGATTCAGGGGGCTCCATTGTTGTGCCCACTGGTTATATAACTTCCTAGGAGTGCATGGTGGGTCAGTGGCGATTTTGGCTCAGAGGAAGAGGGTCCTCCCTCGAAATGCGTAAGCCACATCAGGTTTTGAGGACGCCATCACGCTATCCAGCAGTAGAGAAGTGTCCTGGAAGCGAGCAGTGCCCATTTCCTATATGCTTGATCATATGCTATGTTTGTGAGTATATTGTACACTACTAGCCTTCCCTGATTTTAATAAACTGAAGTGGTAATGCACAAGGTTGGTGCGCCCTTCTCTTGTTGTTTTCTTGTAGTGCCTTTTGGATACCCTTGGTCCTGAGGGGGGCAGCAAGACCACTTCATTTGTGTCAAAAAACCACCTAGGACATTCACCTTCCCGCATACCACTCGAGCGCAGGAGAGATATTGTTTTTTGGAAATCATTTCTATTCAAAGTCGGACCGATTAGCGGGTGGTCTTCAAGTGTGGAACGTATATAACCCAGAAGGATCCACGGTGTGGGGTCTAGCTCGAGAGGGCTGAATGAAGCTTCTATGGATACCCAGTCTTTGAGGTTAGCATGGACAGCCCAGTCCACAATTCTGGCAAGGTGGCAGGCCTACCAGTAGTGTTGCAGGTCAGGAAGTCCAACACCTCCCTTCTGTCTGGGGTCTGTTTAACTGTTCAAAGCTAATACCGCTTTGAACATTCAGCGCTTGGAATTTGCCAAAATTAATTTTGAGGTTAGATAGTTTCCAGAATAGGTCAAAATCTTTAAGTAAATTGGGGATAGATATGTGTGGGTCTTGAAGGAAGAGGAGTATGTCATCTGCGAATGCAACCAGTTTATATGTTTGATCTGCTATTGTTAGGCCTTTAATATTTTGGTTGGATCTGAGGCATCGCAGTAAGGGTTCTAGGGTGAGCACGAAGAGAATCGGCGAGAGTGGGCAGCCCTGCCTTGTACCATTTTGTATGGAGAAGGCATTCGACAGGTGACCATTTACGCTCACTCTGGCTGTCGGTGAGTCAAAGAGTGACATTATGAAAGAGAGCATTTTATTTTGTAGTACCATATGTTGCAGGACCGCAGACCGATGGTCCCAGGCCAGCCTGTCGAACGCCTTCTCCACTTCGAATGACAAAAAAAAAATGGATTTTTGTAAAATCTTACCGTAAAATCCTTTTCTCTTAAGCTCATTGACAGACGCAGTCCTCTTGATTAATATCAAATAGGGTTATACTGCCCTCTACAGGAGTAGGACACTAGGCAGAAGGAAAACGTTCTGGCCACACCTTAGGGGCAGTCCCAGAGGGTATATCCTCTCTCTCCCTGCTACAGGATGTCAGTTATGTCACAAAGCAGTGTCAGAGAATTTAACCCAACCCAACTCAAAAGTAGATGGGCGGGTACTGCGTCTGTCAATGAGCTTAAGAGAAGAGGATTTTACGGTAAGATTTTTCAAAAATCCATTTTTCTCTGTCGCTCATTGACAGACGCAGTCCTCTTGATTAATATCAAATCGGGACATCCCAAAGCAGTGCCACAAATGAGGGGTGGGATAACAGAAATCAAAATTTAAATCCAGAAGGCCCAACCGGTGCCGACTAGAAGTCTTAAAGGCTCATCAAACCAAAGGATGAGACTCAACTGAAAATCCAACAGAAAAAAACCCTCGAGGTAGACCAACGGTCTCCTCAAATTGCGGCCTGCAAAACCTTGCGGCCAAAAGAGGCATCCGACGATGCCATCACATCAACTTTATAAAATTTTGTAAAGGTATGAACCGACGACCAGGTAGCCGCCTTGCAAACCTGGACCACTGACGCCTGATGGCGGAAGGCCCAGGAAGCACTGAGCGCCCGAGTGGAGTGCGCCTTAACATGGAACGGAGGATTCCGACCCTTAATAGAATAAGCCTGTACCACCGTCTGTCTGATCCATCTGGAGATAGTCGCGGCAGATGCAGGCAACCCCTTTTTGGGGCCATCCGTGATCACAAAAAGTGAATCCGTTTTACGAAACGAGTCCGTAGTTTTCAGGTATACCCTGATTGCCCGAACCACATCCAAGGAATGTAACGCACACTCCCGAGGATGACTGGGCTTAGGACATAGGGAAGGCAATACAATGTCCTCATTCAGATGAAACTCTGAAACCACTTTAGGAAGGAAGGATGGATTCGGACGAAGAACCACCTTATCCCTATGAACCACCAGATATGGGGCACGACAAGATAATGCGGCCAGTTCTGACACCCTGCGTGCAGAAGTAATGGCCACCAAGAAGGCCACCTTCTGGGATAAAGTAAGCAAGGGAATCTCCCTGATATTTTCAAAGGGAGGTTTCTGAAGAACCGACAACACTAAATTAAGATCCCAGGGCGGTAAGGGCGCGCGCACTGGCAGAGCCAGGTGCCGCACCCCCTGGATGAAAGTCCGCACCAAGGAATGAAGAGCCAAAGGTTTCTGAAAGAAGATTGCTAACGCTGAAACCTGACCCTTGATAGTACTCAAGGCCAGCTTCTGCTCAACTCCTTGTTGCAGAAAAGCAAAGATTCGGGTCACCGAATAGGCCCGTGGAGGAAATCCAAAGGATTCACACCACGCAATATAAGACCTCCATGTGCGATGATAGACTTTTCTAGAAGTCGCTTTCCTTGCTTTAATTAAAGTAGGAATAACTGAAGTGGACAATCCCTTGTCCTTCAGCACCTGAGTCTCAATAGTCAGGCCGTTAAAGCCAGCGATTGTAAAGCAGGATGGCAGATCGATCCCTGAGACCGCAGATCCTCCCTGAGAGGAAGTCTCTAGGGAGCGTCCGACCAGCCTGACGAAGTCGGCGTACTCGGGTTGACGAGGTCAGTCCGGAACTACCAGGATAACGAACTCCTTCCACCTCTATCCTGCGAAGAAGCTTCAGCAGCAACCTGAGAGAAGGGAAGGCATACAATAGCTGATACTGTCCCCACGGGGCGATCAGCGCGTCTGCTGTGTTCGTTCGTGGATCTCGGGAGCGGGTTACAAAACTCCGCGCCTTCCTGTTGAGCCGAGCTGCCAACAGATCCACCTCCCGGGTTCCCCAATGAAGGCACCGCTGGTGAAATATCTCTGGATGCAAAGGCCATATCCCTTGATCCAGAATCCAACGGCTGACATAATCTGTCTGCCGATTTTCCACCCCCGGAGTGCATACTGCGGGGAGAGCCGGAACAAACCGTTCAGCCCAATGAAGAATGCTGGCCACCTCTATGGCCGCCAGGGCACTCTTGGTGCCACCTTGGTGATTGACATAAGCCACGGCCGTGGCCTTGTCCAACTGAATCCAAACCGGGTTGCCCTGAAGCTACTCGGTCCAGGGAATCAGACAAAGTCTGATCGCTCTCAGTTCCAATACATTTATCGGTAACCTGGATTCTGTCGGAAGAAATGACTTCTCCTGGCTGAGCATCGGAGACCGAAGCTACCAGACCAGAGACTCTATGGTCCGCTCGCTCAACCGGATCCGATTGTCCAGAGAATCGGGATTCCGATTCCATCTGAAAAGAATCTCCTTTTGTGATCTTTTGCAAAAGTGAAGAAAACGTTCTGCTCAAGGAGCGGGAATTGCCGCCCCCTGTTGCATCAAGTCTATTACTGCTCCCCGCAAAGCTTTTAAGCTATCCGGGGATAGTCGAATGTTGGAAGGGAAGAATCGCACCGGTAGAAGTGATCGAAACTTGATTTTTTATCCCGACCGCATGACCTCGCAAACCCCTTTGTCTGGGATTCTGGAAAGCCATGGATCCGGAAACCGGTGAAGACGTCCCCCCACCCCAGAGATGGGTGGGGGCGCACCTTCAGGCTGTCTTCTCTTCAGGTTTGGCTGAGTCGGGCTTTTGTTTTCCCGACCAGCGCCCTCTGAAACCCCCTGAAGGGGCTTTGGAGGACTTCCCCTTATCGCCCGCCCCAGCGGAGCGAACAAACTTTTTATGAGCGGAAAAGGAAGGTCCTCGCCTGTTACGAGGTCCTTTACCTTTAGCTGTCTGTGGTAAAAAAGTGCTCTTACCCCCAGTGAGATCCTTTATAATCTCATCCAAGGTGGCCCCAAACAGGCGATCCCCCTTAAAGGGAAGATTAGCCAAAGTCTTTTTGGAACCTTGATCAGCCGACCAGCACTTTAACCATAACACGCGTCTGAGAACCACTGCTGAAACAGATGCACGCCCTAGCAAGGGAGTGGCGTCCAGGGCGGCGTCACAGATGAACTGTAGCCCCTGTATAATCTGCTCCAGCAAATCTGATACTGCCGGGGGGATACTTCTCCCCTTTATGTCACGGCGTAACAATTTGGTCCATTCTGTCAATGTTTGTGAAACTAAACCAATGGCAATCACTGGCCTAAATGTTGACCCTATCAGGGAAAAAATGGAGCGGGATTCAGCTTCCACTTTTCGATCCACCGGATCCCTAAAGGACGGAGCGTCCTCCAACGGTATAACAGTGGCTTTATTTAGTCTGGAAATTGGTGGGTCCACCACTGGTGGTATCGTCCATTTCTTAAGGAGGGATACCTCAAACGGATAGCGTCTAGCAATGCCTTTGGAAATAGCAGGGGTTCGTTTTGGATGATCCCATTCCTCCTTAATTAGGTTACCAAAACATTTGGGCAAGGGAAAAACCTTCGCCATTTTGGTAGGCTTGCTGGTACCAAAGGGAATCTCAGTGTCATCTACCTCTGCCGGTGTAACCTCAAGACTTAAGGTTTCCCGGACAGACATGACTAGTGCGTTCACTAACGCTTCTTCTTGCGCTATGGCGGAGGCAGAAACGTCCTCCTCACTATCTGAGGAGACCGTACCCGAGACAGCAGCCCCAGCAGAGGGACCTGCAGCTGCAGTGACCAGCTCAGAATCCGTATCTGTAGTATCAGATGAAATAGGGGTAGGCGGGGGTCGCTTCCTTGACCCCCGTCCCTGACAGGCTACCTCCACCCGGGATACCAAAGACTCCAAAACTGCTGATAATGCATCAATCACAAGCGGGGTACTGGAGGGTCCTGCGGCCACCTCGAGGGGATCAGGTGGGGATATATGTGTGGAAGTGTCCATGATTATACAAGACACTTGCCAGCAAACAAAAAAATAATTTCAAAGAAAAAACTTTTTTTTTTTTTTGTTAATCCCCCAGCGCAACAGCGCCCCTCAGTGTTACCTGCTTGGACCCCACAGAGAGAGAGAGAGACCCCAAGGCTCACCACCTGATGCACAGAAGTTTCTATCAACCTGCTCCCAGCAGTGTCTGTTACAGACAGGAAGTCTTTGGCTTGCTTTCCCGGGTAAAGGAGGCGGCTCCGCCCCTTTACACGCCTTCCGGCGCCTCCCAATTACTCCTCGAGGTGTTTGGTCATCTCAAACGTGGCCGCCCCCATGCTGGAGACACGAGGCTACGCCAAGATGGCGGCCCCGCGCGACCTGCGGGAAAATGGCGGCGGCTTGTGGAGGATGGCAGCGGTTTGTGCAAAATAGCAGCGGCCTGCAGGAGGTAGTCATCGGCCTGTGCGGCCTGCGGGAGGTGTACGGCCTGTGGGAGGATGGCGGCCTGCGGATGGCAGTAGTCCAGGCACAGGCATCGGCCTGTATTGCACCTTATGTATCAGGTAAGATGTTATCACCCTCTTACATGGCCATCCTAATAGTAATGCCAGCCACTGACTACAGTCATGATCCCTTACAGTGCCCCTCATACAGTGACCGATTGTCAGCTCCCAAACCAAGCCTTCTGGTTCCTAATAACTAAATCACCCTCAAGAGGGGGATCTGTGACACCTGTTATAGGATAGAGGAGGGATCCAGGATTCCGGTCATCCCAGGGAGGGGCCCGCGTCCACCCACAAACCCGACAGGGGGAGAGGGGGAACATTTTACTCACCATACCGGAACAGGCGGGCACCAATTCCTGACAGAACCCCTCTCCACCGAGGTGGGGGGGCTGTCGACCAATACGGACGCCGTGACTCAGTTTCCAACTGGTCGTCGGCGTCCAGGCGAGACGTTCAACTCGCAGGGTCAGTCCCCGTCCAGTGGGACTATGTCGCGGCCGACCCAGCGTGGAGCTAGGGCCTGCACGCGCTCGTAGGCTGACTGGGGTGACCACTGGATCCTAACATCCAGCCCGTCGTCCAGTTTCAGCATACTTGCTTGAAGATCTCACAGAACAACTGGAGAAAAAAGCTGCCTAAAAAAATGTTTCTAAAAAAAAAAAATCTTGCCAGGACCAAGATCCCAGCAAGGAACTTAGGTCCTTACTCCTAACTAGACCGAAAAAACTGACATCCTGTAGCAGGGAGAGAGAGGATATACCCTCTGGGACTGCCCCTAAGGTGTGGCCAGAACGTTTTCCTTCTGCCTAGTGTCCTACTCCTGTAGATGGGCAGTATAACCCGATTTGATATTAATCAAGAGGACTGCGTCTGTCAATGAGCGACAGAGAAAACTATTTTGTGATGAGGTAAGCCAATGAAGTAAGTTGATTGCATTGATAGTGTTGTCTCTTGCCTCTCTTCCTGGTATGAATCCTACTTGATCTTTCGTTATTAGGGAGGTTAGTAGCGTTTGGATGCGATTTGCAAGAATCTTGGCAAAGAGTTTTATATCAACATTTGGTTATCAAAAAACAGCGCTCGCAAAAAATACCGATGGTGCAACTCTCAAAAATTAGGTGTATACCAGTGTTATAATAATAAACATATATGAACATATGAAAACAAAGTACAATTGTGCTATAGTGCAGTGATATTTTGTGCACCTGTAAATAAATACAATGGTATTAAAAAATGTCCCATATACTGTGCAAATGAAAAAAGTCCAGTAAGCTGTGCAAATTATATTACAAGGTGCTGGAAGTGCAAAAAAATGGATTTTTGTAAGATCTTACCGTAAAATCCTTTTCTCTTAAGCTCATTGACAGACGTAGTCTTCTTGATTCTCAAGAGCTGGGTTATGTTTTCTCCGCAGGAGTAGGACTAGGCAGAAAGACAAAACGTTCTGGCTCCACCTTAGGGGCAGTCCCTGAGGGTATATCCTCCCTCTCTCTGCTACAGGGAATCAGTTCTGTTCTAAAGCAGTAACAGAGAATTTAACCCAACCCAACTCAATGATAGAGGGGCGGGTACTACGTCTGTCAATGAGCTTAAGAGAAAAGGATTTTACGGTAAGATCTTACAAAAATCCATTTTTCTCTATCGCTCATTGACAGACGTAGTCTTCTTGATTCTCAAGAGCTGGGACATCCAGAAGCAGTGCCACAAATGAGGGGTGGGATTGACAAAAATCAAAATCCAATCTAGAAGGCCCAACTGGTGCCAAACTAGAAGTTTTAAAGGCTCATTATAAACAAAGAATGAGACTCAAAAGAAAAATTTCCAACGGAAAAAACCCTCGAGGCAGACCACTGGTCTCCTCAAATGGCGGCCTGCAAAACCTTGCGGCCAAACACGGCATCAGATGATGCCGTTACATCAACTTTATAATGTTTTGTAAAGGTATGCACCGACGACCAGGTAACCGCCTTGCACACCTGGACCACTGACGCCTGATGGCGAAAGGCCCATGACGCACTAAGTGCCCGAGTGGAGTGCGCCTTAACAGGGAACGGGGGGCTCCCGACCCTTAATAGAATAAGCCTGTACCACCGTCTGTCTGATCCATTTGGAAATGGTCGCGGCAGATGCAGGCAACCCCTTTTTGGGTCCATCCGGGATCACAAAAAGTGAATCCGTCTTGCGAAACGAGTCTGTCGTTTTTAAGTATACCCTGATCGCCCGGACCACATCCAAGGAGTGTAAAGCAAACTCCCGAGGATGACTGGGCTTAGGACACAGGGAAGGTAATACAATTTCTTCATTCAGATGAAATTCTGAAACCACTTTTGGTAGGAAGGATGGATTCGGACGAAGAACCACCTTATCTCTATGAACCACCAGATATGGGGAACGACAAGATAAAGCGGCCAGTTCTGACACCCTGCGTGCAGAAGTGATAGCCACCAAGAAGGCCACCTTCTGGGACAACGTAGGTAGAGGAATCTCCCTAATATCTTCAAAGGGAGGTTTCTGAAGAACCGACAATACTAAATTAAGATCCCAGGGTGGTAACGGCGCGCGCACTGGCGGAGCCAGATGTCGCACCCCCTGGATGAAATTCCGCACCAAGGAATGAGTAGCCAAAGGCTTCTGAAAGAAGATAGCTAATGCTGAGACCTGACCCTTGATAGTACTCAAGGCCAGTTTCTGCTCAACCCCTTGTTGCAGAAAAGCTAATATTCGACTAACCGAATAAGACCGTGGACGGAACCCCAGAGGTTCACACCATGCAATGTAGGACTTCCATGTACGATGATAAATCTTTCTGGAAGTCGCTTTCCTTGCTTCAACTAGAGTAGGAATAACTGAAGCTGACAATCCCTTGTCCTTCAGCACCTGGGTCTCAATAGCCAGGCCGTTAAAGCCAGCGATCGTAAAGCAGGATGGAAGATCGGTCCCTGAGACAGTAGGTCCTCCCTGAGAGGAAGTCTCCACGGGACGTCCGCCACCAGTCTGACCACGTTGGCGTACCAAGCTCGACGAGGCCAGTCCGGAGCTACCAGAATTACTGGAATTCCTTCCTCCTCTATCCTGCGAAGAAGTCTTGGCAGTAACGCGAGAGGAGGGAAGGCATACATTAGCTGGTATTGCCCCCACGGGGCGATCAGTGCGTCTGCGGTCTCTGCTAGAGGATCGCGGGAGCGAGCCACGAATCTCTGTACTTTCCTGTTGAATCGTGATGCCAACAGATCCACATCCGGGGTGCCCCACCGTAGGCACAACTGGTGGAAAACGTCTGGATGGAGGGACCATTCCCCCTGATCCAGAGTCTGACGGCTGAGATAATCTGCCTGCCAATTCTCCAGCCCCGGAATGAACACCGCAGAGATCGCTGGAACAAATCGTTCCACCCAGCGAAGAATGCAAGCCACTTCTTTGGCCGCTCGGACACTCTTGGTGCCCCCCTGGTGATTGACATAAGCCACGGCCGTGGCATTGTCCGACTGGATCCGAACTGGGCTGCCCTGGAGCTGCTCGGTCCAGTGAATCAGACAAAGTCTAATCGCTCTCAGTTCCAATACATTTATCGGCAACCTGGATTCTTCCGGGGACCAAAGTCCCTGGACAGATAACTGAACGAGAATTCCTCCCCATCCGGATAGACTGGCATCCGTGGTCACTATCGTCCAATATATTGGCAGAAATGACTTTCCCTGGCTGAGCATCGGAGACCGAAGCCACCAGACCAGAGACTCTCTGGTCTGTTTGCTCAATCGGATCTGATTGTCCAGGGATTCCGGATTCCGATTCCATCTGAGAAGAATCTCTTGCTGAAGAATTCGGGTATGGGACTGGGCAAATGGGACTGCTTCGAAGGAAGCCACCATCAACCCCAGAACCCTCATGCAAGTCCGAAGGGAAGACCAGCTGTTGGATAGTAACAACTGGACTGCTGATTGAATCTTTCGGAGTTTCCCTACCGGAAGGAAAACTCTTGTCCTGACTGTGTCTAGAATTAGACCCAGATATTCGAGCCTCTGGGTGGGAACCAGAAATGACTTTTGCTGGTTCACCAGCCACCCGAATTCCTGTAAAGAAATCATAGTAATTTCTATGTTTTGTAGCAAGGTCTGAGGAGACTCTGCATGAAGCAGAAGATCGTCTAGGTAACCAAGAATCGATATGCCTCTTTGGCGCAGTAGTGCCAACATTGGGGCCAACACCTTCGTGAAGACCCGAGGAGCCGTGGCGAGACCGAAAGGTAACGCCACAAACTGATAGTGGTTCTCTTCTACGGAAAAGCGTAGAAACCGCTGATGTCCTGCGAAAATGGGAATGTGAAGATATGCGTCCTTGATGTCTATGGACGCTAGGACATCCCCTGGATGCAGGAAGGCTGCTACTGTGCGAATGGACTCCATTCTGAATTTTCTTATGTTGACAAAAGAATTGAGTGCCCTTAAGTCCAGAATTGGACGCACTTTGCCCTCTTTCCTGGGTATTGTAAATAGGTTTGAATAAAACCCCTGAAAACGTTCTGTCCGAGGAACGTGGACTACCACTCCTTGTTGTAGTAAATCCGTGACTGCTCTCCGCAGATCTTCTAAACGATCCGGGGATAGTCGAATATTGGAAGGGAAGAATCGCGCCGGTGGGAGAGATCGAAACTCGATCTTGTACCCTAACCTTATGACTTCGCAAACCCACTTGTCCGGGATTCTGGAAAGCCATGGATCCAGGAACCGGCGAAGACGTCCCCCCCACCCCAGTTATGGGTGGGGGCGCACCTTCAGGCTTTGGACGATTTATCTTCAGGTCTGGAGGGGGCGGGCTTTTGCTTGCCCGACCAACGACCCCTGAAGCCTCCTGAAGGAGCTTTGGCGGACTTAATTTTTTCACCCGCGGGACGAAAAAACCTCTTGTGAGCAGAAAAAGAAGGCCCTCGTCTTTGACGAGTTCCTTTACCTTTAAAATTTTGCGGTAAAAAGGTGCTCTTTCCACCCGTGAGATCCTTAATGATCTCATCTAAGTTGGCTCCAAATAGACGCTCTCCTAAAAAGGGGATATTAGCCAATGCTTTCTTGGAACCTTGGTCGGCTAACCAACCTTTTAGCCACAGTGTACGCCTGAGAACCACTGCTGAGACTGATGCTCGCGCCAATAATGGAGTGGCGTCTAACGCCGCATCACACACAAACTGTAACCCCTGTATCATTTGTTCCAACAAATCTGATACCGCCTGAGGGACCTCTTCTAAGTCCCGGCATAACCACCAGTTACAGCCTGCGAAACCAGACCAATAGCTATTATAGGTCTGAAAGCTGATCCAATCAAGGAAAACATGGTGCGAGACATAGCTTCTATCTTGCGATCCACTGGATCTTTAAAAGACGGAGCGTCTTCTAGAGGAATAACCGTGGCTTTATACAATCTAGCAATTGGTGAATCCACCACAGGTGGTTCTGTCCATTTCTTAATGAGGGTTTCCTCAAACGGATAACGCCTGTTAATGCGTTTAGAAATAGTAAAAGTGCGTTTTGGCAGACGCCATTCTTCGATTGGATTGCCAAAACATTTGGGCAATGGAAAAAAGTTTGCCACTTTGATGCGTTTTTTAGTCCCAAAAGGGATTTCAGTTTCAGCTATTTCCGACGGAATACCCTGTAATCTTAAGGTTTCTTGAACAGATACAATGAGTGCGTTTACCAACGCTTCCTCTCTGGCTATGGCTGATGCCGAAACATCCTCCTCACTGTCTGAAGAGACAGTACCCGAGACACCAATCCCAGATGAAGTACCTGCAACTGCAGAAATAGGCTCAGAGTCTGAATCCGAGGTTTCAGATAATAAGGGGTTAGGCGGGGGTCGCTTTCTTGCGCCCTGTCCCTGACAAGCCACTTCCACCCGGGACACAAAAGTTTCCATAATAGCTGACAATGATTCAATCGTCAGTGGGGTGCTGGAGGATCCTGCAGACCCCTCGAGGGGATCCGGAGGAGATACATGAGTGGCAGGGTCCATGTTAATTCAGGACACCTTTGCCAGAAAAAACAAAAAAACTTTTTTTTTTTTCTATGTGTCTCCCCCTAGCGCAATAGCGCCCCTCAGAGTACCTGCTTCTCGATCCCCACAGAGAGAGAGAGGGACCCCCAAGGCTCACCAACCGATGCAGTGAAGTTTCCAACCAACTGCAGTCAGCGTCTGTCTTTTACAGACTGGAAGGAGCTGTTGCTTTTTCCCGGGTAGAAGGACGTGGCTCCGCCCCCTGTGTACGCCTTCCGGCGTTCCCAGCTCTCCACGAGGTAGCTGGGCTCATGAAACATGGCCGCCCCCATACAAGAGACATAGGACTCCAAAAACATGGCGGCCGGCGTGACCTGAGGACATACATGCACTTGGTCTACGGCAAAATGGCGGCGAACCGCCGAAATCGTTTTCCCAGCACATCCACCTGCATCTCTGCTAAGTGGCGATATATGGATCTACAGGAGATACACTACAAATAAGGTAGGATTATACCTCCTATGTCTGCTGTAATGTTACAGTCTGCTGGGTAGAGTGTTAGCTCTCAAAACAAGTCCACTTCCCACAAACACATACTGTATTTACAAGGGGGACTTTTTAGTGTCAGATATATACTGACCATGTATGGAGGGGCCCATAATTCATACTGCCTCATAACGAGGAAAGAAAAAAGGGAACGTTTACTCACCATACCAAACCGACAGGCACCCTCTCTTCACAATACCCTCTCCACCGGGGTGGGGGGTTGTGGACCACTCCGGACGCCTCGACTCTCTGGTTCCTGGCGTCCAAGCGAGACTTTTAACTCGCAAGGTCAGTCCCTCCACTGGGACTCCGTCGCGGCCGACCCAGCGCGGAGCTCTGGTCTGCACGCGCTCGTAGGCAGAAACCGGGGTGACCACTGGATCTCAACATCCAGCCCGTCGCCCGGCCCTGCATACTTACTTGAATGTGTCGCGGCCGACCAAGCGCAATGCAATGGTCTGCGCGCGCTCGTAGGCCGGCTGGGGTGACCACAAGTGTCGCCCAGTCCGGCGTTTTTGCTTGAAGATCTCACAGGAAAAAAACACTGGAGAAAAACTACCTAAAAAATGTTTTTTCTAAAGAAAAAAATCTTGCCAGGACCAAAAGATCCCAGCAAGGAACTTAGGTCCTTACTCCTGACTAGACAGAAAAAAACTGATTCCCTGTAGCAGAGAGAGGGAGGATATACCCTCAGGGACTGCCCCTAAGGTGGAGCCAGAACGTTTTGTCTTTCTGCCTAGTCCTACTCCTGCGGAGACAACATAACCCAGCTCTTGAGAATCAAGAAGACTACATCTGTCAATGAGCGATAGAGAAAAGGTGCTTAAGGTGCCGATATAACAAAGTGCTGTGGTGCTCCAAAACCACAATCAGGTGCAAAGGTGTCCAGATCCCCTCTGGGACCCCACTCACCAGAAGCGATGGACCTTCGAAAGGACTCCTACAACTTTTCCCCGTGAAATTCTTATATACGACTTCCTCTAGGCAGCTCAAAGGGAAGGAATGGCTGACATAGCGAGGTCCGTTTGAAAATAATATATTAATTACTTGGTAATGTACTTACACATTAAAAACATAGGCACGCATAGAAGAGAAAGCAGTCCCGCAGATCAGCATTACAATACTTCCTGGAACGCCGCCGGCGTGCGTTCCACGGACTACAGGAAGTGACGTCGTTGGTTCTGTTGTGACCAGAAGTGCGCCAACGCATTTCACCCACCTACGCGGGCATCATCAAAGACGAGATGTCTTTGATGAAGCCTGGGTAGGCGGGCGAAACGGGTCGACACTTCCGGTCACGACAGAACCAGCAACATCACTTCCTGTAATCCGTGGAACGCACGACGCGGCGTTCCAGAAAGCATTGTAATACTGATCGGTGGGACTGCTTTCTCTTCCATGCGTGCCTATGTTTTTAATGTGTAAATACATTACCAAGTAATTAATAAATTATTTTCAAAAGGACCTCGCTATGTCAGCCACTCCTTTCCTTTGAGCTGCCTAGAGGAAGTCATATATAAGGATTTCACGGGGAACAGTTGGAGGGAGTCCTATTCTGGGGATTTTTAGTAAAGCTCATCTGACCATTCGAAGGTCCATCGCTTCTGGTGAGTGGGGTCCCAGAGGGGATTTGGGCACCTTTGCATCGGATTGCGGTTTTGGATAAACGACAGCACTTTGTTATATTGGCACCTTAAGCACCTTTTTGCACTTCCCACTGGACCACTTCCAGCACCTTATAATATAACTAGACATTAAGCCCGTTAAATTAACGGGTGCTAGAACATATGTGGTCAAACATTTGTAAAAACAGACTTAGCAGTAAGTCCACGCGAGCGCGCACCCGCCGCGCGCCCGCGCACACCAACCACTTCCAACAGTTTTGCCCGGCTGCCCGAAGTCTCTGCGCTCCAAGTCCCAACAGCTGTCCGTGGGGCACATGCGCAGTAGCACAATCCCACGCATACAGGGACGGGACGCAGAGACACTTGTACTTTATATGTATAGATTATTTAGTATACTTAGAACAGAAGGAGCTATATACAGGTCCTTCTCAAAAAATTAGCATATTGTGATAAAGTTCATTATTTTCTGTAATGTACTGATAAACATTAGACTTTCATATATTTTAGATTCATTACACACAACTGAAGTAGTGCAAGCCTTTTATTGTTTTAATATTGATGATTTTGGCATACAGCTCATGAAAAACCCAAAATTCCCATCTCAAAAAATTAGCATATCATGAAAAGTTTCTCTAAACGAGCTATTAACCTAATCATCTGAATCAACTAATTAACTCTAAACACCTGCAAAAGGTTCCTGAGGCTTTTAAAAACTCCCAGCCTGGTTCATTACTCAAAACCGCAATAATGGGTAAGACTGCCGACCTGACCTGGGACCAATCCTGTTTAATTTGTTCATAAATGATCTAGAGGAGGGGATATCGAGTACAATCTCAGTATTTGCAGATGATACTAAACTAGGCATGCCAATATCTTCTATGCAGGATGTGGAAACCTTGCAAGCAGACCTGAACAAAATAACGGGGTGGGCAACTACATGGCAGATGAGATTTAATGTAGAAAAATGTAAAGTAATGCACTTGGGGGCCAGAAACCAGAAAGCAAGCTACTCACTAGGGGGGGAACCTCTGGGTGAGTCTAGGATGGAAAAGGACTTGGGGGTACTGGTAGACAACAAGCTTGGCAGTGGCATGCAATGCCAAGCCGCCGCAAGCAAAGCCAACAGATTACTGGGATGTATAAAAAAGGGGATTCACTCCAGAAATAAAGAGATTATTCTCCCACTCTACAAGACTCTGGTCCGACCACATCTGGAGTATGCTGTCCAGTTCTGGGCACCGGTCCTCAGGAAGGATGTGCTGGAATTGGAGAAAGTCCAGAGAAGGGCAACAAAAATAATTAGGGGAATGGAGGACATCAGCTATGAGGAAAGACTACAAGCACTGAACCTTTTCTCTCTGGAGAAAAGACGATTGAGGGGGGATATGATATCAATGTACAAATACTGTACTGGTGACCCGAGCATAAGGAACAAACTATTCAGAGAAAGGAGATACAATAAGACACGTGGCCACTCACTAAAACTAGAGGAAAGGCGGTTTAACCTTAAAGTGCGTAAGGGGTTCTTCACTGTAAGAGCAGTAAGGATGTGGAATTCTCTTCCACAAGCAGTTGTATCAGCAGGGAGCATCGATAATTTCAAAAAACTATTAGATGGACACCTTAAAGACCACAACATACAGGGGTATACAATGTACGGTTAAAAGCAAACACACACACGCATCATAGGTTGAACTGGATGGACTGATGTCTTTTTTCAACCTTACTAACTATGTAACTATGTAACTATGTAACTGACTGCTGTCCAGAAGGCCATCATTGACCCCTTCAAGCAAGAGGGTAAGACACAAAGAAATTTCTGAATGAATAGGCTGTTCCCAGAGTGCTGTATCAAGGCACCTCAGTGGGAAGTCTGTGGGAAGGAAAAAACGAGAAGAGGTGACCGGACCCTGAGGAAGATTGTGGAGAAGGACCGATTCCAGACCTTGGGGGACCTGCGGAAGCAGTGGACTGAGTCTGGAGTAGAAACATCTAGAGCCACCGTGTACAGGCATGTGCAGGAAATGGGCTACAGGTGCCGCATTTGAACCAGAAACAGCGGCAGAAGCGCCTGACCTGGGCTACAGAGAAGCAGCACTGGACTGTTGTTCAGTGGTCCAAAGTACTTTTTTTGGATGAAAGCAAATTTTGCATGTCATTCGGAAATCAAGGTGCCAGAGTCTGGAGGAAGACTGGGGAGAGGGAAATGCCAAAATGCCTGAAGTCCAGTGTCAAGTACCCACAGTCAGTGATGGTCTGGGGTGCCATGTCAGCTGCTGGTGTTGGTCCACTGTGTTTTATAAAGGGCAGGGTCAATGCCGCTAAATATCAGGAGATTTTGGAGCACTTCATGCTTCCATCTGCTGAAAAGCTTTATGGAGATGAAGATTTCATTTTTCAGCACGACCTGGTACCTGCTCACAGTGCCAAAACCACTGGTAAATGGTTTACTGACCATGGTATTACTGTGCTCAATTGGCCTGCCAACTCTCCTGACCCGAACCCCATAGAGAATCTGTGGGATGTTGTGAAGAGAAAGTTGAGAGACGCAAGACCCAACACTCTGGATGAGCTCAAGGCCGCTATCGAAGCATCCTGGGCCTCCATAACACCTCAGCAGTGCCACAGGCTGATTGCCTCCATGCCACGCCGCATTGAAGCAGTCATTTCTGCAAAAGGATTCCCGACCAAGTATTGAGTGCATAACTGAACATAATTTTTTGAAGGTTGACTTTTTTGTATTAAAAACACTTTTCTTTTATTGGTCGGATGAAATATGCTAATTTTTTGAGATGGGAATTTTGGGTTTTTCATGAGCTGTATGCCAAAATCATCAATATTAAAACAATAAAAGGCTTGCACTACTTCAGTTGTGTGTAATGAATCTAAAATATATGAAAGTCTAATGTTTATCAGTACATTTCAGAAAATAATGAACTTTATCACAATATGCTAATTTTTTTTAGAAGGACCTGTATATATATATTTTTTTTTATTTAGTATACTTAGAACAGAAGGAGATTTTATATATATATATATATATATATATATATATATATATATATATATATATATATGGGAGGGGGAGGGGATTGAAGTGTGTTGGGGAAGGGAGGGGATTGTAGTGTATGGGGAAGGGAGGGGATTGTAGTGTATGGGGAAGGGGGGATTGTAGTGTATGGGGGAGGGAGGGGATTGTAGTGTATGGGGGGAGATTATAGTGTATGGGGGAGGGGTTCTACAGTGCATGGGGGGATGGGTTCTACAGTGTATGGGGGAGGGAGGGGATTGAAGTGTGGGTGGGGGGAGGGAGGGGATTGTAGTGTGTTGGGGGGGAGGGAGGGGATTGTAGTGTGTTGGGGGGGAGGGGATTGCAGTGTGTTGGGGGGGGAAGGGATTGCAGTGTGTTGGGGAAGGGAGGGGATTGTAGTGTATGGGGAGGGGATTGTAGTGTATGGGGGAGGGAGGGGATTGAAGTGTGGGTGGGGGGAGGGAGGGGATTGTAGTGTGTTGGGGGGGAGGGGATTGCAGTGTGTTGGGGGGGAAGGGATTGCAGTGTGTTGGGGAAGGGAGGGGATTGTAGTGTATGGGGAGGGGATTGTAGTGTATGGGGAAGGGAGGGGATTGTAGTGTGGGGGGAGGGAGGGGATTGTAGTGTTGGGGGGAGGGAGGGGATTGTAGTGTGGGGGAGGGAGGGGATTGTAGTGTGGGGGGAGGGAGGGGATTGTAGTGTGGGGGGAGGGAGGGGATTGTAGTGTATGAGGGGGGGAGAGAGGGAATTGTAGTGTATGGGGGGAGCGTATTGTACTGTATGGGGGGAGGGGGATTATCGTGTATGGGGGGAGGGGGGATTATAGTGTATGGGGAGGGAGGGGATTGTAGTGTGGGGGGAGAGAGGGGACTGTAGTGTATGGGGGGATTGTAGTGTATGGGGGAGGGAGGGGATTGTAGTGTATGGGGGGACAGAGGGGATTGTAGTGTATGGGGGGGGAGATTATAGTGTATGGGGGAGGGGTTCTACAGCACATGGGGGGATGGATTCCACAGTGTATGGCGGAGGGAGGGGATTGTAGTGTGTTGGGAGGAGGGGATTGTAGTGTATGGGGAAGGGAGGGGATTGTAGTGTGGGGGGAGGGAGGGGATTGTAGTGTATGAGGGGGGGAGAGAGGGAATTTTAGTGTATGGGGGGAGCAGATTTTACTGTATGGGGGGGGAGGGGATTGTAGTGTATGAGGGGGGGGGAGAGGGAATTGTAGTGTATGGGGGGAGCGTATTGTACTGTATGGGGGGAGGGGATTATCGTGTATGGGGGGAGGGGGGATTATCGTGTATGGGGGGAGGGGGGATTATCGTGTATGGGGGGAGGGGGGGATTATCGTGTATGGGGAGGGAGGGGATTGTAGTGTGGGGGGAGAGAGGGGACTGTAGTGTATGGGGGGATTGTAGTGTATGGGGGAGGGAGGGGATTGTAGTGTATGGGGGGGACAGAGGGGATTGTAGTGTATGGGGGGGGAGATTATAATGTATGGGGGAGGGGTTCTACAGCACATGGGGGGATGGATTCCACAGTGTATGGCGGAGGGAGGGGATTGAAGCGTGGGTGGGGGGAGGGAGGGGATTGTAGTGTGTTGGGAGGAGGGGATTGTAGTGTATGGGGAAGGGAGGGGATTGTAGTGTGGGGGGAGGGAGGGGATTGTAGTGTATGACGGGGGGAGAGAGGGAATTGTAGTGTATGGGGGGAGCGGATTGTACTGTATGGGGGGGAGGGGATTGTAGTGTATGGGGGAGGGAGGGGATTGTCGTGTGGGGGGGGGAGAGGGGATTGTAGTGTATGGGGGGGATTGTAGTGTATGGGGGAGGGAGGGGATTGTAGTGTATGGGGGGATTGAACGATAAATGTCTGGTTGTAGATTGGTGTGGGGGAGGGGAGATGCGAGGGCGGGAAATCAGAGAGGAGGGGGGAGGGGAGCTCCTCACACACACAGAACAGTGGATCATCCAATAGGAAAAGACCCCCAAATCCACCACCACCTCCCCTCCCGGGAAAATTGCTGTCACGGGCGAACCAATGGTAGTGGAGACCCCAAAATTGTACCACAGGTGGCCAAGACGCCCCCCCCCCCCCCACAGCTGATAAAAATTTGGGGTTTCGGGGATGAAAGGGCACGGAGCAGTGACCCCGAGAACTGGGCCACCCCCCGCCATAGACTCCAATATTAAACCTGGTCACCTCGGTTAGGTCACGGTCCCTATGGGGAGGGGATTGTAGTGTATGGGGAAGGGAGGGGATTGTAGTGTATGAGGAAGTAAGGGGATTGTAGTGTATGGGGGAGGGAGGGGATTATAGTGTATGGGGGGAGGGGATTGTAGTGTATGGGGGGCGGAGGGGATTGTAGTGTATGGGGGGGGGGAGATTATAGTGTATGGGGGAGGGGTTCTACAGTGTATGGGGGAGGGAGGGGATTGAAGCGTGGGGGGGGGAGGGAGAGGATTGTAGCGTTGGGGGGAGGGGGATTGTAGTGGGGGAAGGAGGGATGGGATTGTAGTGTGTTGGGGGGGAGGGGATTGTAGTGTATGTGGAAGGGAGGGGATTGTAGTGTACGGGGGGGAGGGGATTGTAGTGTATGGGGGGGGGCGGAGGGGATTGTAGTGTATGGGGGGGAGATTATAGTGTATGGGGGAGGGGTTCTACAGTGTATGGGGGAGAGAGGGGATTGAAGCGTGGGGGGGGGGATTGAAGCGTGGGGGGAGAGAGGGGATTGTAGTGTGTTGGGGAAGGGAGGGGATTGTAGTGTGGGGGGAGGGAGGGGATTGTAGTGTATGGGGGCGGGAGGGGATTGAAGCGTGGGGGGGAGGGAGGGGATTGTAGTGGGGGGGAGGGGATTGTAGTGTATGGGGAAGGGAGGGGATTGTAAAGTGGGGGGGAGGGAGAGGATTGTAGTGTATGGGGCAGAGGGAGGGGATTGTAGTGTATGGGGGGGAGGGGATTGTAGTGTATGGGGGGACGGAGGGGATTGTAGTGTATGGGGGGTATTATAGTGTATGGGGGAGGGGTTCTACAGTGTATGGGGGAGGGGCTCTACAGTGTATGGGGAGGGAGAGGATTGTAGCGTGGGGGGGAGGGAGGGGATTGTAGTGGGGGGAGGGAGGGGATTGTAGTGTGTTGGGGGGGAGGGGATTGTAGTGTATGGGGAGGGGATTGTAGTGTATCGGGGAGGGAGGGGATTGTAGTGTGGGGAGGGAGGTGATTGTAGTGTATGGGGGGGGTTGAACGATAAATGTCGGGTTGGAGATTGGTGTGGGGGAGGGGAGATGTGAGGGCAGGAGATCAGAGAGGAGGGGGGAGCTCCTCACACACACAGAACAGTGGATCATTCAATAGGAAAAGACACCCAAATACACCACCACCTTCCCTCCTGGGAAAATTGCTGTCACAGGCGAACCAAAGGTGCTGGAGACCCCAAAATTGTACCGCAGGTGACCAAGACACTCCCCTACAGCTGAGAAAAATTTCGGGGTTCGGGGATAAAAGGGCGTGGAGCAGTGACCCTGAGAACCGGGCCGTTACCTAACCGCGAGGTGACCAGGTTTAACATTGGAGTCCATGGCGGGGGGAGGCCCGATTCTCGGGGTCACTGTTCCGCGCCCTTTAATTCCCGAACCCCGAAATTTTTCCCAGCTGTAGGGGAGTATCTTGGCCACCTGCGGTACAATTTTGGGGTCTCCAGCACCTTTGGTTAGCCCGTGACAGCAATTTTCCAGCGGCGGTGTTCTCTGCGTCCCAACGGCTATTCGTTCAGCACATGCGCAGTAGCTCATTTCCACGGACACAGGGAAAAGCAGGGAAAGCGGACGCAGGGACATTTGCGTTTTATTAATATAGATTTGCACAGCTTACTGGACTTTTTTCATTTGCACAGTATATGGGACATTTTTTTAATACCATTTGTATTTATTTACCGGTGCACAAAATATCACTGCACTTTAGCACGATTGTACTTTGTTTTCATATGTTCATATATGTTTATTATTATAACACTGGTATACACATCATTTTTTAGGCTCTGTTCACATGTGAGCGTATGGATCGCGGGCAGAACCGCCGTGGTCCCGCCCACGATCCGGAGATTATTGCAAATCGCGGGAAACGCCTAGCGTTGCCCGTTGATTTGCAATAGCCCCCCAAACGCCGAGCGATGTTGCCGCGATTTCCGCCTGCCGAATCGCGGCAACATCGCGCAAACAAAATCGCGGGACGCAATACGCTCCAAAGAAGCTCTTGTACTTCTTTGGAGCGTATTGCGTCCCGCGATTTTGTTTGCGCGATGTTGCCGCGATTCGGCAGGCGGAAATCGCGGCAACATCGCTCGGCGTTTGGGGGGCTATTGCAAATCAACGGGCAACGCTAGGCGTCCCGCGATTTGCAATAAATCTCCGGATCGCGGGCGGAACCGCGGCGGTTCTGCCCGCGATCCATATGCTCACATGTGAACGGAGCCTGAGAGTTGCACCATTGGTATTTTTTTTCAAGCGCTGTTTTTTTGATAAACATCCTTTCTGAGTTTTTTACTTAGTGAACAGCAGCTGCAAAAATCTTATTTTACATCACTTTATAACCATCCTCATTTTAGCGGGGCTTTTAATTATTTTGCAATTTATATCAACCTTTAACAGGGATATTGGTCTGTAATTGGCTACTGCTGTGTTGTCTTTTCCTTCCTTCGGTATGACAGTTACGTGTGCTTCTAGGAGTCTGTGTGGTCGTGTAGACGGGGAGGATAGAGAGTTAAAGGCCTTCAGAAATGGTGGCGCTAAGGTGTTCTAAGAATGTTTTATAGTATGTTGCCGTGAAACTGTCCGGGCCAAGGCTTTTACCAGTTTTTAGCTGTTTGCCTGTTGCAGTTGAATTTCTGAGATTGGTCTGTCCAATAGAATGGCGTCATCTTGTGAGATCTGGTTGGGGCAGTGTTGTTCAATGAAGGATTGAATACGTTGCGCCCTATTTGAGGTCTCGCTAGGTGAGGGGGGAGGAGGAATTAAAATTGTAGAGTTCCAAGTAGTATTTCTAGAATTGTGCTGCAAAGTCTGGAGTGCTAACATGAGCAGTGCCTCTGGAGTCCTTGACACAGTGGATGGTGGAGTTAGCCTTTTTAACTTGGACGCATTTGGCTAAGAATTTGCCGCATTTATTACTTTGCTCATAAAATAGCTTTTGTGATAGTATCCCTCTTCATCTGTGTTTGTTGTCCAGGTCGTCTCTTAGGGCTGACCTCACTTTAGTTAATTCCTGGTGTGTTTGTGTCACTCTAGATTGTTTGTGTAGGGTCTCGAGAGCTCGGATTTGATCTAGCAGGGCTGACATTTCTGCCTGTTGGGCTTTGTTCCAGGCTGCTTTCATAGCCAAGAAAAGGCCTCTAATAGTGCATTTGTGAGCTGGGAGATGGCAGAAGTATCAGGAGTGTCGTTGAGGTTAAAGATATTTTGGATGTTGGTCAGTAGGGACGAATCTAATCGCCATATTTTGGTGAATGGAGTTATGTCAGGCAGGAAAAAACAAGGTGATTGGGTGATGATCCAATAAAAGCATCGGTTCAATGGATGTGGCAGATAGAAAGGGAAGGTCTGAGAGATGAAAAATAGTATATTCTGGAATATTTGTTATGTGGTGGTGAAGAGTAGGTGTAATCCTTACCGGTCGGGTGTTGAGTCCGCTATGTTTCATGTATCAAAAGGGATTTTAGGGAATTTTAATCTTCGATAGAGCTCTATACGTTATGGAGGAAGTGCCCGAGGACTTGTCTACTACGGGATCTAAAATAAAGAAAAATAGTGCAGCGCTAAAACATAAGATGTGCATATAAACATTAAAATGCATTTAAAAAGTCCATATAGTCCACAACAATTGGCAGATCTCCAGTGCATGAAAGGTAGGTATAAGACCCCACTGCAAACGCGATTCCTTCACCATAGGAATTACAGCCTCTCACCTCCTGCATTCGACCACCAGGGGTCACTAAGCCTTATGCAATAATTGAAGACAGCCAAAGGACCAACAGACCAACGATCTCCAAAGGATTCTCAGGATCCCAAAGGACTCAATCGATCATCCTTTGTGTTTGTGAGTTAAGAAGGCCATGAGATGATTTGACCACCACCTGTAATAAAGCTTAGGCTCTGTAGGGCTCTTCCCAACAGTCAAAGCATTTGTTATTGAATAGATATGTTTAAATGTTAAATTAGAAATTTAAACAAATCTATGCAATAACAAATGCTTTGACTGTTGGGAAGAGCCCTACAGAGCCTAAGCTTTATTACAGGTGGTGATCAAATCAGCTCATGGCCTTCTTAACTCACAAACACAAAGGATGATCGATTAGGAATCATTTGGGATCCTGAGAATCCTTTGCAGATCGTTGGTCCTTTGGCTGTCTTCAATTATTGCATAAGGCTTAATGACCCCTGGTGGTCGAATGCAGGAGGTGAGAGGCTGTAATACCTATGGTGAAGGAATCACGTTTGCAGTGGTGTCTTATACCTTACCTTTCATGCGCTGGAAATCTGCCAATTGTTGTGGACTATATGGACTTTTTAAATGCATTTTAATATTTTAATGTTAATATGCACATCTTATGTTTTAGCGCTGCACTATTTTTCTTTATTTTGCATAGTATAGGTGTTGTTAGGTTGACCTATCCTGGTGTTCAGCTGCTTTCTCTTCCATATGATCATAGCGCTAAATAATTTATCCGTTTTTCTGTACTATGGGATCTAAAACAATATTAAAATTGCCACCTAATATAGTGGTTCCTGATTGAAAACCAGCTAGTAATTGTGTCACATCCCTAAAGAATCCTACCTGTGCTTTGTTGGGGCTGTAAATGTTTGCCAAAGTCTTCATACGTCCTTTGACTTGTCCTCTCAGAAGGGCATAGCGTCCTTCAATGTCTAAGTGTGAATCTATAGGTTTCCACTGGGTAGGTTTAAAAAGTAGGATTGATACCAGGGGGTTGGTTGCATGATACGAGGTAGGAAAGAAGCGGTTAGTGAATTTGGGAACGGCATTGGAGCGGAAGTGCGTTTCTTGAATGAATAAAATGTCCACCTTTAGTTTGCGAGCCATAGATAATATTTGGGTTAGTTTCTCAGGTGTATTGAGTACCTTTGCTTTTAGGGATAATATTCTGAGATTAGTGTTTTGCGTACGCGTCGGGGAAGCCATTGTATCAATCAATGTAGGTGGTTCAATAGTTACAGGGAGCTAGAGAAAAAGAGAAGAAAAAAAAGGGGGGGAATGAGGGAGGAGGGGTTTTTGTGAGGGAGGGGAGTACTAAAAGGGCTTGAACAGTAGTGAGAGTGTTACAGCTTCTAGTTGTGGAAGAGGAAGTTGTTTTTGTAATCCGGGGGTTAGGCTACTGTAAATGAGTATCCTTGCGACTGGTCAGTATCCTTGCGGCTGGTGAGGATCCTTGCGGCTGGTGAGGATCCTTGCGGCTGGTGAGGATCCTTGCGGCTGGTGAGGATCCTTGCGGCTGGTGAGTATCTTAGTGACTGGTGAGTACCCCAGGTTTAGTACCAGGGAAGTTAGAGGTAGTGTAGGTAAGGAAGAGCAGGTCGTTAACATTATCCCCATAGAGGAGTGGGTAATAATGTCCGACAGGATTGGTGATGCCACTCAGTACACTTCTTGTGCCATGTATGAGTTCCTTGATGAACCAATCGAGGGCGAATACTGCTGTGCAAGATGTGAGCAACTTGTTGCTCTGGGAGACGAGATTCTGGATCTAGAGAACACAGTGGCAAGACTGCGTCGCATCAACAACCTGGAAAGGAGCTTGGACATTACCCATCAGGCGCTGGCAGGGGCCAGCATAGAGGAGGGAGGAATAGAGGAGACGCAAGCAGCAGAGGTACGCAGCTGGGTGACTGTTAGGAAGGTTAGTGGGATGAGTGTCAGGGAGGCCAGTCCTGATTTAGTACACCCTAACATATTTGCCGAGTTGCAGGTTGAGGGGGATATCAGCTCAGGGGTGGCAGAGCTGGAGAAGAGGCCCTCCCCCAGCTGCCAGGGGAGGGGCGGCTCCGGGAAGAAGGGGGGCGTTGACTCAGGAAAGGTTAGACAGGTTGTGGTAGTTGGGGACTCAATTATCAAGAGGACAGAGAGGGCAATCGGTAAAAAAGATCTCGGTAACCGAACAGTATGTTGTTTACCGGGCGCCCGCGTTCGGCACATCGCAGATCTGGCAGACAGATTATTGTGCAGTGCTGGGGATGACCCAGCGGTCATGGTGCATGTGGGCACTAATGACAAAGTAAAAGGTAGGTGGAGGATCCTAACGAACGATTTCAGGGACTTCGGTAATAGATTGAGGAAAAGGACCTCCAAGGTGGTTTTCTCTGAAATACTTCCTGTACCTCGAGCCACACAAGAGAGGCAGAAGGAGATTAGGGAACTTAACAAGTGGCTGAGGAATTGGTGTAGGAAGGAGGGGTTTGGGTTCCTGGAGAACTGGGCTGACTTCTCAGTCGGCTACCGGCTCTTTAGTAAGGATGGGCTGCACCTTAATGGGGACGGTACAGCTCTTCTGGGGAGAAAGATGGCCACCAAGTTGGAGGGGCTTTTAAACTAGGAGACGGGGGGAGGGGTCAGAAGTAGAGTCAGTTAGGAGGGAGCAAAGGACTGAAGGCAGTTGTAGGGTCAGCAGCGACAG
The DNA here is from genome assembly GCF_965119305.1 of Pelophylax lessonae. NCBI lineage: Eukaryota > Metazoa > Chordata > Amphibia > Anura > Ranidae > Pelophylax > Pelophylax lessonae. Next base: position 493,795,895 of record NC_138768.1, on the reverse strand, counting down.
TAGGTCCACAACGTCAATTGGTAGGTCTGTGCGGGAGAACCTCAGACCAAACAGGAATAAACAACCACCAATCACGTTTAACTTCCGTAAAACTAAGAGGGGTATATGCTAATGCCAGGAGCCTAGCTAATAAAATGGATGAGTTGGAAATATTAGTACATGAGGAGGACATAGACCTTGTGGGAATAGCGGAGACTTGGTTCGACCCCTCACATGACTGGCTGGCAAATATCCAAGGGTATTCGGTGTACCAGAAGGACAGGGTAGGAAAAAAGAGGGGGAGGGGTATGTCTCTACGTCAAGAACAATGTAAGGGTGATTGAGAGGAGTGACCTTACGGAAGGGATGAGTATGGAGTTAGAATCCATATGGGTAGAACTCCATAGGGAAGGAGAAAAGGGAAAAGTAATTGTGGGGGTTTGCTATAGGCCACCTAAACAAGGGGAGGAGGTAGAGCTGGAATTTTTAGCACTATTGGGTAAAGTGGCAAAGCTAGGATCAGTCATCATATATGATCAGTCATCATATTAGGACTTCAATTATCCCGACATTGACTGGGGAGAGGGGACTACACACTCACATAAGGCCCGTCTATTCACGGAAACCTTACAGGATAATTACATGTCAAAGTTGGTGGATTCTCCTACTAGAGAAAACGCAATCCTGAATCAATTGATCAATAATGACCCAGACCTAATCTCGGAGGTAGGAGTCATGGACTACCTGGGCTTTAGCGATCACAGGATGACACTTTTAGCGTAAATAATATAGCAAGGCAAGTGGGGAACATAAGAACCCTTAACTTCAGAAGGGCAAACTTTCCAAAATTGTACTCATTGATGGAAAGGGTTAACTGGGACCAAACCTTGGGATCACTGACCACAGAGGAAAAATGGGAATGCTTTAGGAACATATTAAGCAAATGCATCTTGCAGTGCATTCCTATGGGAAATAAATTTAGAAGAGACAAAGCCAAACCTGGCTGGCTAAACCGTAGCTTTAAAAAACTTATTAGGGGTAAAAAATTGGCCTTCAGGAAAAATAAATCAGAGGGCACAGTATTGGCTTTCGACCAATACAAGGAGGCAAATAAGAAGAGTAAACACGAAATCAAGATGGCTAAAAAACTTTGAGAGACAAACAGCGGAGGATAGTAAAAAAAAAAACACAAAGAAATTCTTTAAATAGATCAACAGCAAAAAAACTAGGGCAGAGCATATTGCACACATAATTAACGATCATGGGAGGATGGTTACAGAGGACACTGAAAAAGCAACCGTTCTGAATGCTTTTTTCTCGTCAGTCTTTACACAGGAAAGGGAGGGGTACACTGACCATGACTGTATGGTTAGTAGTAATACACAGGACTTGCCACTATGGTTAACAGAGGGTGAAATCAGGGAAAGGCTGGATAAACTTAACACAAACAAATCACCAGGCCCGGATGGCGTACATCCGAGAGTACTCAAGGAACTCAGGTTATATCTAGACCACTGTTCCTGATCTTTGCTGACAGTATTAGGACAGGAGATGTACCAGGGGAGTGGAGGAAAGCAAACGTGATTCCGATATTCAAAAAGGGGCAGAGGCATATACCGGGAAATTATAGGCCTGTCAGTCTGACATCAGTAGTATGTAAACTTCTGGAGGGGATGATAAGGGACTATATCGTAGAGTTTGCTAAAGACAACAGCATCATCAGCAGTAACCAGCATGGTTTACAAATGGGCGTTCTTGTCAAACCAATCTCTTAACATTCTACGAGGAGGTGAGCTGTGAGCTAGATAGGGGCAGACCAGTGGATGCGGTGTACTTAGATTTCGCTAAGGCGTTTGATACAGCTCCCCATAAGCGCTTCATTTATAAAATAAGGTCTGCAGGTATCGACAGCAGGGTTTGCTCTTGGATACGGAACTGGCTAAAAGGGCGTGTCCAAAGGGCGGTAATAAACAGTGCATACTCAGACTGGTCTGAGGTAGTAAGCGGGGTCCCCCAAGGCTCAGTCCTGGGACCAACCTTGATCAATTTATTCATAAACAGCATTGAGGACGGGATCAGTAGTTCAATATCAGTTTTTGCAGATGACACAAAATTGGGCAGGGCAATAACTGCACAGCATGAAGAAGATACCCTACAGGATGACCTGGACAAAATAACGGAGTGGGCAACGACTTGGCAAATGAGGTTTAACGTGGAGAAGTGCAAGGTTTTGCACTTGGGGACTAGAAACATAAAAGCACAATACACATTAGGAGGGGAACCCTTGGGGAATCAAAAACGGAGAAAGATCTGGGAGTCTTGGTTGATGATAGACTAGGCAACAGCATGCAATGTCAAGCGGCAGCTGCCAAGGTCAGCAGAATATTAGCATGCATAAAGAAAGAGATGTATTCCAGAGAGAAGTCTGTAATCCTTCCACTATATAAACTCTGGCATCTGGAGTATTCTGTCCAGTTCTGGTCGCCAGTCCTCAGGAGGGATGTGTTGGAGCTGGAGAGAGTCCAGAGAAGGGCAACTAAACTAATTAGGGGATTGGAGGACCTTAATTATGAAGAGCGTCTGCAATCGCTTGATTTATTCTCCCTGGAGAAGAGATGCCTGAGGGGGGACATGATAGCCATTTTTAAATATCTCAATGGGGATCTCAGCTTAGAAAAAAAGCTGTTCAGTCGAAGGGATTGCATGAGAACTCTGGGGCATACAATGCGATTAGAGGAGAAGCGTTTTAACCTCAGGAAACGTGGGGGGTTCTTTACGGTTAGGGCTACAAGATTGTGGAATTCTCTAACACAAGAGGTGGTTTCTGCGGGTAGTATGGTGGCTTTCAAAAGACTATTAGACGTACATCTCAAGGATCAGAACATTCAGGGGTATGTGAGATGATTGCAGCCACACACACCTACACAGGTTGAACTGGATGGACTGTTGTCTTGATTCAACCTCACCTACTATGTAACTATGTAAATAATCTACCCTAAATACTGGTTTGGACTAGGTCAGCAGGATCTAGTGGAGATGTCGAAAGAGTGGACGGTGTATTAGGCATGGACTCTGATTCCCTTGGAGTCAGAAAATTGGGAACTGAGGGAGGATAGTGCATATGAACAGTTAGGTCATTTTAACTGGGGAGCAACAATACTGATACGTATAAGCGTGAAGGCATTATGGGCCATGAACTAGGATTTTTCATTATAGCAATGTATTAACTTGCATTAAACATTGGAGCAAAACTAAAATAAAACAGAATCAAAATTTACATTCTCTCAGACCCCGAGTTTGTCATACGAGTTCTATTCTAGACACGTCTGTTAGGAATGGTCTAGGTGTGGGGAGGGACCCAGCCCTACAATGTTATCTGGATGGATCCATTATCTATGTAGAAAGTTTTAGGTATAATACGCTATGTGGTACAGGGTATGGTCATACCTCCCAGCCTGAAGAAGGGAATCGGAGGATAGGGGCGTTCCAACATGGGTAAAGTACGAAGGATAGGAGTTTCCTTTTATAATGCCGCCTGGTGAGCTTAGCTCGGCTTGCAGTAAAAATGGATTTTTGTAAAATCTTACCGTAAAATCCTTTTCTCTTAGCTCATCGACAGACGTAGTCCTCGGTGATACACCACCTTCGGGTTATGTTACCTCCGCAGGAGCAGGACTAGACAGGAAATTAAAAAGCTCTGGCCACACCCTAGGGGCAGTCCCAGAGGGTATATCCTCTCTCTCTCTGCCTCAGCAAATCAGTTATGTGAAAAAGCAGTGCTTAGAGAATTTAACCCAACCCAACTCCAAAACAGAGGGGCGGGGACTACGTCTGTCGATGAGCTAAGAGAAAAGGATTTTACGGTAAGATTTTACAAAAATCCATTTTTCTCTAGCGCTCATCGACAGACGTAGTCCTCGGTGATACACCACCTTCGGGACGTCCCAGAGCAGTATCACAACTGAGGGGTGGGAAAATGGAAATCAAATCCCAATCTAGAAGGCCCAACCGGTGCCAACTAGAAGTTTACAATGCTCATCCTTAATGATGAGACTCAACAAAAAAATTTTCAAACAGAAAAAAACCCTCGAGGTAGACCACCGGTCTCCTCAAATTGCGGCCTGCAAAACCTTGCGGCCAAATGAGGCATCCGCCGATGCCGTCACATCAATTTTATAGAATTTAGTAAAGGTATGTACCGACGACCAAGTGGCCGCCTTACATACCTGGACCACTGACGCCTGATGGCGAAAGGCCCAGGAAGTACTGAGCGCTCGAGTGGAGTGCGCCCTAACAGGGAACGGAGGACTCTGACCCTTAATAGAATAAGCCTGTACCACCGTTTGTCTAATCCATTTGGCAATGGTCGCGGCAGATGCAGGCAAACCCTTTCTGGGGCCATCCGTGATCACAAAAAGTGAATCCGTCTTACGGAATGATTCCGTAGCTTTCAGGTATACCCTGATTGCCCGAACCACATCCAAGGAATGCAACGCATGTTCCCGATGATGCTTGGGCTGAGGACACAAGGAAGGTAGTACAATATCTTCATTCAGATGAAAATCTGAAACCACCTTAGGAAGAAAAGATGGCTTAGGATGAAGTACTACCTTATCCCTATGAATCACTAGGTATGGGGACTGGCATGATAATGCAGCCAGTTCTGACACCCTGCGAGCAGAAGTAATAGCCACCAAGAAGACCACCTTCTGGGATAAAGTAAGCAAGGGAATCTCCCTGATGTTTTCAAAGGGAGGTTTCTGTAGAACCGACAAAACCAAATTAAGATCCCAGGGCGGTAAGGGCGCGCGGACTGGAGGAGCCAGGTGCCGCACCCCCTGGATGAAATTCCGCACCAAGGATTTGGTAGCTAAAGGTTACTGAAAGAAGATTGCTAATGCTGAAACTTGACCCTTGACTTGCATTGACTTGCTTTAATAAGGGTAGGAATGACTGAAGTAGACAAACCTCTGTCCTTCAGTACTTGGGTCTCAATGGCCAGGCCATTAAAACCAGCGACTGTAAAGCACGAAGGTAAATAGGTCCTTGAGACTACAGACACTCCCTGAGACGAAGTTCCCACGGAACGTCTGCGACTAACATGTCCAAGTCGGCCAGGCCGGCTTGAAGAGGCCAGCCTAGAATTTCTAGGACCACTGGCGCTGATTGGATCTGAACCAGGCGTCCCTAGAGCTATCTGGCCCCGACCATCCGAGAAAGTCTGGTCGTTTTCTGTTCCCACACATTTATCAGATACCTGATAGTTATCAGGAAAGGTGATCTTTTCTGGTTGAACCTCAGGGACCGAAGTCACCCGACTAGAGGCTCCTAACTAGACAGAAAATAACTGATTTGCTGAGGCAGAGAGAGAGAGGATATACCCTCTGGGACTGCCCCTAGGGTGTGGCCAGAGCTTTTTAATTTCCTGTCTAGTCCTGCTCCTGCGGAGGTAACATAACCCGAAGGTGGTGTATCACCGAGGACTACGTCTGTCGATGAGCGCTAGAGAAAAATTTATTTTAGAGTTTCTTTAGCTGGGCAATATGTGCTTGGGGGTTAGCAATAAAGACGGAGACTCAGTCATGATGGCACTTGTGGGGAGAGGCTAAAGCGGAGTTCCCGCCTCAAAAATCGACAAAAAAAAAATATTTTGGGCCATCCGCTTGCTCTAGGTCAGGCTTGTCCAACCTGCGGCCCGGAACCGCAGGCAATGCGGCCCACTGCCCCCTGACTATTTTTTTTTGCTGGGGAGGAAGGAAGTGGAGTTGGGGGCATGGCCACAGCAGCTTCTAACTGTAGGCAGAGGCTGCCTTGGAGGAGAGGGGAGGGGAGGAGGGGGGCAGGCTGTCATACGAAGCCCCACCTCCTGGACTGGCTCCTATGATAGACACCACATCTGTGATGTCTATCATAGGAGCCGGTCCAGGAGGCAGGACTTCCTATGACAGCGGTCGCCGGGTAAGCTGGAGTTCCCCGCTCTGTGTAATCCAGCGGCTCTCCTCTCTCTTCATTGCAGACTGCATTGGATGGGGATGCACTGGTGAGGCTGCATTGGATAGGCTTACACTGGTGAGGCTGCATTGGATAGGCTTACACTGGTGAGGCTGCATTGGATAGGCTTGCACTGGTGAGGCTGCATTGGATGAGTACTGATCAGGCTGCATTGGATGGGCATGCACTGATCAGGCTGCTTTGGATGGTCACTGATCAGGCTGCATTGAATGGGCACTGATCAGGCCGCATTGAATGGGCCACGCACTAGACTGCAAGTGCCATGTGATCTCGCGGCTGCTGTGGGAGACTAAGGATGTCTGCAGTCAGTGACAGAGCTGCTGCTTCCTGTATAGTTCCGGCTCTGTCACAGGCAAAGTGATATGAAATGCACCCCTCCTCCGCCTGTGACAGGAGCCATACAGGAAGCAGCGGCTCTGCTCTCTACTGCAGCTGCTACTTCCTCTAGCAGTACCCGCATGACCAGCAGTACCCCCACCAGCAGTACCCATCAGCAGTAACCGCCAGCAGTCTGCAAAATAAGTAGAAAAGGTATGTGCATTAGAGTGTGTAAATTGTTGCAATATGTTTTTTAATAACTAGCTGTGTTTTGTCATAATATGTCATGTCCTTGCTCATACATGTACGAATAAGGACATGACCTTTTCTGGCTGCCTAAGTCACATGTGCTAGGGGTGCAACTAGCCCCAAGCATATAACTGTAAATATCCCAGCATGTGCAGTGATTCTGACCCCTACCACGTCGCCATTTCGAATCACTGAAGTGTGGTCATGGTGGTTAGAGTGTTTCTTTAATATCTCTCAGAAGTAAACCTCTGTATACTGATTCAATTTCATTTGATCATACTCTAGTTGTATTAAATTAGTGCTGGGGGATGGGGCGCGGCGCCGCGGGAAGGCCATGGCAGCGTTTTAGTACTTCCATATCTTAACTATAGTATATATTTTAAATGCGGCCTGAGAAAATTTCTCTACACTCAATGTGGCCCAGAGAAGCCAAAAGGTTGGACACCCATGCTCTAGGTCATCTGAAAAACAAATGGATAATTACGATTTTTTTTTTTTTGTTTACTTATCTTGTTATTGAAGAAAATATACTCACCTTTCTTCTACCTCCTCCCTCTGCGGCCGCGGCCCGCGCCGTCACTTCCTCCTTGCATTGATTCCTGGGAGCTGAACGCCATCGCTTCCAGGAATCAATGCGCCTGCACCGGCCCCGCTCGTCAGTTCCGGTGCGGGCGTGTTATTACTTGCTAAACAGCTTCTGGGCATGCCCAGAAGCTGTGGAGGGATAACGCACCCGCACCGGAAGTGACGAGCGGGGCCGGTGCAGGTGCATTCTGGGAGAAGAGGACACGGAAGAGGATGCAGAAGAGGACGCGCTGGCTTCAGCTTCCCACATCCGAGATGGCAGCGCTGGAGAAGAAATTTTCAAGGTAAGTATTTCTTCTAAAAGGTAAGTGGAATGTAGTAGCCCTGACTGTCCCGGGGGGTATTTTTATCTAAATTTTATTACCCAAGGCAAGAACTCCGCTTCAATTATGCCTATTGTATGGCTGTCTCGCCTCTCCAGCGAGGTCACCCCTTATGCTTATAGATGGGTTGCTTTCCCCATCCTCCAAGCCCCCCTCAATGTGAAAAACCGTTATAGTGAACATGTCTCAGGACAGCATATCACATCTGAGGTCGGGTGGCAGGGAAGGAGAGACATGTCTAAAGCTTATGGAGAATAAAGTAAAACATGTCCCTCTAACCAGGCCTACCGACGGCTTACTTCAAGTAGAATGCTTGCACATTTAACCCTTTATCGGGTTGATCCAGGATGTAAGGTATCTATTGTAATGACTGGTAAAGATATCATATACCTGCTAGACTATCCAGGATAAAAGAGCCAAGTGTCCAGTAGTAGAGGCAAAGCTGTAGGTAGGTGTCTTCCTGGAATGTCAGATTAGTATCGGTGGGCTGGAGATCATATCTTCATGGTGGTCACAGTTCACTTCGGGGGTTCTGTAGATCGTGGGGGGTAGGAGCGTTAAGTTGCCTATATGTCCCGCATATGTCCGACCTTGTGTAGGATGGAGTAGAGTACTTGGTTATGCAGAAGCCTTTCGAGTTTGGAGGTTGTTTCTGATCAGCTTACCATGATCTGGTTTAATTCAGGGGAGAACCCCCGCCAGATTGCAGTGTAGGGATGGGCGCTCCTGGGTCTGCGGGAAGAAGCAGATTTCCACATGTCTCCGAGCCGTATGTGTTATTGTGTGGGGGCTGAGAGAATGTACAGTGGTAAAGGGGAATGAAAAATTAGCGAGCAGACATGGTCTTGATCCCCCGTAGCCCGTTCATCTGGAATTGTCATGTCTGGGTCTTCGGTGCACCGGAGAGGCGGTGGGGCCGTTTCCTCTGTCTGTACGAGGAGCAGATGGAGGGTTCATTCTTGGGGAAAGAGATCTGCGTCTTTTGATGTGAAATTCATCCCTTTTTCCTGGATGGTATCCATGGAGGTGGTTCTTCGGAAAGAGGGTGAGCTGTGGGGGTCAGCCCAATCCGGCAGATTGATCAAAGGTAAGTTGAGAGTTTCGAATACGGGTCTTAAATCTTCAGAGGATCGCAAGAAAGCTGTGCATCCTTGGGAAGACGCAGCCAAGCAGAAAGGAAATTTCCACCTGTAGGTGATGGCTCTGGAGCACAGAAGCTCTGGGAAAGGGGGGGGGGGGGTTACTCTTCTCTTCTGCATGGTTATGGGTGAGAGGTCTTGAAAGATCTTTATCTCAGTTCCTTGAAGCAGAATCTCCCTGCGCTCCCTAGCTCACCTCAAAATGTCCTCTTTAACCACTTAAGCCCCGGAAGATTTTACCCCCTTCCTGACCAGGGGTTTTTTTTGCGATTTTTTACTGCGCGACTTTAACGGACAATTGCGCGGTCGTGCGACGCTGTACCTAAATGAATTTCATGTCCTTTTCTTCCCACAAACAGAGCTTTCTTTTGGTGGCATTTGATCACCTGTGCGATTTTTTGATCATGCGCTATAAACAAAAAAAAAAAGTGCGCAAATTTTGCAAAAATATTTTTCACATTTTTTTATATGAAATTCCCCAAAAAAAATGTAAAAATCAAATTTTTTTTACATTTTTCGGCCAATTTGTTTTATGCTACATATGTTTGGTTAAAAAAAAAAAAAAAAAAAGCGTATTTTGATTGGTTTGCGCAAAAGTTATCGCGTTTACTAACAAAGGGAAAGATTTTTGTCATTTTTGGTGTTTTTTTTTTTAACGAGTAATGGCGGCGATCTGCGTTTTTTTTGTGGTACTGCGACATTGCGGCAGACAGATCGGACAGATCGGACCCTTGACTGACATTTTTGACACTTTTGAGGTTACCAGTGACATTACTGCAGTAATCAGTGCTATACATATGCACTGTTACTGTAAAAATGACACTGGCAGGGAAGGGGTTAACTGTATTGGAGAGGGAGGGGTTAAGTGTGTCCTAGAGGCGTGCTTCTAACTGTGATGGGACATGGCTACTATTGTAAAAACAGAGATCAATGGTTCTACATAGTAGAACCCTCTGATCTCCATTTTTACACAGGAGAGAATGACAGGCGGCTTGTTTACATAAGCCGCCCGCCTTTCTCCCTCTCTACCGACGATCGTAGTGTGACCGGCGGACATCGGGTCCGCCGGTCACACGCGCGGACTCCTCAGTGAACGAGCCGGGGCGGGGGCGCGCTCGCCCGCTATTGGCTCCTTAAGCCGGTCACAGGCTAGTGACGTATATATACGTCACTTTGCCTGGCCGGGGCTGACCGCGCAGTATATCTACTTGCGGCGGTCGGCAAGTGGTTAAGTCTAACACTGACCAGGCAGCAGACAAAATCCCTTGGGGGAATCTGTGTCTCTTCCATTGGGTCTCAGGGCTCTGTGCAGCCTCTCAAAGTCCATGACAGTGTCAGGCGGTCTTTCCAATAGATCGCTGAAGATGGCGCTGGTGGTCTGAGATAGCTGGTTAGGATCTATGTTCTCAAGGATGCCTCTCACTCTTAGATAGAGGGGGATAAAAGAAGGATCCCACACCAAGGAATGACTCTTAGATACAAAAGACACTCCACCACGGTGCTCAGAAGATGCAAACTGCTTACCAGAGCAATCTGACCTCAAATTATAGAGTGGACAGACAAGCATGTAGTGAGATTATCAAGGATCCGGACTGTATGTGGCAATCATCTGGCTCCTTCAATATCCTCGTGACAATGCCTTTGACAACGTCTTCTGATGATGAACCGCGTCAGCCACGTCACGACGCACGCAAGCACGCACACGCCACAGCCATTTTGTATATTCATGTCCGTATTTACCTGCCGACATGTGAGTTGCTATTATGTCGATTTTATTTGAATAAAAGTACGTATTACACTATCGGAGTCCCCTTTCTATTGGAGGTCCTTTCTGGTACGATTGCTGGTTAACTATAAGGAGGCTATTGAAGGTGTCATCCCATCATCATTGTAGTGTGCGGTTGGGCTATTGACCAGGAGCCGGATGATTGCCACATACAGTGCGGATCCTTGATAATCTCACTACATGCTTGTCTGATCACTCTATAAATTTGAGGGTCAGATTGCTCTGGTAAGCAGTTTGTATCTTCTGAGCACCGTGGCGGAGTGTCTTTTGGATTTAAGAATCCTTCCTGGGTGTGGGATCCTTCTTTTATTCCCCTTATATCAACTCACAGAGAGGACTTTCCTTCGGGATATACTTATGATGGGACTTATGGACTGATTATTATATCTTTTCTTCAGGTTTGTAAAGATGATCAGCTTTTGAGTACTCAATATTCATGTATTGATTATCACCATCAATTTGTGGCGCTGTACCCCTTTTTGTTTTTTATATTCTGTAGATTGAATCATACCCTTGTGGTGCTGGCAGCCTACACAGTTTACTATTAATTTAAGCTTGGGACCAAGCGAGGCTATTTGGCTTTGTTTTTATTTCAATATGTTACATAGTTACATACAGTGGTGATCGAAAGTTTGGGCACCCCAGGTAAAAATTTGTATTAATGTGCATAAAGAAGCCAAGGAAAGATGGAAAAGTCTCCAAAAGGCATCAAATTACAGATTAGACATTCTTGGAATATGTCAACAAAAGTTAGATTTTATTTCCCTCACTGACACTTTCAAAATTACAGAAAAAAAAAAAAAATGGCCTCTGCAAAAGCTTAAGCACCCTGCAGAATTTATAGCATGCACTGCCCCCTTTGCAAGGCTGAGACCTGCCAGTGTCATGGATTATTCTCAATCATCGTCTGGGAAGACCAGGTGATGTCAATCTCAAAGGTTTTAAATGCCCAGACTCATCTGACCTTGCCCCAACAATCAGCACCATGGGATCTTCTAAGCAGTTGTCTAGAAAACTGAAACTGAAAATAGTTGACGCTCACAAAGCTGGAGAAGGCTATAAGAAGATAGCAAAGCGTTTTCAGATGTCAATATCCTCTGTTCGGAATGTAATTAAGAAATGGCAGTCATCAGGAACAGTGGAAATTAAAGCAATATCTGAAAGACCAAGAAAAATATCAGACAGAACAGCTCGCAGGATTGTGAGAAAAACAATTCAAAACCCACGTTTGACTGCACAATCCCTCCAGAAAGATCTAGCAGACACTGGAGTTGTGGTACACTATTCCACTATAAAAAGATACTTGTACAAATATGGTCTTCATGGAAGAGTGATCAGAAGAAAACCTCTTCTACGTCCTCACCACAAAAATCAGCGTTTGAACTTGTCAAGAGGCAGCTGCCAAAGCCAGCAGAATATTAGCATGCATAAAGAAAGCGATGTATTCCAGAGATAAGACTATAAACCTTACACTTTATAAAACTCTGGTCCGACCGCATCTGGAGTATTCTGTCCAGTTGTGGTCACCAGTCCTCAGGAGGGATGTGTTGGAGCTGGAGAGAGTCCAGAGAAAGGCAACTAAACTGATTAGGGGATTGGAGGACCTTAATTATGAAGAGTGTCTGCAATCGCTCGATTTATTCTCCCTGGAGAAGAGACGCCTGAGGGGGGACATGATAGCAATTTATAAATATCTCAAGGGGGATCTCAGCTTAGAAAAAAAGCTGTTCAGTCGAAGATATTGCATGAGGACAAGAGGGCATACAATGCGATAAGAGGAGAAGCGTTTTAACCTCAGGCAATGTGGGAGGTTATTTACTGTTAGGGCTACAAGATTGTGGAATTCTCTACCACAAGAGGTGGTTTCTGCTGGAATTATGGTGGCTTTCAAAAGACTTAGGCGTACATCTCAAGGATCAGGACATTCAGGGCTATGCGAGATGACTACAGCCACACACACCTACAAAGGTTGAACTGGATGGACTATTGTCTTTATTCAACCTCAACTACTATGTAATATGTAACTTTGCAAATGAACATATAGACAAGCCTGATGCATTTTGGAAACAAGTTCTGTGGACCGATGAGGTTAAAATCAAACTTTTTGGCCGGAATGAGCAAAGGTACGTTTGGAGAAGAAGGGGCACAGAATTTAATCAAAAGAACCTCTGTCCAATTGTTAAGCATGGGGGTGGATCAATCATGCTTTGGGGTTGTATTGCAGCCAGTGGCACAGGGAACATCTCACGAGAAGGAAAAAAATGGATTCAATAAAATTGCAGCAAATTTTGGATGGTAATCTGTGAAAAAGCTGAAGTTAAAGAGAGGATGGATTCTACAAATGAATAATGATCCTAAACACACCTCAAAATCCACGGGGGATTACATCAAGAGGCGTAAACTGAAGGTTTTGCCATGGCCACAATCTCCTGACCTCAACATAATTGAAAATCTATGGATAGACCTTAAAAGAGCAGTGCGTGACAGACAGCCCAGAAATCTCAAAGAACTGGAAGACTTTTGTAAGGAAAAATGGGCAAGGATACTTCAAATAAGAATTGAAAGACTCTTGGCTGGCTACAAAAAGCGTTTACAAGCTGTGATACTTGCCAAAGGGGGCAGTACAAGATATTAACTCGGCAGGGTTCCCAAACTTTTGCAGATGCCATTTTTTTAGTTTTCGGTTATTTTGAAAGTGTCAATAATGGAAATAAAATCTAACTTTTGTTGACATATTATAGGAATGTCTAATCTGTAATTTGATGCCTTTTGGAGATTTTTCCATCCTTCCTTGGCTTCTTTATGAACATTAATACAAATTTTTACCTGGGGTGCCCAAACTTTCGATCACCACTGTAGTTGGTGAGGTTGAATAAAGACAATAGTCCATCCAGTTCAACCTGTGTAGGTGTGTGTGGACATAATCATTTCTCATACCCCTGAATGTTTCGATCCCTGAGATGTAGGTCCAAGAGTCTTTTAAAGGTAGCCATACTCCCCGCAGTTACTACCATTTGTGGCAGGGAATTCCACAGTCTTGTAGCACTTACAGTAAAGAACCCCCTGTGAGGTTAAATCTCTTCTCCTCTAAACACATTGTATGACTGTGTCCTCATGCATTCCTTGCGACTGAATAGTTTTTTTTCGATGCTCTGATCACCGTTGAGGTATTTGTAAATCGCTATCATGTCCCCTCCCACGCGTCTCTTCTCCAGGGAGAATCAATCTAGTGCTTCAGGGAGAATCAATCTAGTGCTTCTAAACGCTCTTCGTAATTAAGGTCCTCTAATCCCCTAATAAGTTTTGTTTCCCTTCTCTGAACTCTCTCAAGCTCCATTACATCCCTTCTTCAGAGGACTGGCAACCAGAACTGGACAGAATACTCCAGATGTGGTCAGACCAGAGTTTTATAAAGTGGTAGGATTATAGTTTTATCTCTGGAATACATCCCCCTCCTTATGCATGCCAAAATTCTGCCGGCTTTGGCAGCTGCAGCTTTACATTGCATGCTTTTGACTAATCTATCCTCCACTAAGACCCCCAGATCTTTCTCCATTTTTGATACCCCCAGTGGTTCCCCCCCCCAGCTTGTATATTGCTTTTATGTTATTGGTCCCTAAGTGCAATACCTTGCACTTATCCACATTAAACCTCATTTGCCATGTAGTTGCCCACTCTGTTATTTTGTTCAGGTCATTCTGTAAGATTTCTGCCTCACGATGTGAAGTTATTGTCCTGCCCAATTGTGTGTCATCTGCATAAACTGATATAGAACTAATGACCCCGTCCTCAATGCTTTTTATGAATAAGTTGAACAAAATTGGTCCCAGAACTGAGCCTTGATGGACCCCACTTACCACCCCAGACCAGTCCAAGTATGCGTTGCTTATTACCACCCTTTGGACACACCCCTTTAACCAGTTCCATATCCAAGAGCAAACCTTGTGGTCGATTCCTGCCCCCCTTAATTTATAAATCAAGCGTTTGTGGGGAACTGTATCAAACGCCTTAGCAAAATCCAAGTACACCACATCCACTGGTCTCCCACTGTCTTGCTCACAACTAACCTCCTCTTGGAATGTTAACAGATTGGTTTGACAAGAACGCCCCTTTGTAAACCTGTGCTGATTACTGCGGATGATGTTGTTTTCTTTAGCAAACTCTTGGATATAGTCCCTTATCATCCCCTCCAGAAGTTTACATACTATTGATGTCAGGCTGACCGGCCTAAAATATCCCAGGACATGCCTCTGCCCTTTTTTGAATATCGGTATCTCGTTCACTTTTCTCCAGTCTCTTGGTACATTTCCTGTCAAAATACTGTCAGCAAAGATCAGGAACAGTGGTATATTTATTATTATTATTATACAGGATTTATATAGCGCCAACAGTTTGCGCAGCGCTTTACAATGTGAAGGAAGACAATACAGTTACAATACAGTTCAAAACAGGAGGAACTAGAGGGCCCTGCTCATTAGAGCTTACAATCTAGGCATAACCATACTGACAAGAGGACTTGGTCAGCCCAGCTGTTTTACATCTTATATGCCTGTCTTTCACGGATGTCTGTAAGTGTATCAGCTTTATTGATATCAAATTGATTTTAGCAATATTACGCTATATGTCCCTCCATTTTTTTCGGTTTTACCACCCACCATGTGGAAGGGGAATCTCTGAATTATTTCATCTACCGGAGATTTGCATGGTTGCCGTTGGAATCGGTGAAAAATCTGTGGGGACACTCCATCATTCTTAAGCCTGTTTGACTCCTACACTATAAGGTGTTTTGGGGTCCCATCCATCTGGTGAGCGCAATATATTTCTACCTTCACTGGTGACGGGATTTGCTGCACTTATATATGATTTGCACCATTATATATTGGACTTTTTCTCACCATCCATTGTTTATGTTACTTGTGGAATGCTTCCTGCGATTGGACAATTTATTTTGTTGGGAATTTTTTTCTTCTAGCGCTGCACATATTTTTGTATTTGCATAACCTTACTGAGTTCTTTAAGTACTCTCGGATGTACGCCATCCGGGCCTGGTAATTTACTTGTGTTCATTTTATCAAGCCTTTCCCTTATTCACCCTCTGATAGCCATAGTGGCAAGTCCTGTGAAGTACTGCTAACAAAACCGTCATGGTCAGTGTACCCCTCCCTTTCCTGTGAAAAGACTGAGGAGAAGAAAGCATAAAGCAGAGTTGCCTTTTCAGTGTCCTCTCTAACCATCCTCCCCTCATCGTTAATTATGTGTGCAACATGCTCTGACCTAGTTTTTTTGCTGTTGATATATTTAAAGAATTTCTTAGGGTTCATTTTACTACTCTCCACTATTTGTCTCTCAAAGTTGATTTTAGCCATTTTGATTTTGGATTTACATTTATTTTATTCCTTGTATAGCTGGAAAGCCGATAACGTCCCCTCCGATTTATATTTCTTGAAGGCCATTTTATTTTCCCTAATAAGTTTATTTACATTACGGCTAAGCCAGCCAGGTTTGGCTTTGGCTCTTTTAAATTTATTTCCCATTGGAATGCACTGTGAGATGCTTTTGTTTAATATGTTCCTAAAGCATTTCCATTTTTTCTCTGTGGTCAGTGTTCTTAGGGTTTGGTCCCAGTTTATTTCCTCAATCATTGTGCACAATTTGGGAAAGTTTGCCCTTCTGAAGTTTAGGGTTCTTATGTTCCCCTCATGCCTTGCTATGTTGTGATTTACGCTAAATGTGATCATCCTGTGATCGCTAGAACCCAGGTTGTCGCAGACTCCTACATCTGAGACTAGATCTGGGTCATTAGTAATTAATAGATCCAAAACTGCATTCAATCTAGTAGGAGAATCCTTCAACTGAGACATGTAGTTGTCCTGTAAGGTTTCCATAAAGAGACGGGCCTTTAGGGAGTGTGCAGTCCCCTCTTGCCAGTTAATGTCGGGATAGTTGAAGTCCCCTAATATGATGACTGGCCCCAGCTTTGCCACGCTACCCACCATTGACATAAATTCCAACTCTACCTCCTCCGTTTGGTTAGGTGGCCTATAAACAAACCCCCACAATTACTTTCCCCTTTTCACTTTCCCTACGGAGCTCTACCCACACAGATTCTAACTCCGTACTCATCCCTTCCATAATATCACTCCTTTCCACCACCCATACATTATTCCTGACAGAGACATACCCCTCCCCCTCTTTTTCCTTCCCTGTCCTTCCGATACACAGAATACCCTTGGACATTGGCCAGCCAGTCATGTGAGGAGTCAAACCAAGTTTCTGTTATTCACACAAGGTCTATGTCCTCCTCATGTACTAACATTTCCAACACATCCATTTTATTAGCTGGGCTCCTGGCATTTAAATATATACCTCTTAGTTTTGTGGAAGTTGATATTGCATAGTGCTTAATTTTATTTCTGTTTGGTCTGAGGTTTGTCCGCACAGATCCCCCAATTTCAGACGCTACAGACCTGCTGTCACTTCTGCCCCAAATAATACTCTCTGTCCTCAGCTCCCTGCTAACTGACTCTACCACTGTGCCCTCCCCCCTTCCTCCTAGTTTAAAAGCCCCTCCAACTTGGTGGCCATCTTTCTCCCCAAAAGAGCTGTACCATCCCTATTAAGGTGCAACCCATCCTTACTAAAGAGCCGGTAGCCGACTGAGAAGTCAGCCCAGTTCTCCAGGAACCTGAACCCCTCCTTCCTACACCAGTTCCTCAGCCACTTGTTCAGTTCCCGAAGCTCCTTCGGCCTCTCTGGTGTGGCTCGAGGAACAGGCAGTATTTCAGAGAAAACCACCTTGGAGGTCCTATTCTTCAATCTAGTCCCTAAATCCCTGAAATCATTCTTTAGGATCCTCCACCTTCCTCTTACTTGGTCATTGGTGCCAACATGCACCATGACCGATGGGTCCTCCCCAGCCCCGCCCAATAATCTGTCTACTCGATCCGCGATGTGCCGAACTCGAGCGCCCGGTAAACAACATACTGTTCGGCTACCGCAATCGTTTTGACAGATTGCCCTATCTGTCCTCTGGATAATTGAGTCCCCCACTACCACAACCTGTCTAACCTTTCCTGATTCACGGCCCCCCTTCTTCCTGGAGCCGCCACTCCCCTGGCAGCTGGGGGAGGGCGCCTGCTCCAGCACTGCCACCCTTGAGCTGATATCCCCATCATCCAACTTGGCATATTTGTTGGGGTAAATCAACTCAGGACTGGCCTCCCTGGCGCTCTTTCCTCTACCCCTCCTTCTGTCACCCAACTGCCTATGTCTGTTGCCTGTGTCTCCACCCTCCTCTATGCAGGCCCCTGCCAGCACCTGATGGGTAATGTTCAAGCTCCATTCCAGGTTGTTGATGCTACGCAGTGTTGCCATTTTGTTCTCTAGATCCAGGTTCTGGGCTTCCAGAGAAACAAGTCGCTCACATCTTGCACAGCAGTATTCACCCTCGATTGGTTCATCAAGGAACGCATACGTGCAGCAAGAAGTGCACTGAGTGGCATTCACAATCCTGCCGGACATTACCCACTAATCTATGGGGATAAATAGGATAACTGCTATTCCTTACCTACACTACCTCTATCTCCCCTGGTACTAAACCTGGGGTACTCACCAGTCACCCATGGAACTCACCAGTCGGCTACGTCACTAGGTCCTCCTAGTCGCTAGGGTTATCCACCAGTCGTTAAAGGTACTCCCAGTCGCAAGGTATACCCGGTCCCAGTCACTACAGTATCTCCCCAGGCACTGAGGTTACTACAAGACGCTAACTTACTCCTTAGTTTCTAAGGTTCACACCCAGTCGCTAACCCCCCAGTTGCTAAGGCTACATGCCTTGTCACTAAATATTCACACAGTCGCTAAGGCTACACGCCTTGTCACTAAATATTCACCCAGTCGCTAAGGCTACTCTCCTTGTCACTAAATATTCCCCCAGTTGCTAACCCCCATTCGCTAAGGCTACTCGCCTTGTCACTAAATATTCACCCAGTCGCTAACAACCAGTCGCTAACACAAAGTCGCTAACCCCGAGCCACTAGGGCTACCCGCCTTGTTACTAAATATTCACCCAGTCGCTAACCCCCAGTCGCTAAGGCTACACGCCTTGTCACTAAATATTCACCCAGTCGCTAACCCCAAGCCGCTAACACCAAGTCGCTAACCCCAAGCCGCTAACACCCAGTCACTAGGCTACACTCCTTGTCACTAAATATTCCCCTCTGGGTCCCCCCTCCTCAAGTGGTTGACCAGCTGATCAGTCACTTACTCACGTCCCCGCTGCTGTCGCTCCCTCTGTCCTTCTGACCGCCGCCGCTCAGTCACCAGTCCCCCGCACTTGTCCTCCTCTGCTCATCTTCCTCCTCGCACACACACAGTACTCAGCTCCCTCACTGCACGCCCGCCCGCGCACATACA
Organism: Pelophylax lessonae; assembly: GCF_965119305.1. Taxonomy (NCBI): domain Eukaryota; kingdom Metazoa; phylum Chordata; class Amphibia; order Anura; family Ranidae; genus Pelophylax; species Pelophylax lessonae. Next base: position 493,777,089 of record NC_138768.1, on the reverse strand, counting down.
CGCACCACACAAAGCTTCCGGCTTCTCTCAGCCCCGCCTCCTCTGAGATCTCCTCCTCCTCACACAGCGCGATCCTCCAGCAAACAGATGAAGAGGAGACTCCCCTGGATGCAGTGTAGCCAACGGGAACACTGTTCCAGAGAACCAAAGAGAAACCAAGTTTATGTTTTCTGCTACTACATGCTTTTGGTGAAGAAAAAAAAAAAAATTGGATGATGGCACTTGTTGGGTTAGTTCATTTCTTTTTCCACAAAATAGACACTTTCGCCTATTTGCACATTTCAACTTAAGGGTATACTCACTTTTCTTGCCAGCAGTTTGGACATTAATGGCTGTGTTGAGTTATTTTGAGGGGACAACAAATGTACACTGTTATACAAGCTATACACTCACTACTTTGTAGCAAAGTGCAATTTCACCAGTGCTGACACAAATAAAAAATAAATGTACTCACTTTTCTGAGATACTGTATCTCTTTTGCATGAAAGTTGCACGAGTATTGAACTATTATGGTATAGAATTTTTTATATTCGATCTATATGAATTTGTGTGTTTACACATTGCACTTTCGGATTGTATTTTTCGAAAAAAATATTTGTATTTGAAAATTATGCACATGCACTTTGGTTTAAACTGTTTATAGGGGTTGCATATGGTTAATATTGTTTGGGCAAATACATATTTTTTTTTTTTTTTTTAGTATATTGGTGGTAGCGCTGCTCACTTTATATATAAATATATGTACTATACCAAAAAAAACTTGAAAGGATGAATGTAGGAAGGGAGAGAGAGCCCCTAAGCTTGGACCTTCGATTTTTTTTTTGTCTTTTAGTGTCCAACCCTCCTTTATGTGGCCGTATGAACCAGTTTTGTTCCTTTCACCCTTAAAAGTCAAAGAGCTGCTCTTTAGAGCATGGTATCTTGAATTGGAATGACTGTATAGACAATTTAAAGAAATGTACATGGTCTTTTAACATCAGAGAAACAGCCCTGAAACTTCTTATAAGATGGTATTGGACCCTGGTGAAGATTCACTCTCTTTCCCATGGTATCTCCACTATGTTTTAGAGGCTGTCAGTGTGTAGGCACATACCTCCATATTTTCTGGGAATGTCCCCAGATACGGAGAAAGCTGGACACCTTTAGCTCGAAAATGATAGGTGTTCAGCTCTCTCTTACCCCAACATAATGTTTGTTATTTTCTCCTATTCAGGAGGCTATCACGTTACAGATGAGACTAATTCATACAATCTGTGTTGCTACTCATTGGGTTGTGGCGTCAATCCCAGTCGATACCACGCTCCCAAGTTATACTCAGAATAGAATCCGTAACAGAGTAGAAAAAGTTTTTCATACACTATACCACACCATGCCCTATTATAATAAGAAATGGTCACCTTGGTTAGATCATTGCTTATTTTTCAAATGAATCGCCCCACCCACTCATAATTGTTCCACACACGGTTGTGTCAATGTGGATGTTTTTTCATATTCTAAATATGTAAAAAGTCAAAGAGCTAAAGCCTTATTTTTTGCATTACTACCTCAACAGAAGCTAAAACATACTATCAGATGACAACGTTGTATGCATCTTTGTGGAACCTACCTCAATTTTTTTTTTTTTTCTTTTTGAAAATTGGAAAATGGACTCCCCAGCCTTTAACCACTTGCCGACCGCTCACTGAGCTGGTACTGCGGCAAAGTGGCTCGTTATCGTCCAGCGACGTAGACCTAAGTCGCTGGATCCCGCCCCCTATCGGCAGCGCACGCGCGCTGCCGGAGGCTCGCTCCCGCTGTATTCAGACACTGCGGGAGTCGGGCCAGGGGAGGAGAGGCGGTGATCACCGCCGCTCTTCCCCGATCGTCGGGGAACGATTGAGGAAATCCGCCCACTTGTGTGAAAGCGGGCGGATCTCCTATGTGACAGACAGTGACAGATTACAGGATTCAGCATAGCTGAACCTGCGATCTGTGTCAGTGTAACGCAATCCCCTCCCCCCACACACGTCAGTAAGCATGAGGCATACAGTTAACCCCTTCCCTACCAGTGTCATTATTACAGTAACAGTGCATATTTATAGCACTGATTACTGTAGTAATGTCACTGGTACCCCCAAAAGTGTCAAAAATACCAGTTAGGGGTCTGATCTATCCCCCGCAATGTCGCAGTCCCGCAAAAAAAAAAAAAAAAAAAAAACCCCGCAGATCGCCGCCATTACTAGTTAAAAAAAAATAAATAAAAATGACAAATATTTCCCGTAGTTAGTAAACGCGATAACTTTTGCGAAAACCAATCAAAATACGTTTATTGTGATTTTTTTTTACTAAAAATATGTAGCAGAAAACAAATTGGCCTAAAATGTTAAAAAATTTAGATTTTTGGGGAATGTTATATATCAGAATGTAAAAAATATTGTTTTTTTTTTCTTTTTTTTCAAAATTGTCACTCTTTTTCAAAAATTAAAAATCGCACAGGTGATCAAATACCACCAAAAGAAAGCTCTATTTGTGGGGGGAAAAAAGTACATAAATTTAATTTGGGTACAGCATAGCACGACCGCGCAATTGTCCGTTAAAGTAACGCAGTGCCGAATCGTAAAATATAGCATGGTCAGGAATGGGGTAAAATCTTCCGGGCTTAAAGCGGTTAAATATACGCTCATTGAGAATTTTTTTGTCAAAGACATGTAGCTAAATACATTTTGGCCTAAATATATGACAAAAATTGAATATATTGGATATTTTTTGAACGGTCAAAGTAGTCAATTTTTTCGCAAAATGTTCACTCTTTTTTTATTAATATCGCAAAAAATGAAAAACGCAGGGGTGATCAAAAACCACCAAAAGGAAGATCTGTTTGTGTGAGAAAAAAAAAGGACGCAAATTTCGTTTGGGTACAGTGTTGCATGACTGCGCAATTGTCAGTTAAAGTCGCGCAGTGCCAGTTGCAAAAAGTGGCCTGGACGTAAAGCAGGAAAATCCTCCGGTGGTAAAGTGGTTAAAAGAATGCTGTCATTCACATGCAAGTCCATGGTATTCCTATTACCCTAAAGCATATAATTGCCCCATACACTGCAGTACAACTGGAAACAACACTTCACTACTTGGTCCTGGGACAGGACTACTCTGAGGGTGTGAGGTTGGGCTTTTGAAACTCTTTCTATCCCATTACGTAGACAGGAACATTTCTGCGGTTTTAGTATGGGAGGACATACTGGAATATACACTTACAGATCTACAAAAAAGAACAAAATTATCTAACCTTCCCCTTGGTCGATCTTCTCTCTTCTTTTGATTTGGCTTTTTTCCTGGTTCTGAAGCTTGTGTTTTTTTAATGGTTTTCTTTACCTAAGACATCAAAAACATATTCTTATTAAAAGCATTAGGGTTTAATCTATTTGATGCACTACTCTAAAAGATTAGAATATAAAAATAGAGCGTAAAAACAGTGCACATAATATGTATATACAGTTGTGCTCATAAGTTTACATAACCTGGCAGAATTTATGATTTCCTGGCCATTTTTCAGAGAATATGAATGATAACTATAAAACTTTTCTTTCACTCATGGTTAGTGTTTGGCTGAAGCCATTTATTACCAATCCACCGTGTTTACTCCTTTTAAATCATAATGACAACAGAAACTACCCAAATGACCCTGATGAAAAAAGTTTACATAACCTGGTGATTTTGGCCCCTATTTACATGCACACAAGAGGACACAAAGGGGTTTGAATGGCTATTAAAAGGTAACCATGCTCACCTGCAATCTGTTTGCTTGTAATTAGTGTGTGTCTATAAAAAGGTCAATGAGTTTCTGGACTCCTGATAGACCCTTGTATCTTTCATCCAGTGCTGCACTGAGGTTTCTGGATTCTGAGTCATGGGGAAAGCAAAAGAATGGTCAAAGGATCTGCGGGAAAAGGTAGTTGAACTGTATAAAAGACAAAAGGGTTATAAAAAAAATATTGAAGGAATTGAGAATGCCAATCAGCAGTCTTCAAACTAATGAAGTGTAAAATGAGGAGGGGCGTGGTGGCCGCGCTTTAAGATGGCCGCTATCTGAGTGTGATCCGCTCAGCGCCCAGGGAAGAACTGTCTCAACAAGAGCCTCAGGCCACATCGGATGCTCTCTCCCCTTCCATCCGCCGGCGGAAACTCCACAGCGCATCTCGGTATGCGGAGAACCTGGGCAGCACTGCACATGATCAAGAAATTGTCTGAATACTTCCCTACTATGCCGCACGCTCTTCTCTCCAAAATGGCGGCGGGAGACGGGGAGAACTGCGGCTCCAACACCCTCTAGCAGAGGGCGGAGCCGCCACGAACACCGCTCTGATGGTGAAGACTCCACATGCTGCAATGTCAAACTCCACATTCCCTGAATCAGGGGCCAGCACTCCATCCACCAGAAGCCCCATGAAGTCAAGGCAACACATGGAGCAGGGAGACATCCAAGACAACATGGATCACTCGGACATGGGAGGTACACAGGTACACATAAATCTTGCCGCACAAAGGATATGTGGGAAAAGGTTGAACTGTATAAAAGAGACGAAAGGGTTATAAAAAAAAAAGAAATACCGAAGGATTGGAGAATGCCAATCAGCAGTCTTCAAACTAATAAAGAAGTGGATAATGATGAGGGGAGTGGCGGCCGCGCTTTAAGATGGCCGCTATCTGAGTGTGATCCGCTCAGTGCCCAGGGAAGAACTGTCTCAACAAGAGCCTCAGGCCACATCGGATGCTCTCTCCCCTTCCATCCGCAGGCGGAAACCCCACATAGATCCCATAGCCCCCTTCCCTACTACTGGCAAGCCCATTTCAGATATCACTCTGAAAGAAATGCTGCTATCACTAAGGGCCTCTCTCCAAGCAGATAGGTTAACATCTATTCAGCAATGCACAACTGAATTGCATGAACTCGGCCAAAGGGTGCATCAAACTGAAAACAAAATCAGTGAAGCCACAGTATCTTTTAACACTCTAGTGGACTCGCACAACTCTCACAGAGGCGATTTGTCCCAGATTAAAGCCAAACTCGCGGATCTTGAGGATCGCTTGCACAGAAACATCAAGATAAGAGGAATCCCCAAGACGGTTTCTGCTCAGCAACTGCCACACTACGTTCACTCTATTTAAAGACCTAGTGCCGTCCTTAACATCAGCAGACCTGATGGTTGACAGAGTTCATAGGGTCCCTAAACCCTCATTCCTACCAGCAGAGGTCCCTAGAGATGTAATACTAAGGGTCCACTTCTTTCAGGTGAAAGAACGCATCCTCAAAGCTTTCAGAAAAGGTGAAAACATTCCGCTATGCGTGGCAAATCTGCAACTCCTACCAGACTATTCTAAATACACCCTTCAACAGAGAAGAGACCTTTCAACCATCACAAGCCCTTCGCGATCATAAGATTGCCTATAAATGGAAGTATACAGCCAAACTTAACATAACCCACAATGGAACATCCCACCTGGTCACATCCATGGAATCTGGTATCCGGCTTCTTCGGGAATGGGGGATTATTCCCTAAGACCATCACAGTGCCTCTGCACAAGTACCTTCTTCATCTCCGGAAGAACATCTGTCACCTCTGTCCGGATTGGGTGGACAGATTATTGGGTGGGGCTGGGGAAGACCCAGCTGTCATGGTACACGTGGGTACCAATGACATAGGCAGAGGAAGACGGAGAGTCCTAAACGATTTCAGGGACTTAGGCGCTAAGTTGAGGACTAGGACCTCCAAGGTAGTATTTTCCGAAATACTACCTGTACCTCGAGCCACACCAGAGAGGCAGCGGGAGATTAGGGAAGTTAACGAGTGGCTGAGGAGCTGGTGTAGTAAGGAGGGTTTCGGGTTCCTGGAGAACTGGGTTGACTTCTCAGTCGGTCACCGGCTCTTTGGTAGGGACGGATTGCACCTAAATGGGGTGGGTGCAGCCGTAATGGGTGCAAGGATGGCCAAAAAGTTAGAGCTTTTAAACTAGGGAATGGGGGGGAGGGTACAGATGTAGAATTAGACAGTGGAAAGCAAGTTTCAGAGGGCAGAAATGGGTGCATTAGCGGTAGGGTGTTCGGAGCTCCTATACCCAGGGTGGGTATGGGGAAAAATCAAGAGAGCAGCCTAAAAACATCAAATGAGGATAAATGTAACCGATCAAAATTAAGAGGTTTGTATACCAATGCCAGAAGCCTGGCCAACAAGATGGGAGAGCTGGAGCTGCTGATGTTTGAGGAGGACTTCGATTTTGTGGGGATAACAGACTTGGTTTGACAGCTCTCATGATTGGATGGCGACCATTCAGGGGTATTCCCTTTATCGCAGAGATAGAGAAGGTAAAAAAGGGGGAGGGGTATGTCTGTATATTACGAACAGCATACAGGTAAATATGAGGGATGATAATAATGGAGCTATGGATGAGGCAGAATCCCTATGGGTAGAGCTTCAAAGGGATGGCACGGCGGGGAAGGTAATATTGGGCGTATGCTATAGGCCCCCCAACCAGAGGGAGGAGGGTGAGGCGGACCTCCTTTTACAGATAGGATTGGCAGCAAGGATGGGAAATGTCATTATAATGGGGGACTTTAATTATCCAGATATAGACTGGGCAGAAGGAACCGCGCACTCAGCCAAGGCTAGGCAGTTCCTAAATGTTTTGCAGGACAATTTTATGGGTCAGATGGTGAATGCACCGACAAGAAACAATGCGGTACTTGACCTACTGATTACCAACGATACAGACCTGATCACGGATATAGAAATACGGGACAACTTAGGAAACAGTGACCATAGGTCAATAAGTTTCAGTATTAATTACAGTAATAGGAAGCAGAGGGGTAATATAAGAACACTGAATTTCAAAAGAGCCAATTTCCCTAAACTGCGCTTGCTGCTAGAAAATATCAATTGGGATAGAACCCTGGGAACAAAGAACACGGAGGAAAAATGGGAGCGCTTCAAGAGCATACTAAACAGGGGGATTGGCCAGTGCATTCCAAAGGGAAATAAATTTAAAAGAGCAAAAATAAACCCTGGATGGCTAAACTCCAACATAAAAATGTATATTAGTGCTAAAGAAAAGGCCTTCAAAAAATACAAGACTGAGGGGTCATTGGCAGCATTTAAGCATTACAAAGAGTGTAATAAGAAATGTAAAGATGAAATCAGGGCGGCTAAAATAGAACACGAGAGACATATAGCGGAGGAGAGTAAAAAGAACCCCAAGAAGTTCTTTAAGTATATAAACAGTAAGGAAGCGAGGCCAGAACACATTGGCCCCATAAAAGATGATAAAGGAAATATGGCCACTGAGGACAAAGAAAAGGCGGAAGTGTTAATTTCTTCTCTTCAGTCTTCACAAAAGAATCGGGGGGCTACACGAACCCAGCTTGTAAGGCCGAACTAAATAATAATACACCTCAGGAAGTGCCGCCATGGCTAACAGAGGATAGACTTAGAGCTAAACTAGAGAAACTTAACATAAATAAATCCCCGGGACCGGATGGCTTGCACCCGAGGGTTCTTAATGAGCTCAGCCAGGTGATTGCCAGACCATTATTCTTGATCTTTAAGGATAGTTTACAGACGGGTATGGTGCCAGCTGATTGGAAAAAAGCCAACGTGGTACCAATATTTAAGAAGGGGCCGAGATATATCCCGGGTAACTATAGGCCGGTCAGCCTAACATCTGTAGTCTGCAAAATTTTGGAGGGGATGTTAAGGGACTACATACAAGACTTTAGTAATGAAAACGGTATTATAAGTAGTAATCAGCATGGATTTATGAAAAATCATTCTTGCCAAACCAATCTATTAACCTTCTACGATGAAGTGAGCAGCCACCTAGATAAAGGTAAGCCTGTGGATGTGGTATCTGGACTTTGCAAAGGCCTTTGACACCGTTCCCCACAAACGATTACTGTACAAACTAAGGAAGGTAGGTATGGATCAGAAGGTGAGTACCTGGATAGAGAACTGGCTCCAGGGGAGAGTACAGAGGGTGGTGATTAATGGGGAGTACTCGGATTGGGCGGGTGTGGAAAGTGGGGTCCCCCAGGGTTCTGTCCTGGGACCAATCCTGTTTAATTTGTTCATAAATGATCTAGAGGAGGGGATATCTAGTACAATCTCAGTATTTTCGGATGATACTAAACTAGGCATGCCAATATCTACTATGCAGGATGTGGAAACCTTGCAAGCAGACCTGAACAAAATAACGGGGTGGGCAACTACATGGCAGATGAGGTTTAATGTTGATAAATGTAAAGTAATGCACTTGGGGGCCAGAAACCAGAAAGCAAGCTACTCCCCAGGGGGGGAACCTCTGGGTGAGTCTAGGATGGAAAAGGACTTGGGGGTACTGGTAGACAACAAGCTTGGCAGTGGCATGCAATGCCAAGCCGCCGCAAGCAAAGCCAACAGAATACTGGGATGTATAAAAAAGGGGATTCACTCCAGAAATAAAGAGATTATTCTCCCACTCTACAAGACTCTGGTCCGGCCACATCTGGAGTATGCTGTCCAGTTCTGGGCACCGGTCCTCAGGAAGGATGTGCTGGAATTGGAGAAAGTCCAGAGAAGGGCAACAAAAATAATTAGGGGAATGGAGGACATCAGCTATGAGGAAAGACTACAAGCACTGAACCTTTTCTCTCTGGAGAAAAGACGATTGAGGGGGGATATGATATCAATGTACAAATACTGTACTGGTGACCCGAGCATAAGGAACAAACTATTCAGAGAAAGGAGATACAATAAGACACGTGGCCACTCACTAAAACTAGATGAAAGGCGGTTTAACCTTAAAGTGTGTAAGGGGTTCTTCACTGTAAGAACGGTAAGGATGTGGAATTCTCTTCCACAAGCAGTCGTATCAGCAGGGAGCATTGATAGTTTCAAAAAACTATTAGATGGACACCTTAAAGACCACAACATACAGGGGTATACAATGTACGGTTAAAAGCAAACACACACACACGCATCATAGGTTGAACTGGATGGACTGATGTCTTTTTTCATCCTCACTAACTATGTAACCTTACTCCGGACTGGCAAGTAGTCCGCCATCGAAGACCACACAAGAAAAAATGGACACTTACCGTAACTGCCTCACTCCTTTAAGCTCTCGCAGCTTCCCTGGGCGCTCCTGAGGTTACCCTACACCTTACCCTATTTCCTTCACCTACGTTGGCAGCATACGCTTCAGGGTCTCGTTGGATCCATCTTTTTTTTATATCTTTCTTACTTTTACAACTCAATTTATTGGTTATACCGTTTTTTGCAAATGACACAGCTCATTTGCCAGTGTATACCTCGGACATCCATCTGCCCAGCAACTTTCACCTTATGACATCTCTCGATCAACGCCAGGGGTTTAAATCACCCCACAAAGAGAAAAGCCCTATGGACTGAAGCACAGAAGCAATCTGCAGACATGGTAGCAGTGCAGGAAACGCACATTCATAGAGACCTCACACCACGCTGTTCTCACAAGGACTTCCCGCATTTGTTCCTGGCCTCAACGACAGCCAAGAAAAGGGGAGTGCTCCTAGCAATTGGTCATAAAGTAAACTTCAAGCTCATCAGGACCTAGACCCAGAAGGGAGGTATATTATATTGGTATGCAAAATGAACAATGTGTTATATACCATAGCCACAATCAATGTTTCCAACTCGCATCAACTGAAATTTGTAAGGAAAACACTCAAAAAACTCTCCGGGCTGCGACAGGTGAACCTAATCATTTGTGGAGACTTTATTGTTATACTTGATCCGCACCTCGTTACGTCCTCCTCAAGTCAGTTGAGGGCCTCAACATTGAAGGGCCACCTACTGACCGAAGGATTGTACGACGCATGGAGGTGTCAACACGCTGAAGAGCGTGCCTATACATTTTATTCTGCTACGCATTATTTGTATTCTAGAATTGGTTTCCATCTAGTAGAAAAAGTAGACAAAGTATTGTTACAGCGGGTGTCTTACTCGTAGATGACAACTCTCTGCGCATCTTAGACCACAATACTTACATGCAGACTTGACTTTGGAGATGCGATAACTCCATTCTCCAAAACCTGGACTGCCAAAAAAACAATTACACACCTTGAACACTTTTTCAAGGATAACGACCCCAACGTGACTAGTGTCTACAATAACTGGAACGCTCACAAAGCGTTCATCCGAAGAATCCTAATACAAGCTAAAGCCCGCGTTAGGAAACAACAGACTATACAACTGGACTCTATACTCACTGAACCTCATACTCTGGACCAAGCCAACCAGACTCATCCCTCCCAGAAACTAGCCTTCCAGCATTCCAGTGTACGCCACAAACTTAGGGAACATCTCTGCCTTGAACACGACCATTACATGTGACGATTAAGGCTCAGATTCTCGCCCAAAGAGTAAGGACCCAAAGAACTAAAGCCAATATCACTCACCCATTTGTACACAAGCTTCTCACACGCTTCAGCTCTAACTCCTACTACAAGGTAAATTTCCATAAATCCCTAATACTAGATCTAGGGATCAACCCCCACACCAAAAACCACCTACAACAGCACTTCCCATACTCTTGGGTGGAAGACACCATACCATACCTAGGGATCAAACTCTCTGCCGACCTCTCCAAAATAGTAGATATCAATTTCAAACCCCTGATCAATGAGATAAGCCAAAATCTAATATGTGTAGCAAAATTAGAATTGTCATGGATAGGCAGAATTGCAACTTTCAAAATGATGGAACTACCCAAAATCATATCCGTTCCGCACCATACCACTTTACATCAAACCAAAATACTTTACGGAACTGAATGGACTCGTCAAACATTTTGTGTGGCTGGGAAAAATGCCTAGGTGCTCTATGAAACACCTCACTAAACCTAGGAGACTGGGGGGCAACAAAACAATGGTTCCTCAACACCACTGACACAGAATGGGTCCATGTAGAAAAAACTGCGACATGCACCACTTCGCTACATCTACTACACCTGGAAACCACTTACGTTGTGCAATCTTCCACCTACGACACAGGCGACACTACTAGCCTGGAGGAAACTTATTACCTACTTCTGCTCCAGCCCATCCACCACCACCCTAAGCATACCCTTGATTACGCTGGAAATCCTTATTCCCTACCTCTCTGTACAAAAAAAGGATCGACCACGGCCTGGTTGGACAAAATCACCACAGTACAAGACCTACAAGCGTTAAATGTACTCATGCAAAAATTATATCTCCTATCTTCCATAGTATATTCTTATCACAAATTAAAACCTTGCTAGCTAGGCACCCAATCCCCACCATTCAACTGCACAACCAAGCACAGGAATTCTACAATGCCCCAGGGGAGGGGAAAAAACGGAATTTTTGTAAAATCTTACCTGTAAAATTCCTTTCTCCGAGTCCTCCGACAGTCGCCTCCTCTTCATATTCGTCACATATGGGGTATTAGACTTTGCTCCGAAGGAGTAGCTAGGCAACAGAATATGTTAACAATAAAGCTTTAACATATCCCACCCTCAAGGGGTGGTCCCCTCAGTCAATACCCTCCTACTTCCTGCAACCATATCTCAGTTTTAGTGGAATAGCAGTAGAGTACACAATCAAACCCCAAAAGAGGGGCGGGGGCGGCGACTGTCGGAGGACTCAGAGAAAGGAATTTTACAGGTAAGATTTTACAAAAATTCCGTTTTCTCTTATGTCCTCCGACAGTCGCCGCCTCTTCATATTCGTCACATATGGGGACGTCCCAAAGCAGTGCAAACATGAGGGGTGGGAAACGCATTCGCGCCGAAAGGCAACGCAGTCTCCGCATCAAAGAAGGAACCTTACCAAAGGAAGGAACCAGCTGGGCAACAGCAAAAAACAAGTGCTCAACAGGAGCAACAACCCAGGAAAAGACAAAAAACCAGGGGATACAAAACTTATCCCAACAGCCAGGAGTCCCCAACAAGGGACCCTAGGGAACAGCCGCACTAAGAACCTTGCGGCCAAAGGAAGCATCCGCCGATGCCTGAACATCTACTTTGTAGAATTTTGTGAAAGTGTGCACGGTCGACCAAGTCGCCGCCTTACACACCTGGGCTACAGAAGCCCCATGACGACAGGCCCAAGACGTACTCAGAGATCTAGTCGAGTGCGCCTTCACAGGCACAGGGGGAACCTTCCCCTGCAAGGCATAGGCCTGTTCAATGGTCTGCCTGATCCATTTGGCGATGGTAGAGGCCGAAGCCGCCATGCCCTTCCGAGGACCCTCCGGAAGAACAAACAAGGAGTCCGTCTTTCGAAAAGACTCAGTCGACTTAAGGTAAACCCTTATCGCCCGAACAACATCCAGAGAGTGCAACCTCACCTCCTTCGGATGTTTAGGCTTCGTGCACAACGAAGGCAAGACAATATCCTCATTAAGATGGAAGTCCGAAACTCGTTTCGGAAGAAAAGAAGGATTAGGTCGCAAGACCACCTTATCCAAATGAATAACCAGGTACGGAGACTTGCAGGACAAAGCCGCCAGCTCCGACACTCTGCGAGCCGAAGTGATCGCCACCAAAAAGGCGACCTTTTTGGACAACATAGACAACGAGATCTCCCTGATCTGTTCAAAAGGAGCACGTTGTAACACAGATAGAACGAGATTCAAGTCCCAAGGGGGCAGAGGATCCCGCCTCGGGGGAACCAGATGCAGCACACCCTGAATAAAGGTGCCAACCAATGGGTTGGAAGCCACGGGACGTTGAAACAGAACGGCCAGAGCAGACACCTGACCCTTTATCGTAGCCAGCGCCAAACGCTGATCAACACCCGTTTGAAGGAAAGACAGCACACGGGACACCAAGTACGTGCGGGGTGAAAACCCCCTGGACTCACACCAGGCAAAATAGGCCTTCCAAGTACGGTAATAAACCTTCCCAGAGGAAGATTTCCTCGCATTGATTAAAGTATGGACGACCTCCGGAGAGAGACCCCTCTCCTTCAGGACCTCGGTCTCAACAGCCAGGCCGTCAAAGCCAGCGACTGTAAAGCAGGATGGTATATCGGTCCTTGAGACAGTAGATCGTCTCGAAGAGGCAGACGCCACGGGGCGTCGACCGCCAGATTCACGAGGTCTGCGTACCAGGACCGGCGAGGCCAGTCCGGTGCCACAAGAATCACCGTGCTGCGTTCCGAGTGCAACCTGCGAAGGAACCTGGACAGCAACTGAATCGGTGGAAACGCGTACATCAGCCTGTACTGATGCCACGGGGCCACTAACGCGTCCGACGCGTCTGCCCGAGGGTCGCGCGTCCTTGCCACGAACCTCTTCACCTTGTTGTTGAGGCGAGACGCGAACAGGTCCACATCTGGAAGACCCCACTTCGCGCACAACGTCTGGAAGACAGCCGGATGGAGAGACCATTCCCCCTGATCCAGGGTCTGGCGACTCAGATAGTCCGCCTGCCAGTTCTCCACTCCCGGAATGTGAACCGCCGTTATCGCCGGGACATGAGTCTCGGCCCAAGACAGAATGTCGGCCACTTCTCGAGCCGCTCGGGCACTCTTGGTGCCCCCTTGGTGGTTGATGTAGGCCACCGCCGTGGCATTGTCCGTCTGCACCCGAACCGGGCAACCCTGCAGCCGGTCCGTCCAGCGATGAAGACAGAGACTTATCGCACGCAATTCCAGAATGTTGATCGGAAGGGAAGACTCCCCCTCCGACCAAGTCCCCTGAGCGGACAGAACGCCCAGCACTCCACCCCAGCCCGACAGGCTGGCATCCGTGGTGATTACCGTCCACGAGATCGGACGAAACGACTTGCCCCCGGACACCAACGGGGACTGGAGCCACCACAGAAGGTTTTCCCTGGTGCGAAGACTCAACGAGATCTGAAGATCCAGAGATTGAGGTCGCCCGTCCCACCTGGACAGGATCTCCGCTTGGAGACCCCGCGTGTGAAACTGTGCGAAAGGAATCGCCTCGAAGGCCGAGACCATCAATCCCAGACATCTCATACACGTCCGCAGAGACGAGTTCGGAACGTCCCTGAGGGACCTGACCTCCTCCCGGAGAGTCCTGAGTTTGTCTTCCGGCAGGAAGACCTTCGCCTGCACCAAGTCCAGTATCATTCCCAGATAGGGGAGACGAACCGACGGACTCAGTGTCGACTTTGGAAAATTTATCGTCCAACCAAACTCCTGTAGAGTTTGCATCGTGACAGACAGGTCCTCCTCCAGACCCTGGCTGGTCGCAGACCAAACCAGAATGTCGTCCAGATACCCCAGGACAGAAACGCCCTGGGCCCTCAATAATGCCAGAACCGGTGCAAGCACCTTGGTGAAGACCCGCGGAGCCGAGGCGAGACCAAAAGGCAACGCCACGAACTGGTAGTGATCCTCCGCAATGGCAAATCGAAGGTACCTCTGATGACCCTCGAATATGGGGATGTGAAGGTACGCATCCTTCAAATCGATGGAGGCCATGAATTCCCCCGGAGCCAGGGCAGCCACCACCGACCGCAGGGATTCCATGCGGAACTTGCGAACCCGCACAGAGCGGTTCAGAGCCTTCAAGTCCAGAATCGGACGAACCTTGCCCTCCTTTCTGGGCACGGTGAACAGATTGGAATAAAACCCCCGAAACCTGTCCCGATGAGGCACCGGAACCACCACTCCCTGAGCCCTCAGGTCCCGCACCGCCAGGTGCAGGTCCCGCAAGCGCTCTGGAGACAGTTGAAGATTTGAGGGAAAAAATCTGCTCTCCGGCCGAGAGAGAAACTCGATCTTGTAACCAGATCGAACGATTTCCAGAACCCATCTGTCCCGCACACGGGCCAACCAGGGCTGAAGAAAACCGAGCAAGCGTCCCCCCACCCCAAAACTGGGTGAGGGCGCCCCTTCAGGCCGAACTGTTATGGGCTGCAGGTCCGGATTGGCCGGACTTCTGTTTACCAGACCAGGGCTTCTTCTGAGAGCCTTGACCTTTGAACGGTTTGCCCTTGTAGTGCGGCCGAAAGGCACGAAAGGACCCCTGAGGGGGCCGAAAATTAGCATGCTTCTTCCCAGAAGCCCCCTTAGCCTTGGGGAAATGGGGCAAGAGAGTGCTCTTACCCCCGGTGATCCCCTTAATCAACACATCCAAGGACTCCCCAAAAAGGCGAGACCCATCATAAGGCAGATTGGCTAAGGTCTTACGTGAAGATTGGTCCACCGACCAACATTTCAACCAAACCAGGCGGCGAGACAACACCGCCACGCTGTGCACACGTGCAGCCAACGGAATCAGGTCCAGGTCCGCATCACACAGATACATGACACCCTGGTGGATCTAATCCACCATATCCAGGGTCGCCGGCGAGGCCGAGTCGGCCACTAGGACGCGCCTAAGCATCTGCGTCCAACTTGCGATCGCCTGGGCCGCCATGAGAGAAGCATACAGAGCCTTAAGCATAGAACCCGTAACAGAATAAGTATGACGGGCAAGAGACTCCAATCTCCTATCCGTGGCATCACGGAAAACAGGGGAACCCTCTGCAGGAATCGCAGTGGCTTTGTTCAAAACCGCAATTGCATGATCCACTGGTGGAGGCACACACCACCTTTCATCAGTGGCAGGCGAAAAAGGATAACGCAGCTTGAATTTACTCGGTACCGCAAAAGGCTTGCGCAGATCGCGCCATTGATCCTTAACAGCGCGCTGAAAATCAGCATTGCAGGGAAAAACCTGCGGCGTCCTGCGTTTCCTCTGCGTCCCATAAGCCGCCAAGGCAGCGGGGGGACACACTTCGTCCTGCAAACGCAGCGTTTGCTTAATGGAAGCAATCAACTCATCCATGATTGCAAGCTCTTCAGGCGAGCCAGGGGGAGAATTATCAACCCCCTCAACTTCAGCCTCCACCTCAGACCCCACTAGATCAAGAGAGGAGCGGGACCCCGATAAGGAGGCCCCTGCCAGAACAGCCCCATCACCTTCACCCTCAGAATCAGAGGAAAGAGCAACTCTGGGCCTTTTAGTAGATTGAGCAGCCACCAGCATTTGCACCTGAGCAGCAAGGCCAGCCACAATAGTGGCTAAATCCCCCCTGGGGGGGAAACAGCGGTCCCCTGGCTTTCCACCAATACTGTAGGAAATTTGCCCTCCTGAGAATCCATTGCCCCTGTAAAGCCAGACAACCAAGGGTTAACTGCCCCTTTTAAGCAAGCGCGGCAAGCGCAGCCCACCGCACCACACTCAAGCACAATGAGACCCCCACAGGGAATATGCAAACTGAACACAGGCAATGGATAGCAAGAACAGAAGGATAAAACCTGAGGAGACCCTCGCCGCTGCTGCTGCCTCGATCGGTGTTCCAGGAAAGAGGAAGTGATGCTGCCAGGGCGCTTCTATGTAAGCCTATGGAGGCTACAAGAAAATGGCCGCCATGCATGTAAACCATGCGGCCGGAGCGGGTGTAGGCAAAATGGCGTCGTTTGGCGCCGAAACCGCCGCTCCACAGTGCATTAAAACACACATTACATTCCAATATCAGAATACATGTCAGATCGCCGCAGCGATCGCCGTATAGTGCCCAAACATGCCAAAAAAACATGCCCCACAGCACACAGCTTCTCACACTGACCAGTCTGACACACACAGTGTCATACAGCTCCCCCCCCCTTGCAGCCCACAGCATGCAGCCGAGAGATAGGGAGACAAGCAGTGTGAATAGAGGCAGGTTACACAGTCCCAGACTGACACCCCCCCAGACAGACAGGTCCCCACATAGATACACTTACCTCACATGGCGTGGAGGACCCGCACAGGCGAACAAGCCGCTGCACATGAGGCAGGGAGAGTCGCAATTCAAGACGCACAAAATGGGGGTTAAGAAACCGCACAGCGTCCAGTGAGGTAGCCACCTCACCAATCATCCCTGCACCGAACAGGGATGGGTCGTTCACTGTGCCAGGAGCGTTACCTGGCTGAACGCTCGATGGCAGACTGGGAAGCCACTGACCCACGACCTGCGATCAGGGGGATCAGCCCGAGACCCAGTCCGCATGATCCTCTTCGTCCGAAGAACTAACTAACGCTGACAAAATAACAGCTAAATAAAGGTAGAGAGAAAAACTCAAACAAAATATTAAAAAGAAGAAAGAGTCTGGGACAGAAAGTCCCAGCACAGAGAGAGCCAGCCACTCCTGACAAGCTAGACATTAAAACTGAGATATGGTTGCAGGAAGTAGGAGGGTATTGACTGAGGGGACCACCCCTTGAGGGTGGGATATGTTAAAGCTTTATTGTTAACATATTCTGTTGCCTAGCTACTCCTTCGGAGCAAAGTCTAATACCCCATATGTGACGAATATGAAGAGGCGGCGACTGTCGGAGGACGTAAGAGAAAAAGGTATATCTATCTTCTATAATATTATGCAAAACAAATTGGTGATTGAAAAGACATACACACACACACACACACACCCCCCCCCCCCCCGCTCACCAATGCTAAAAATGGGAAACCGACCTGGGCAAACAATTTACCCCCCCCAACAATGGCTACAATCATTCATGGTGATACACAAAGCCTCCCATTGCACTAACCACTGGGATCTCTCCCAAAAGGTGGTGGCTAGATGGTATAAACCCCAATCCAATTGGCAAAGTTTATTCCCTCATATTCCCCCACTCTGCTGGAGAAACTGTGGGCAGCTGGCCAACATCCACCACGTTCTATGGTCATGCATAGGTCTCTTACCAGCTACTGGCGTAAGATATTTAAAATTATAGCTGACATCACTGGCTTTCCAAATCCTCCTGACCCAGCCTTGGCTATCCTCCACATGAACATAACCAACTACCCCCCCCCCCCCTTACAGGACAATTGTAACGCATATACTACCTAGCAGCCAAACTAGTCATAGCCAGACACTGGAAAGACAGCAACTCTCCCAACCCCTCTGAAGTTGTTGCACAAGTTAACCTAAAACTACCAATACGAAAGAATACTGGCAGCTAGAACCCAACTTACACTTACAGTAAAACCTTGGTTTGAGAGTAACTTGGTTTAAGAGCGCTTTGCAAGACAAGCAAAATTTTCAAATAAATTTTGACTTGGTTTACAAGCGATGTCTTGATATACAAGTAGCTTCAAGTCACAGCTGAGTATAAAAGAGAAGAGAGGCGCCTCTAAGTGTAGCAATATGGTTACATTTAATAAAGGTACAACATTTAGCAGCTCACATGGTTGATGATTGGAACAGGCACATCTAAGTATGCCGGCATCCAGGCTAAAGCTGTCCACATAGACCATCCTCTGCACCGCCATCTACGTCATCCCTTCCATGCTGCCCCTCGCTTTTAGATCCCTTTACTGCAGGGTGGTCTTCCCGGTCAGGATTACAGTCTGGCAGCCGGCGGTGCAGAACATAGTCCATGTGGACAGCTTTACCCCGGATGCCTGCATACTTAGATGTGCCTGTTTTATTCATCAACCATGTGAGTTGCTAAATGTTGTACCTTCATTAAATGGAACCATATTGCTACACTTAGAGGCGCCTTTCTTCTCTTTGATACTCTGTAGCTCCTGCTGGATTTTGCTTCTTATCCCCTTGTGGAAGGGGCTATTTGTGGATGGACATTTTATGGTTACACAACCTATCGCAATGCTATAATCTTTTTATATGGACTATAAACTGAAGGACTTATGAATAAATGGTTGTGGAACGAATCATCTGAGTTTCCATTATTTCTTATGGGGAAATTTGCTTTGATATAAGAGTGCTTTGGATTACAAGCATGCTTCCGGAACGAATTATGCTTGCAATCCAAGGTTTTACTGTACTTTGTTTAACATGAAACGGGATGCATGAACAACATGGTATTCTTGATGTAATATCTCCAACTGTTGACTCTTGGTATGATCTTACATTAACATTCGTAAGCTTACAAACGCGATGTGCCCTATGGATGTCTACTTTGTTATTGTTCTTGTTATTGCTATTTCCATTTTTACACTGTACGACTGTATGTAGGTTTATTTGCTTTGAAATCAATAAAAAACACCTTGGGGGAAAAAAAAAAAAAAAAGTGGAAAATGAGGAGTTCTGTTCAAACCAAACCACGGTCAGGTAGACCACTAAAATTTCAGTCACAACTGCCAGGAAAATTGTTTAGGATGCAAAGAAAAACCCACAAATAACTTCAGGTGAAACACAGAACTCTCTGAAAACACGCAGTGTGGCTGTTTCAAGATGCACAATAAGGAGGCACTTGAAGAAAGATGGGCTGCATTGTTGAGTTGCCAGAAGAGGACCATTACTACGCAAATGCCACAAAGTATCCCGCTTATAATATGCCAAACAGCACAGAGACAAGCCTCAAACCTTCTGGCACAAAGTCATTTGAAGTGATGAGACTAAAATTGAGCTTTTTGGCCACAACCATAAAACGCCACATTTGGAGAGGAGTCAACAAGGCCTATGATGAAAGGCACACCATTCCTACTGGAGGTGGATCGCTGATGTTTTGGGGATGTGCGAGCAACAAAAAGGCACAGGACATTTGGTCAGAATTGATGGCAAGATGAATGTAGTAGGTTATCAAAAAAATACTGGAGGAAAATTTGCATTCATTAGCCCAAAAGCGGTGCATGGGACGTCCTTGGACATTCCAACATGACAATGATCCTAAACACAAAGCCAAGTCGACCTGTCATTGGCTACAGCAGAATAACGTGAAGGTTCTGGAGTGGCCATCTCAGTCCCCTGACCTCAATATCATTGAGCACGATTGAGGATCCAAAAAAAAAAAAGAATTGTTGCTCTACATAAAGATGGCCTAGGTGATGGCAAACCTTGGCACCCCAGATGCTTTGGAACTACATTTCCCATGATGCTCAACTTGACTGCAGAGTACAGGAGCATCATGGGAAACATAGTCCCAAAACATCTGGGGTGCCAAGGTTTGCCATCACTGGCCTAGGCTATAAGAAGATTGCCAAGACCCTGAAATTGAGCTGCAGCACGGTGGCCAAGACCATACAGCTGTTTAAACACTTTACGACCGGAAGGATTTGCCCTCTAATGACCAGGCCCTATTTTGCGATTCGGCACTGCGTTATTTTAGCAGACAATTGCGTGGTCGTGCGATGCTGTACCCAAAAAAACATTGATGTCCCTTTTTTCCCACAAATAGAGCTTTCTTTTGGTGGCATTTGATCACCCGGGCGATTTTTATTTTTTGCACTATAAACAAAGTTTGACAATTTAGAAAAAAAACTATTTTACACATTCTGCTATATGACATTCTCATAAAATAAAAAAAAAAAATGTTTTTCAACATTTTAGGCTAATTTGTTAAAAAAAAAAAAATCACAATAAGCGTTTTTTGATTAGTTTGCACAAAAGTTATTGCGTTTACTAACTACGGGAAAGATTTGTCATTTTTATTTATTTTTTTTTACTAGTAATGGCGGCGATCTGCATTTTTTTTTGCGGGACTGTGACATTGCGGGGGACAGATCGGACCCCTAACTGACATTTTTGACACGTTTTGGGGGGACCAGTGACATTACTACAGTAATCAGTGCTAAAAATATGCAGTTACTGTAATAATGACAATGGCATGGAAGGGGTTAACCCTGTGGGTGATCAAGGGGTTAAATGTGAGCCTAGGGGAGTGATTCTAACTGTGGGGGGGGCGTGGCTTCTGAAATGATCATAGGGACATGTGATCCTATATAGAAGGATCATATGGGCTCTATGATCATTTCAGAGAGAACGGTCAGCTGTGTTTACAATAGCTGACCGTTCTCTCTTAGCGGGAAGCGATCACGGGTGTCAGGCGGCAATCGGAGTCGCCTGACCCATGCAGGTCTACGTCGGTTTGCGCAGGAGAGCCACCCTGCCACAGTAAAAAGGCGGCAGGTGGTCGGGAAGTGGTTTACAGGACAGGTTCCACTCAAAAGAGGCCACGCCATGGTCGACCAAAGAGGTTGAGTGCCCGTGCTCAGCGCCATATCCAGAGGTTGTCTTTGGGAAATAGATGTATGAGTGCTGCCAGCATTGCTGCAGAGGTTGAAGGGGTGGGAGGTAAGCCTTTCAGTGCTCAGACCATACGCCGCACACTGTATCAAATTGGTCTGCATGGCTGTCGTCCCCGAAGGAAGCCTCTTCTAAAGAGGATGCACAAGAAAGCCTGCAAACAGTGTGCTGAAGACAATTACTGGGAACCATGTCCTGTGGTCTGATGAGACCAAGATAAACTTATGAAGATGAACTTGGTTCAGATGGTGTCAAGCGTGTGTGCCGGCAAAAAGGGGAGGAGTACAAAGACAAGTGTGTCTTACCTACAGTCAAGCATGGTGGTGGGAGTGTCATGGTCTGGGACTGCATGAGTGCTGCTGGCACTGGGGAGCTACAGTTCATTGAGGGAACCATGAATGGCAACATGTACTGTGACATACTGAAGCAGAGCATGATCCCCTCCCTTCAGGGACTGGCCGCAGGGCAACATTCCAACATGATAACCACCCCAAACACACCTCCAAGACAACCACTGCCTTGCTAAATAAGCTGAGGGTAAAGGTGATGGACTGGCCAAGCAGGTCTCCAGACCTAAACCCTATTGAGTGTCTGTGGGGCATCCTCAAACAGAAGGTGGAAGAGCATAAGGTCTCCAACATCCACTAGCTCCATGTCGTCATCATGAAGGAGTGGAAGAGGACTTCATTGGCAACTGAGAAGCTCTGGTGAACTCCATACCCAAGAGGGTTAAAAGGCAGTGCTGGAAAATAATTGTGGCCGCACAAAATATTGGCACCGAGTCCAGTTTGGATATTTTCACTTAGGGGTGTACTCACTTTTGTTGCCAGCAGTTTAGACATTATTGGCTGTGTGTTGAGTTATTTTGAGGGGCCAGCAAACTGACACGTTAAGTTATTCAAGCTGTACACTCACTACTTTACATTGTAGCAAAGTGTAATTTCTTCAGTGTTGTCACACGAAACGATTTAATAAAATATTTACAAAAAAGGTGAGGGGTGTACTCACTTTTGTGAGATACTGTAAATTTAATGCGTAAAATGATGTTAGATTGATCACCAGATAGTCTGGCCACTAGAGCTGCACGATTCTGGCCAAAATGAGAATCACGATTTTTTAGCTTTGAATAAAGATCACGATTCTCTGTGTAACAAAAAAAAATTGGGATAACTTTACTGTTCCGTTTTTTTTTTTTATTCATTAAAGTTTATTAATTGAGTTTGAAAGACTGCTGCACAAATACAGTGTGACATAAAATATTACAACAATCGCCATTTTATTCTGTAGGGTCTCTGCTAAAAAAAATACATAAAATGTTTGGGGGTTCTAAGTACTTTTCTAGCAAAAAAAACTGATTTTAACTTGCAAGCAACAAGTGTCAGAAGAGGTTAAACTTCCTTTCTCCCTGGCAGAGGGAAGGAAAAGATACAATGTAATCATTTTGTTTATAGTTACTGGGAGATTTAATGCTGATAGGCGTTTGCGGGAGGAAAGATACAATGTAATCATTTTGTTTATAGTTACTGGGAGTTTTCCACAGCTGTTTTCTCTGCTCCCTCAGCTATGCAAAGAATCGAGCATATGTCAGGTTTAGATCGTCAGGGGGGGTGAATCGAGATCGCGATTTTCATACGATTAATCGTGCAGCTCTACTGGCCACCATAAACAAATGTGACAAATTGTGGAAAAATATTGGCACCTGTTGGTGACCGATGATACTGTTTCAAAGTATGTTAAATTTAGGCCTCAAATTACCTTTAGAAGATCTCTGTCTCTGAAAGATCAATTAGTGAGGAGCCATTATACTATCAAACATTAAGGTTCGGTTTCACAAACTTTGGGGACCAGACCCTGTGGCAAATACAATTTTTGCAATTATATGAGGAATTCCAAAACAATAATTCTACCCAATGGTGCTATATAAAAAACAAAATTTGGGGCCAATTGTCAAACAATTGGGGTGGTGTATTACATGGCATGTGATTGTGGGGCTTTTTATACTGGCAAAACAAAAGGCCCTTTTTCCATAGGATTAGAGATCATGTGTCCCTCATCTCCAAAAAGAAACTGGAGACACCTATCAGTAGACACAGTGGCTTCTACCACAATTTTGATGAAATTTGTTGCCCTAGAGCACATCCCAAAACATGAGAGGGGTGGGGGGGACATAGAAGAACTTCTGTTTCAGCCGGAATCCAAATGGATATTCACCCTGACTACTGCTAAATTTCCAGGGCTCAATGAGTCTATTCGTTTAAAACCGCTCCTTTAATGTTCCACACTAGAAGCTCCAAGCTTTGCCAAATTACTGTAATTTTCAAAGATTATACTGTCCACTTGCAAAAAGCAATTGATGAGTAATGTTTTCTTATATAACATTATTGATTAATGTTGGGTTAATGCAATGTTCAAATTTACTCTGTAATTGTCGCTTACTTGAATGCTTATGTACTGTGTTCTGTCAAAGCCCCCCGGAGAATCAGTAAGTAATTATAGATTCTATTTTTTGGCCACTAGATGCCACTATTTTTGTTATCTGCCTTTGTCAGCGATAGGCATTCATATGGGGATGCCCAGGACATCATTGCATTGGGACAAGATGGCCGATATGCCTGGCCTCGGTCTCATTACATTAGGTGTTCACTTTGGAGCCCTTAATGTACAATGCCCCTTCCATTCTAGATGTTCCTGCCAGGAGCACTGGCGTTTCCATCCGGCCTTTACATGGTGTTTAGGAACTCTCAAGATGGTGCAGACGGTTTCACGACGCAGGACATTGGAGGGGAGTAGGACACTAGGCAGAAATAAAAGACTTAACTATGCCTATGGGTAGTCCCAGGACGTATACTCCCCCTCTCTGTTATACGTACTCAGTTCTGTCACAAGCAGTGTCAAAAGTATTATAATTCCATAGAGGGGTGGGTGCTGTGTCCGTCAATGAACATCAGAGAAATGGATTTTACAGCAAGTCAAAAATCCTATTTTCTCTTTCGTTCATTGACAGACAGCTCCTGAGAATCTTAACCAGTGGGACGTCCCAAAGCAGTGTCAAAACATGAGGGGTGGGAACAGCAAAAAATTTCCCAAGGCTAAACCGTAGCCAACCAGGTAACAGGAAGCTCAACAAAAACAACTGGAGCCCACCTGAAAATAACTCCCCCCAAAGAGGGAACAGACCCTCTAAACAGCAGCTTGCAAAACCTTGTCCGTGGGTCAGATGAGGTTGTTCTTTGCTTGGATCCCTCGGAGGGCTACTCAGTGCTC
This sequence comes from Pelophylax lessonae, assembly GCF_965119305.1. Lineage (NCBI taxonomy): Eukaryota > Metazoa > Chordata > Amphibia > Anura > Ranidae > Pelophylax > Pelophylax lessonae. Next base: position 493,752,830 of record NC_138768.1, on the reverse strand, counting down.
CCATGGCTCCTAGTGATCAGTGCTGTCAGTGGGAAACGAAAGCCTTCTGTGCCCTGTAGCGGGTAGATGATCCTGGAGCGTGGCTCAAGGGGGGTAGGCAAGAGAGAGGAAGGCTCCAATAGTGTAGTAGTTTAAAAAAAATGTATTGCAAAATAAGAGCACTCATTAAAAACCAGGTAATCCTATATTTGGCAAAACGAGCGACCGGCTTGTGCACCGGCAGCACTTCCGATACCTATCAAGCTGATTGGGCTCCCACAGCTGAAATCGCCGCCACTGATTCCAATGCCGGACCAAAGTGAAATGGCCGCCGGACTATACAAACATGGCTATCAGCCTATACACAACATAGACCACAAAAAAATGGCAGCTCCACGAGGCACCCAGGGACCCAGGTGGGATCCCTGGGGACCAGGCAAGGCACAGAAGGGAAGGGGGGGGGGAACTGGGCAGGAGCTCCCACCAGGTACAGCAGTTCTCACCCTCCCCCATCACGAGTACAGTGCTATGCCCCAGCCCCAGAAAGCAGCCCAGACTGCCACACTACCCCAGATAATAAGGGAGGGATGGGGGACTAGATGACTCACAGGGATCACCAATGGCATGCAGGGGGTCTAACGGGAAGGAGGGGAACCCGGGGGTCCGACTGTCCCAAGGAGGGGCCCACGTCCACCCCAAAACGCTTCACCCCAACATGAGAATGAAGATTACTTATCATTCAACTTTGAATCTGAACATCAAATTCAATAACAACACAAAGGGAAACAGAACGGATTAGTGGAGCTCTAACACAGTGAAGGTTGTGAACGGACACTACCCGCTTCGACTCATTCAAGGGGAATTGTAGAAAGATTTCTAGAGGCGCCAGATGGATTCATATTTTTTTTGGTGTGCCATCTTTGCACGCAATAATTTTTTCATATTCTGCAATAACATTAACTTGTTTAAGGAGTTCACGAATGTCGGGTACTTCATTCGATTTCCATCTATGGAGGATTGCTGACCGTCAGAACTATTGGGGGCCAAAAAGGAGTCATATAAGGCCATACATATTATTTTATACATATTGTTATATTGGGCAGTCTAGCAGCCATTTTGTCATGAGGTGAATGCAAGTTCATTGTTCTTGGAAATTTTAGGCTGACTTTAGCCATAGTAAATGGGGCAGTTATGATGTATTCTTAAAAATAGATTAACTTAATAGAAGTTTATTTTATCAAAAACTATCTGGACTTTTAGCAAGTCTTGGTGCATGGTGTAACAATTTTTGTCCATGCATTTCTTTTAAACATTGTGTTGTGAACATCTGTTGGCTGAGAGAAGTCACGTGTCAAATCTGTTCGATTTTGTTGCCATCTTTTGTGAGCTCATGGAAAGCTATTAATCATATTCTAGAAGTTATGGGTTTTGGTTACCTTGATATTCTGTAATGATATTGTTTGATTACATTTCTCACATTACCTGTGTGATACATATAATTGAATTTTGTTACACATTGTATGTTTACCAGTTATCTTTTGACATTCTGCACTGATTTAATAAATATATACATTTTTGCACAAAATTGTATTCCTCTTATCTTCAGGTTAGTGCCACCTAAACTATCTCGAATTTTTGTTGATTTATGGAAATAAGTGAAAAATCTCCTTACTTACAGATCTTTGCTTATTTGCATAAATAGACACTGTTATCAGAGCAGTATATACATTCTGATAGGCGTATAATAATTGTGTGGTAATAGGTCTGGCCACCAGTGGTAAGGAGGAAATGTTGATGCCGAGTATGGCCTGTTCCATATTTGGATTTATCATTATTCCAGTAATTCTGGAGATTTGTTTTTAAATTTCTGCCCAGAAACTGCAGAGATTGCGGCAGTCCCAAACCATATGGAGCAGGGTCCCCACCTGTCCGCAGCCACTCCAGCACAAATTAGACTGTGTTCTATGAAATTTTGCATGATATACTTGTAATGTGTGGATGTGTTCTCAGGGATTCAGCTATTGGTTCCATCACTAACACAAATATAAGGGGTGATAGGGGGCACCCCAGCCTAGTACCATTGGTTATCATAAAGGTTTTAGAGAATATGCCTTCCGTGTATACGTAAGCTGATGGGGAGGAGTAGAGAGCTAGAATTGCCTGTTGTATCGGGCCCCTTAAACCAAATTTTTCCAAAACTTTTCTCAAGTAGCCCCAATGCGCCCTATCTATGGCCTTCTCTGCATCCAAGCAAAGATACAGAGAAGGCACTTCAGATTTCCCTGTCTGGTGGATGAGGTTGATCATCCTCCTGGTAGCATCTGTAGCTTGGCGTCCTGGAACAAACCCTACTTGGTCGGGATTTATCAAGTTCGGCAATAATTGCGCTACACAGTTTGATAGGATCTTGGCATAAATTTTAACATCGACATTTAATAATGAAATTGGCCTAAAGTTTTTGGGCGCATTAGGCGTTTCACCTGGTTTGGGGAGTGTTATGACCATGGCTGTTAGCATTTCAACAGGGAAAGAGGACGTGGACATTGCAGTGTCTAAACTGGAAGCAGGTATGGGGAGAGCACATCGCTAAATAATTGGAATTACTCTGACTAGAATCCGTCAGGATCAGGGGAATAGGAGTAAGATTTTTGATTACGTCTCTTATATCTGTAATAGAGAAGGGTCGATTTAGGTGGTGCCGATCATCAGGTGACAATTTAGGCAAGTTTACTACAGCTAAGAACTTTGAGATATCCTCTTCCGTGGGCTGCGGAGCATTGGTATCGGATATTAAATTATATAAGGATTCATAATAATCACTGAAGGCATCAGCGATATCTTTAGGGTTCAGTAATTTTAGGTTTGTTACAGGGTGTATAAGATTTTGTCTGATTATTCTCTCTTTTACTTGGTTAGTTAGTTAGCAAATCCCTTCCCTGCTCTGTTACCGAAACGCTATGTGTAAGCTTTGAGAGACCTTAAAGAATTGTTATATTGCGATACAAGAAGGGCCCTGAGATCTTGTTGGGCAAGAAACAATTGGTCCCGTTTAGACTGCGTGGTCAGTCTTTGGTTCGTATTTTCTAGTAGTTGTATTTTTCACAGTAGTTCATTGAGTCTCATTGCCCTCTGCTTTTTGGCCTCCGTCTGCATTTGGATAAGGAGACCCCTGATATACACTTTATGCGTGCTTCACAGCATGAAGGGGGTCGCCAGCTGTCGGAGCGTTAATATTAGAGATTGACCGATCATCTGCAACACCAATATATCGGGGGCCGATATGCATTTTCCCCGATATATCGGAATCAGCCTTTGGATTTACAGATATTGCCGATATTTTCGTGACGTCATTGCGTATGTTGCTCGCACACGTTCTGCCTGCTAACACCGCCTCCCATGCCTGCGCGGCCCATACGTGACTCCATTTCACTGCGTGCTGCACACATTCTCTGCCTTAAGAGCGCCTCCCACACATCAGACAGCCTCATGTACAGCCAGCTGCAGTCCGGTCACAGTGCCAGCCATCCATAGGTACTGGCCTCTGCCACCCACCACAGGGTGCCAGCCACCTGCCATCAGACCTACAACAGGCATCCAGCCACCCAGCCCACAACAGGGTTCCAGCGAGCAAGCAAACCAGCCACCCAGATGACACCAAGCCAGCCACCCACCACCATGACCAGTGACCACACAGTGTTCCAACAAGCCAGCCACCCACAACAGGCCAGGATGAGTGACACCAAGCCAGCCACCCACACAACAGGGTGACCCCAAGCCAGCCACCCCACTGCAGTGTTTCATCAAGCCACCTGTCCACCACAGTGTTCCAGCAAGCAAGCCACCCACAACAGGGTGACACCGAGCCAGCCAGCCAGCCACCCACCACAGTGTTCCAGCAAGCCAACCATTCATAACAGGGTGACACAAAGCCAGCAGGCCAGCCACCCACCACAGTGTTCCTGCAAGCCAGATACCCAGAAGAGGGTGACACCAAGCCAGTCAGCCACCCACCACTGTGTTCCTGCAAGCCAGCTACCCGTAACAGGGTGACACCAACCCAGCCAGCCACCACAGTGTTCCTGCAAGTCAGCCAGCTACCACAGTGTTCCTGCAAGCCAGCCAGCAAGCCACCAATAACAGGGTGACAACAAGCCAGCCAGCCTTCAGTGTTCTTGCAAGCCAGCCACCCATAACAGGGTGACACAAAGCCAGCAGGCCAGCCACCCACCACAGTGTTCCTGCAAGCCAGATACCCAGAAGAGGGTGACACCAAGCCAGCCAGCCACCCACCACAGTGTTCCAGCAAGCCAACCATTCATAACAGGGTGACACAAAGCCAGCAGGCCAGCCACCCACCACAGTGTTCCTGCAAGCCAGCCACCCATAACAGGGTGACACCAACCCAGCCAGCCACCACAGTGTTCCTGCAAGTCAGCCAGCCATCACAGTGTTCCTGCAAGCCAGCCAGCAAGCCACCAATAACAGGGTGACACCAAGCCAGCCAGCCATCAGTGTTCTTGCAAGCCAGCCACCCATAACAGGGTGACACCAAGCCAGCCAGCCACCAGTGTTCCGGCAAGCAAGCCACCTACAACAGGGTGACATCAAGCCACCCACACTGCCAGGCATCAGCCACCAACCCACACAAAACAAAAAAGAGGAGGAAGAGGGGTCTCCTCAAAGGAGAGGTCAACTAGGGACACAAGGGTGTTCTGAGAAAAAAACACTTTACTGAAATATGTGGATTGACAGACTCCCAAGACAAAAAATACAAACTCCTGTAAAAAACATTAAAAACAAAAACAGGGAATGGCTGCAGCGACAAAATTCTTTAGCTTATGAGGATATGAGTCAGGTATAATTGAATGGAGCCCCAAAAATGGGGGTTAAACACAGTCCCTCATAAGTGATATACTGCACAAGACCTTTGTTGTTGAACAGAAGGGATCCCTAAAGCTTCCAGGATCAATCCAAATAAAACTGTATATAGGTATCTTCCTATTGTTTGCTGGGTATATATTAACACCAGAACCTGGAGCCGGCAGTCCAGTAAGTATGGAGACAAACAGTCCAATAGAGTGGAGGCTGTGTTGGTTAATTACTTGCCAAGTATAGCAGCAGATACTGTACAGTTCGTGTAGAGAAACAAATACCTTTTTCTGCAGGACAGTTCAGTCCTTCTGGTATTGCTGTAGTGGGATCCTGGTGTTCGGCGCTGATCAGCAATAATCCGGCGTCCTTGCCCTGCTTAGAGACTCCTTGCCGCCTCCTTCGCTCCGCCGAGCCTTTCCTTTTTCTTTCTCTTTTGTTCTGGTTGACTCAATATTCTAGAGCTTTATTGATCACTGTATGTGATCTGATAATCTCAGGGCTCAACCAATTCCCCCCCCCCCCTCCACTTTTTTCATTGGTAAAAAAGAAAAGGAGAGGAATAATTATTCATTTATTATAGGGTAAACAGGTGAATTAATAATAAGAGTATACACCCTATATATTATAATGTAGGAAAGTTTTGACCACTTCCTTTACCACTATTACCTTCTTGAGCTCCACTATGTGTTGGTATACTCTGTTTGCCAATACGCTACTGCAGTACATTTGATTTTTGTTCATAGCTTACTACTTCTGGACACTGGCTGAGCCGGAATGGTTCATGGAAGTAATAGGTATTAGTGTACACCCTATATAACCGATGTGTGGGGGAATATCAACCTGCCTACTTTACTACCAGGATTTTCCAGAGTTTCACTATGTGCCTTTCTACTCTTTTTCTACTAATACCTATTTGTAGCACATATGACCTCTGGCCATGATTTCCTTTATTGGATATTGGTTGAACCTTGATTGTCCATGCTCTATACTGATTCATTTTTTATAAAAAGGAAATGAAGAGAAATAATCTTGGAAATTGTAGAAATATTTTATTGCCTCTTGTTTTGCACTCTTGGTGATAATGGGGCTTCTTTTGGGCCCCTGGTTAGGAATCCTTGTCTAAGATGTGGCCACAGACATATGATTCTCCTGTATGCAATTTTAAAAGATTTTCTGTTTGATGTGCCTTGATCTGAATGCTGAGGAGTGATCTGCTTTATGAGGGCATCCTGTGGCCAATTGATGGTAATGCAGTATCAACTTACCCAAAAATCCAAAGGTGTATCCAATAAATGGCCTATATATAGAGAGGTATCAGAGAATACTCCCATAGCTCTGATGAAACCAGAGCCCATTGGCTGGTGAAATGCGTCAGTCCGCATCATTTAAAATCGCACCAATGGGGGATCCCGGCGCAAGTAAGCCTATCTGCAGTGGAGAGAGCAAGCACGGAGATCGCGCTGCAGTGACAGCTTGCCGATTGCCCCTCCCATACAGGCTCGGCAGATCGAAGGCGGCGGAAAGGAGCCTCCAAGCAGGGCAAGGATGCTGGATGATAGCTGATCTGCGCTGAACACCCGGATACCACTACAGCAATACCAGAAGGACAGAACTGTCCTGCAGAAAAAGGAGGTAACTGATAACCAGCCATTTACAATGGTTTCTGACCCAGGATTTAAGCAGTTGATGTCCATACATGAGCCAAGCTACACACTGAAGAAGTGAGCAGTATTATCAAACCGAAATGCTGGCAACGCTTCACCAAAAGATCTTTGATAAAGTAAAGGCTATGCTGCAACCAGAGAATGCTGGCAACTCACTCTCATTCACGGCAGACTGCGACTGCTGGTCAAAAACAGAGTCAGAATCACTAATGATTATTACATGCCACTTCATTGACAGCGGATGGACAAAAAGGCAATTGGTGTGGACTACAAAAGTGATGAAAGGATCCCACACTGAGTACAGCAGAGAAATGTTTCTAGGCATGCTTGAAGAATGGGGAATCAACAAAGATCGAGTGATGCTTGTGCAACTTTGAGACAGTGGAGCAAGCATGCGGAAAGGAATGAGGCTTGCTGATATGTCAGACCTCTGTGTCATGGCACACAACCCCCCTCCAACTTTCAAAGGATGGTCTGTCAAGCCAAAGAGCTCTGATTGATATACGTTTTGAAAAGCATGAAGAGATTAAAGATGTTATGCTTGCAAGTCTTTTGAATCCTCGCTACAAGAACCATGCTTTCTCTTCTGATGATGTATTGGCTAAGGCGAAACAACGGATGACAGAAGATATTCAACAGGAGGTGCAGGTGCCAAAAAGACAAGTCCAGAACACTATTTTTATGAAAAGCAGCATGCAGCAAAAACAGAAAAATGTCCAAAAATATGTCAACGAACAGAAGAGAATCTTCTTCATCATGGTCGAATTCATCAGGACATTTTCAGTGTTTTATTGGTGCCACATGGAGGATTAAATTTCTTCTGAATCTGCAACTATGAGCCTGGATGATGAACTTCATCTCGATTTGAAAGAAGCAATAATTGACAGAAGAAGTCATCCTCTTCAGTGGTGGAGAGAAAATGAGGCACGCTACACAAGACTTCTCCCTTATGATAGAAGATACTTCTCTCTCTCTCTCTCTCTCTGCTTCTCTGTCCTCCACACCTCCTAAGCATGTTTATTAAGTGGCAGCATTGTATGAACAAAACAGAAGACCTTTAACAGGTCACCATGGACATGCTGAAATGTTCTGCTTTCTGCATTATAATATTGTTCTACTTAACTGGGAGTATTGAAAAGAGTAGTGTCCACTCAAATCCACTGTGTAGCTGTTGCCTAGCTTTTTTTCTAGCAGTTTTGCACTGACTGCAGTAAATCATTGCAGTAGTCCCCTTACTCCAGCCCAACTCCAATCCACTGTCGTCTAGTTTTTTCTAGCAGTTTTGCGCTGACTAAAGTAGTTGCAGTGAGTGCCCTACTGCAGAGGTAGTCCACTGACGCCAATCCAATCCACTATCTAGCAGCAGCCTAGCTTTTTTCTAGCAGTTTAGCACTGACTGCAGTATTTGCCGTGAGTACCATACTGCAGAGGTAGTCCACTGACTCCAATCCACTGTGTAGCTGTTGCCTAGCTTTTTTCTAGCAGTTTTGCACTGACTGCTGTACTTGCAGTGAGAGCCCTACTGCAGAGGTAGTCCACTGAGTGATTCCAATCCACTGCCTAGCTGTTGCCTAGTTTTTTTTTTCTCCCCTCACACAGGTGCGCAATAAACAAAAACCCAGAGGTGATCAAATACTTCCAAAAGAAATCTATTTGGAACAGCGTCGCACGACTTTTTTGGCAGAGCTTGAAAAAGGATACTTGGGGATATATATACCTACAAGTGACCCAAGAACTGACCTACTGTGGGGGGGAAGGAGGGAGTCATTAAAGGGACATATGCTTCAGCGTGGCATACATCTGGTAAGAGGCTATTTAAATATCTCTTCCATGAGGTGTGGAGAAGCGCACTATTCCTCTCACCACACAGGGAGTCATTCTTGGGGTGGCTGTTTTTTCCCTATATTCCTACCTGCTGGTAAGAAGTAAATCCTGAAGGTGGCGGGATTCATGAAATAGAAACTAGACACGTGGTTGGTTGGAACACTCACCTTAATTTCATTTATTTCATCACTTGAAGTTGTCCACGTTTTTGTTCGTTTACCATTTTGGAGTTTCTGGACTTTAATTTTTGAGACACCCCTCACTGGATCTTCTGCACACCCCTTTGGGGGTATTGCACATTTATATTCCTTAATTTTCAGTGGAAATATTAGAGACATAAATTTTTTGTTTAATTGTGTCTTCAGTATATATGGTTTTACCACACCCCAGTGGGGTATTTCACGGTCAAACTTGTTTGTGGGAAACATCAATGTCACATAATTTGTCATATTGTACCATTAGCATTAGATGTGGTCATATTTGTGGTCTTTATCACACCGGAGTAACAATTGTTATTTAGCGCACCAGACTATTTTATTATATTCACATTTCCAAACTAGGTATTTGGATCTTTGGTTGCAGCTTTATTTTACTTTTATTTTATCAGCGCACCCTTTTTCACTTTTAATGTGTAGCTGTTGACTTGCTCTTTTTCTAGCACTTTTGCACTGCAGTCGTTGCAGTGAGTGCCTTACTGCAGAGGCAGTCCTCCACTGACTCCAGTCCAATCCACTGTGTATGTATTTCTATTGTGTAGCTGTTGTTGCCTAGCTTTTTTTCTAGCAGTTTTGCACTGACTGCTGCAGTTGCAGTGAGTGCCATACTGCAGAGGTAGTTCACTGACTCCAGTCCAATCCACTGTGTAGCTGTTGCCTATCTTATTTTCTAGCAGTTTTGAACTGACTGCACTGCTGTAGTGAATTAAAAATATTGCAGTGAGTGAGTCCACTACTGCAGCACTTTATTATGCATTAATGCACAATCAGATTATAGGAAAAGTGCAGGGACATTTGCATTTCACATCAGTTTTCATGCAGTTAAGAAGTGAATAATGTTAAAAATGTTAATAAAAATGGATTTTTGTTAAATCTTACCGTAAAATCCTTTTCTCTTAGCTCATTGACAGACGTAGTCCTCGGTGATACAGCACCTTCGGGTTATGTTGCCTCCACAGGAGCAGGACTAGACAGGAAATTAAAATGCTCTGGCCACACCCTAGGGGCAGTCCCAGAGGGTATATCCTCTCTCTCTCTGCCTCAGCAAAACAGTTATGTCAAAAAGCAGTCTTTAGAGATTTTAACCCAACCCAACTCCAAAACAGAGGGGCGGGGACTACGTCTGTCAATGAGCTAAGAGAAAAGGATTTTACGGTAAGATTTTACAAAAATCCATTTTTCTCTATCGCTCATTGACAGACGTAGTCCTCGGTGATACAGCACCTTCGGGACGTCCCAGAGCAGTATCACAAATGAGGGGTGGGAAAATGGAAATCAAATCCCAATCTAGAAGGCCCAACCGGTGCCAACTAGAAGTTTACAATGCTCATCCTTAATGATGAGACTCAACAAAAAAGAAATTTTTCAAACAGAAAAAAACTCTCGAGGTAGACCACCGGTCTCCTCAAATTGCGGCCTGCAAAACCTTGCGGCCAAATGAGGCATCCGCCGATGCCGTCACATCAATTTTATAGAATTTTGTAAAGGTATGTACCGACGACCAGGTGGCCGCCTTACATACCTGGACCACTGACGCCTGATGGCGAAAGGCCCAGGAAGTACTGAGCGCTCGAGTGGAGTGCGCCCTAACAGGGAACGGAGGACTCTGACCCTTAATAGAATAAGCCTGTACCACCGTCTGTCTAATCCATTTGGCAATGGTCGCGGCAGATGCAGGCAAACCCTTTCTGGGGCCATCCGTGATCACAAAAAGTGAATCCGTCTTACGTAATGATTCCGTAGCTTTCAGGTATACTCTGATTGCCCGAACCACATCCAAGGAATGCAACGCATGTTCCCGATGATGCTTGGGCTGAGGACACAAGGAAGGTAGTACAATATCTTCATTCAGATGAAAATCTGAAACCACCTTAGGAAGAAAGGATGGCTTAGGATGAAGTACTACCTTATCCCTATGAATCACTAGGTATGGGGACTGGCATGATAATGCAGCCAGTTCTGACACCCTGCGAGCAGAAGTGATAGCCACCAAGAAGGCCACCTTCTGGGATAAAGTAAACAAGGGAATATCCCTGATGTTTTCAAAGGGAGGTTCCTGTAGAACCGACAAAACTAAATTAAGATCCCAGGGCGGTAAGGGCGCGCGGACTGGTGGAGCCAGGTGCCGCACCCCCTGGATGAAATTCCGCACCAAGGACTTGGTAGCTAAAGGTTTCTGAAAGAAGATTGCTAATGCTGAAACTTGACCCTTGATGGTGCTCAAGGCTAGCTTCTGCTCAACCCCTTGTTGCAAAAAAGCCAATATTCGAGTCACCGAATAGGTACGTGGAGGAAATCCTAAAGATTCGCACCACGCAATATAAGTCTTCCATGTGTGATAATAGACCTTGCTGGAAGTCGCTTTCCTTGCTTTAATAAGGGTAGGAATGACTGAAGCTGACAAACCTCTGTCCTTCAGTACTTGGGTCTCAATGGCCAGGCCATTAAAACCAGCGACTGTAAAGCACGATGGTAAATTGGTCCTTGAGACCACAGACACTCCCTGAGACGAAGTTCCCACGGAACGTCTGCGACTAGCCTGTCCAAGTCGGCCAGGCCGGTTTGACGAGGCCAGCCTAGAATTTCTAGGACCACTGGTGCTGACTGGATCTGAACCAGGCGTCCCTAGAGCTATCTGGCCCCGACCATCCGAGAAAGTCTGGTCGTTTTCTGTTCCCACACATGTATCAGATACCTGATTGCTATCAGGAAGGGTGATCTTTTCTGGTTGAACCTCAGGGACCGAAGTCACCCGGCTAGAGGCTTCTTGGCCTGTCTGGTCAACCAGATCCGATTCCTGTGGGGAATTGAGACTAATCTTAGGAAAAGGTAAAGGAAAAGATCTATTCAGGGAACGGTGACTACCGCTCCCTGTAGTACTTAAATGTTGGAAGGGAAGAATCGCACCGGTAGTAGTAGTTGATGCTCGATCTAATGTCCTGAATACCGGTGAAAACGTCCCCCCACCCTCAAACCGGGTGGGGGCGCACCTTCAGGCTGTGTACTCCTTTGCTTCGGGTTTGGCTGAGTTGGTCCTCTGTTTGTCCGACCAGCCTTTCTTGAACCCTCCTGGAGGAGTCTTGCCTTTCCCGCTTGTTCCAGCCGGGCGTGCGAACCCTTTATGGGCGGTAAAGAAAGGTCCTCGCTTGTTGCGAGGTCCCTTAGCTTTAGCAGCCTGTGGCAAAAAAGTGCTCTTGCCCCCAGTGGCATCCTTAATGATTTCATCTGGTGTGGCCCCAAATAGACGATTCCCCTGAAAGGGGAGATTCGTCAAGGTCTTTTTGGAACCTAGGTCAGCTGACCAGCATTTTAACCACAGCACACGTCTGAGGATTACCGCTGACATAGATGCATGCCCTAATAGGGGAGTAGTGTCCAAGGCTGCGTCACAGATAAACTGTAGCCCTTGTATAATCTGTTCCATCAAATCAGATGTTTCCTGGGGAATATCTTTTCCCCTAAGGTCTTGGCGTACCAATCTCGCCCATTCCGTAAGTGTCTGGGAAACTAGACCAATAACAATTACTGGTCTAAATGCTGACCCTATCAGAGAGAAGATAGTGCGGGACTCTGCTTCCATCTTCCGATCCACCGGATCCTTAAAGGACGAAGTGTCCTCCACTGGGATAACCGTGGCTTTATTCAGCCTGGAAATAGGTGGATCCACCACTGGTGGTACCGTCCATTTCTTAATGAAGGATTCCTCAAATGGATAGCGTCTAGCAATACGCTTGGAAATCGTAAAGGTACGCTTAGAATGCTCCCATTCTCCTTTAATTTTATTACCAAAACACTTAGGTACAGGAAAAACCTTCACCGTTTTGATGGGCTTGTTAGTACCAAAGGGAATCTCTGTTTCAGTTGCCTCTGCCGGTAAAACCTCAAGTCTTAAGGTTTCCCGCACTGCCACAACTAGTGCGTCCACCAATGCTTCTTCCTGAATTATAGCGGGAGAAGGAACGTCCTCCTCACTGTCTGAGGGAGCTTTACCTGAGGTAACAGCCCTTGCAGAGGGACCTGCAGCTGCAGTGACCATCTCTGAATCTGAGTCAGAGGTGTCAGATAATATAGGGGTAGGCGGGGGTCGCTTCCTTGACCCCCGTCCCTGACAGGCTGCCTCCACCCGAGCCACCAAAGACTCCAAAACTGCTGTAAATGCATGCATACTCTGTGCACCGGCAGGTCCCGTGGCCCCCTCGAGGGAAACAGGTGGGGGAATTTGTGTGGCAGGGTCCATGATTATTCCAGTAACTTCCCGGATAATACAATTCAATTAAATAAAAAAACTTTTTTTTTTTTTTTTCAGACCCTCAGCGCCACAAAAGCCCCTTAGTGTTACCTGCTAGGGATCCCTATCGATCGAGAGAGATAGACCCCCAGGCTCACCACTTGATGCTCAGAGTTTAACTGCAACAGGTTACAGCGCTGTCTTGACAAACAGGAAGTCTTTTGGCTGGCTGCCCAGGAAGAAAGGAGGCGGCTCCGCCCCTCTGCACGCCTTCCGGCGCCTCCCCTAGCTCCACGAGGTGTTTGGATCACCTCAAACATGGCCGCCCCCATGCTGGAGACACGAGGCTACGCCAAAATGGCGGCTCGTACAATCCAGCAAAAAAAATGGCGGCGGCCTGTACCGAATAGCGGTGTGCTGCAGGGCACACAACACTATCTCTGCATGGGGATTTATGGCGTGGTTGGCGGTACCGGCCCTGGCGGACCTCATGGCCGTTCGGAAGGCCTGCTATAGCTGGAGATTTGACTAGGAAGGCAGTCTACATGTCCGTGGCTTCTGACTGGTAGGTACCTTATTCTTATCACAGTAAGATTCCCAGACTGCCACTGATTACAATCTTTTAAACATGTATACAATTAGATTGTTAGCTCCCAAACCAAGCCTCCTGGCTTTTTGCACATAAAATCACACTCAAAGTAGGGGGATCTGTGCCATGTTATAGGATAGAGGGGGACTCTATCTTACCATACAGAGAGGGGCCCGCGTTCACCACAAGACCCGTCAGGGGGAAAAGGGGGAACATACTACTCACCATACCGGAACCAGGCGGGCACCAACTCTTGACAGTACCCCTCTCCACCGGGGCGGGAGGGCTGTCGACCAATACGGACGCCGTGACTCATGGTCTTTGGCGTTTCAGCGAGACGTTTAACTCGCGGGGTCAGTCCCTTAATGGGACTTTGTCGCGGCCGACCCAGCGCGGAGCTATGGCCTGCACGCACTCGTAGGCTGAACTGGGGTGACCACCGGATCTCAACATCCAGCCCGTCGCCCAGTTCAGCTTTCTTGCTTGAAGATCTCACAGGAACACTGGAGAAAAAAGCTGTCTAAAAAATCTTTTTAAGAAAAAAATCTTGCCAGGACCGAAGATCCCAGCAAGGTATCTAGGTCCTTACTCCTAACTATACAGAAAATAACTGTTTTGCTGAGGCAGAGAGAGGATATACCCTCTGGGACTGCCCCTAGGGTGTGGCCAGAGCATTTTAATTTCCTGTCTAGTCCTGCTCCTGTGGAGGCAACATAACCCGAAGGTGCTGTATCACCGAGGACTACGTCTGTCAATGAGCGATAGAGAAATAAAGATTAACATGTTTATTAAAGAGATTTGTGTGGAAATTTGTGTTTTTTTGCAAACTTTTACATGTGTGAAAATATTGACAAATACGCGATCTGCAAAATATCAGTATCCGCAACGAAAAACCGATATTGGTCGATCACTAATATTATATATATATATAAATATATACACACACACACACACTGCTCAAAAAATTAAAGAAACACTTTAAAAACACAACAGATCTCAAAAGGGAAAAATATCATGCTGTAAATCTATAACAATATGGACTGTGTAATGTGTTAGAAACTAAAGGATGCCACATAGTTTAATGAAAATAAGAATTATCAACCTACAGAAGGCTGAATTCAAAGACACCTCAAAAATCAAGGTGAACAAATGATGCAGCAGGCTAGTCCATTATGCTGAAATTTCACTGCAGCAAGCAACTCAAAATGGTACTCAGTAGTTTGTATGGCACCCGCGTGCTTATATGCATGCCTGACAATGTCAGGGCATGCTCCTTTTGAGACGGATACTGTCCTGGGGTATTTCCATCCAGATCTGGACCAGGGCATCATTGAGCTCCTGAACAGACTGAGGTGCACCCTGGTGGCGTCAGACAGACCAGAACATAATGAGCCAGAGGTGTTCTATTAGATTTAGGTCAGGCAAGCGGGGGGGCCACTCAATGGTAGAAATTTCTTCATCCTCCAGGAACTGGCTGCATATGCTCCCCACACGAGGCCAGCCATTGTTGTGCACCAGGAGGAACCCAGGACCCACTGCACAAGCGTAGATCTGACAACGGAACCAAAGATTTAATCCCAATACCTAATGGCAGTCAGGGTGCCATTGTCTAGCCTGTAGAGGTCTATGGGTCCCTTCAAGGATATTCCTCCCCATACCATCACTGACCCACCACCAAACCAGTCATGCTGAACAATGTTACAGGTAGCATAACGTTCTCCGCGGCTTCTCTAGACCCTTTCATGTCTGACATGTGCTCAGGGTGAACCTGCTCTCATCTGTGAAAAGCACAGGGCGCCAGTGGCGAACCCACCAATTCTGGTGTTAAAAGACAAATGCTAACCAAGCTCCACAGAGCCGGGCAGTAAGCACAGGGCCCACTAGAGGATGTTGGGCCCTCAGGCCACATTAAAGAAGTCTGTTTCTGATTGTTTGGTCAGAGACAATCACACCAGTGGTCTGCTTGAGGTCATTTTCTAGGGCTCTGGCAGTGCTCATCCTGTTCCTCCTTGCACAAAGGAGCAGATAACACTCCTGCTGATGGGTTAAGGACCATCTTTGGCCTTGTCCAGCTCTCCTAGAGTAACTGCCTGTCTCATGGAACTCCTCCATACTTGAGACTGTGGTGGGAGACACAGCAAATCTTCTGGCAATGACACGTATTGATGTGCCATCCTGGAGAAGTTGGAATGCCTGTGCAACCTCTATAAGGTCCAGGTATTGCCTCATGCTAGCAGTAGCGACACAGACCCTAGCCAAAAGCAAAACTAGTGAAAAACAGACAGAAAAGAGGAATAGGGAAAAATATTTCAGTGGCCTACACCTGTAAAACCCTTCTGTTGATGGGGTTGTTGCCCATTTAGTGCCCCTGTTGTACATTTCAATAACACCAAAGCAGCTGAAACTAACAGCCACCTCTGCTACTTAACTGACCAGATCAATATCCCAGGAGATTGACTTGATGCTATACTCTAATTAAAAAGTGTTCCTTTTTTGAGCTATATATACACACACATAAATACACACACACACACACAAACACACACACACACACACACACACACACACACACACACACACACTGCATTGAAAAAGCATTCACCTCCCTTGACCTTTTACCCATTTGTCTGTCTGTTTCCATCCGATGCCTTCTGATCGGATCCATGGGATGGATAGAAAATAGAACCACCATCCATCTTTTTTTGACGGACGGGATCAGATGGCGGCAGATTACCGCTCCATAGAAGAAACTGAAGGGTCCAATCAGGTCTGCCTGAAAAACTGACAGGCGGACCTGATTAGACAACCCGTGTGAAAGGGGCCTTCGGCTGTGGCATGGCGATGAGGAAAAAAAAAAAAATATATATATATATATATATATATATATATATATATATATATATATATATTTTTTTTTTTTTAAATAATTTAAATAATAAATAATAACCACACTCCCTGTCCACTTACCTTTAAAGCAAAGGTAAGTGGACTGGGAGATGAAGCCTGCAAAAACTTCCGTCTCATCTCCTCTTGGGAAGGAGATGGGCAGGCATTGAGGACAGGCAGGGGCAACAGAGCCATTAGTGACTGCTTCTCAAACTCAAGGCCACCACAAGAGGGCGCCAGTTCCCCGTTCTCTCACTGAAGGCCGAAAAACCGCGGCTTAAAATATCGGATGGCGCGTTAGTCCGTGCACTCGGGGAGTGGGTGGGGGGCGCAAAAGGGACAGGACACCTCCTGCAGTGCACCCCAGGCGCCAGGTCGCTAACTCGAGTCGCCAATGCGACCTGGCGCCCGGGTTTTGTCGAGCCCTGATGTGATGGATCAGAACACAATAGAAAAATTTAAATTTTAGTGTAAAATTACACCTGAACAATTGCGCACAGGATAAAAATTGTTCGAATGATAATAATGTGAAAAAATATCAACGTAAATTTAACGTGATTGCATAGAAAGAATTAATAAATATCAACGTGATTGCATAAATATTAGACCGTGGTTACAAAAAATGTGAATAGATGAATAAAAATCAATTTTATATATGTTAAAATTAAAGTAGAATAAATGTATTAATTGTAAATGACGTATATTGAGCCGCCCGTCAGGACAACAATAAAGTTGATAACTACTGTGACGGTACTAACCGTTACTATAAGTGAAAGACTGATATTTAATGGTTTGGATTGCTTCAATATTTGTCAGCAATATCTTCATATAGAAATATGAAGATTTAATACCATCTTACACAGAGTATTCCATGCTAGGCTGTGAGAGAGACACACAGACTGTCATTTGCAGACTTCCCTATTGTTTGTGTATTGGGAGGGAATGTGTATTGTGTTAAAGTTTACCTGTCTCATTGTTAAATGTTAATGATCTCACATTGTTCTGTTAAGATGGCTAGATAATTCGTTTAGTTCCTGTATACACTTTCATCTGCATATGCTTCTGTAATCAGGCAGAGGGGAGGGATTGTGTACACTGTATGGGAATGAAAAACTCTGTTTTCATTGGATTGTGAATGTCATGTCCAGTTCTCCACAAGGTCCACCTGGGCGGTAACCTTGTCGGGGAAAAACTGTATAAAAATGGATTTTTGTAAAATCTTACCGTAAAATCCTTTTCTCTTAGCTCATTGACAGACGTAGTCCTCGGTGATACAGCACCTTCGGGTTATGTTGCCTCCACAGGAGTAGGACTAGACAGGAAATAAAATGCTCTGGCCACACCCTAGGGGCAGTCCCCGAGGGTATATCCTCTCTCTCTCTCTCTGCCACAGCAAATCAGTTATGTCACAAAAGCAGTGTTTAGAGAATTTAACCCAACCCAACTCAAAAACAGAGGGGCGGGTACTACGTCTGTCAATGAGCTAAGAGAAAAGGATTTTACGGTAAGATTTTACAAAAATCCATTTTTCTCTATCGCTCATTGACAGACGTAGTCCTCGGTGATACAGCACCTTCGGGAAGTCCCAGAGCAGTAAATGAGGGGTGGGAAAATGGAAATCAAATCCAAATCTAGAAGGCCCAACCGGTGCCAACTAGAAATTTACAATGCTCATCCTTAATGATGAGACTCAACAAAAAAAATTTTCAACAGAAAAAAACCCTCGAGGTAGACCACCGGTCTCCTCAAATTGCGGCCTGCAGCACTTTGCGGCCAAAAGAGGCATCCGCCGATGCCATCACTTCAATTTTATAAAATTTTGTAAAGGTATGTACAAACGACCAGGTGGCCGCCTTACATACCTGGACCACTGACGCCTGATGGCGAAAGGCCCAGGAAGTACTGAGCGCTCGAGTGGAGTGCGCCCTAACAGGGAACGGAGGACTCCGACCCTTAATAGAATAAGCCTGTACCACCGTCTGTCTAATCCATTTGGCAATAGTCGCGGCAGATGCAGGCAACCCCTTTCTGGGGCCATCCGTGATCACAAAAAGTGAATCCGTCTTACGGAATGATTCCGTAGCTTTCAGGTATACCCTGATTGCCCGAACCACATCCAAGGAATGCAACGCATGTTCCCGATGATGATTGGGCTGAGGACACAAGGAAGGTAGTACAATATCTTCATTCAGATGAAAATCTGAAACCACCTTAGGAAGAAAAGATGGCTTAGGATGAAGTACTACCTTATCCCTATGAATCACTAGGTATGGGGACTGGCATGATAATGCAGCCAGTTCTGACACCCTGCGAGCAGAAGTGATGGCCACCTTCTGGGATAAAGTAAGCAAGGGAATCTCCCTGATGTTTTCAAAGGGAGGTTTCTGTAGAACCGACAAAACTAAATTAAGATCCCAGGGCGGTAAGGGCGCGCGGACTGGTGGAGCCAGGTGCCGCACCCCCTGGATGAAATTCCGCACCAAGGACTTGGTAGCTAAAGGTTTCTGAAAGAAGATTGCTAATGCTGAAACTTGACCCTTGATGGTGCTCAAGGCTAGTTTCTGCTCAACCCCTTTTTGCAAAAAGGCCAATATTCGAGTCACCGAATAGGTACGTGGAGGAAATCCTAAAGATTCGCACCACGCAATATAAGTCTTCCATGTGTGATAATAGACCTTGCTGGAAGTCGCTTTCCTTGCTTTAATAAGGGTAGGAATGACTGAAGCTGACAACCCTCTGTCCTTCAGTACTTGGGTCTCAATGGCCAGGCCATTAAAACCAGCGACTGTAAAGCACGATGGTAGATTGGTCCTTGAGACCGCAGATACTCCCTGAGACGAAGTTCCCACGGAACGTCCGCGACTAGCAAGTCCAAGTCGGCCAGGCCGGCTTGACGAGGCCAGCCTAGAATTTCTAGGACCACTGGCGCTGACTGGATCTGAACCAGGTGTCCCTAGAGCTATCTGGCCCCGACCATCCGAGAAAGTCTGGTCGTTTTCTGTTCCCACACATTTATCAGATACCTGATTCCTATCAAGAACGGTGATCTTTTCTGGTTGAACCTCAGGGACCGAAGTCACCCGGCTAGAGGCTTCTTGGTCTGTCTGGTCAACCAGATCCGATTCCTGTGGGGAATAGAGACTAATCTTAGGAAAAGGTAAAGGAAAAGATCTATTCAGGGAACGGTGACTACCGCTCCCAGTAGTACTTAAATGTTGGAAGGGAAGAATCGCACCGGTAGTAGTAGTCGATGCTCGATCTAATGTCCTGAATACCGGTGAAAACGTCCCCCCACCCTCAACCCGGGTGGGGGCGCACCTTCAGGCTGTGTAATCCTTTGCTTCGGGTTTGGCTGAGTCGGTCCTCTGTTTGTCCGACCAGCCTTTCTTGAACCCTCCTGGAGGAGTCTTGCCTTTCCCGCTTGTTCCAGCCGGGCGTACGAACCCTTTATGGGCGGTAAAGAAAGGTCCTCGCTTGTTGCGAGGTCCCTTAGCTTTTGCAGCCTGTGGCAAGAAAGTGCTCTTGCCCCCAGTGGCGTCCTTAATAATTTCATCTAGGGTGGCCCCAAATAGGCGATTCCCCTGAAAGGGGAGATTCGTCAAGGTCTTTTTGGAACCTAGGTCAGCTGACCAGCATTTTAACCACAGCACACGTCTGAGGATTACCGCTGACATAGATGCATGCCCTAATAGGGGGGTAGCATCCAAGGCTGCGTCACAGACAAACTGTAGCCCTTGTATATTCTGTTCCATCAAATCAGATGTTCCCTGGGGGATATCCTTTCCCCTTAGGTCTTGGCGTACCAATCTCGCCCATTCCGTTAGTGTCTGGGAAACTAGACCAATAACAATTACTGGTCTAAATGCTGACCCTATCAGGGAGAAGATGGTGCGGGACTCCGCTTCCATTTTTCGATCCACCGGATCCTTAAAGGACGAAGTGTCCTCCACTGGGATAACCGTGGCTTTATTCAGCCTGGAAATAGGTGGATCCACCACTGGTGGTACCGTCCATTTCTTAATGATGGATTCCTCAAATGGATAGCGTCTAGCAATACGTTTGGAAATAGTAAAGGTACGCTTAGAATGCTCCCATTCTCCTTTAATTTTATTACCAAAACACTTGGGTACAGGAAAAACCTTCACCGTTTTAATGGACTTGTTAGTACCAAAGGCAATCTATGTTTCATTTGCCTCTGCCGGTGAAACCTCAAGTCTTAAGGTTTCCCGCACCGCCACAACTAGTGCGTCCACCAATGCTTCTTCCTGAATTATAGCGGGAGAAAGAACGTCCTCCTCACTGTCTGAGGGAGCTTTACCTGAGATAACAGCCCTTGCAGAGGGACCTGCAGCTGCAGTGACCATCTCTGAATCTGAGTCAGAGGTGTCAGATAATATAGGGGTAGGCGGGGGTCGCTTTCTTGACCCCCGTCCCTGACAGGCTGCCTCCACCCGAGCCACCAAAGACTCCAAAACTGCTGTAAATGCATCCATACTCTGTGCACCTGCGGGTCCCGTGGCCCCCTCGAGGGAAACAGGTGGGGGTATTTGTGTGGCAGGGTCCATGATTATTCCAGTAATTTCCCGGAAAATACAATTCCAATTTAAATAAAAAACTTTTTTTTTTTTTTTTTTTTTTCAGACCCCCAGCGCCACAAAAAGCCCCTCAGTGTTACCTGCTAGAGATCCCTATCGATCGAGAGAGAGAGAGAGAGAGAGAGAGAGACCCCCAGGCTCACCACTTGATGCTCAGAGTTCACTGCAACAGGTTACAGCGCTGTGTTCACAAACAGGAAGTCTTTTGGCTGGCTGCCCAGGAAGAAAGGAGGCGGCTCCGCCCCTCTGCACGCCTTCCGGCGCCTCCCCTAGCTCCACGAGGTGTTTGGATCACCTCAAACATGGCCGCCCCCATGCTGGAGACACGAGGCTACGCCAAAATGGCGGCCTCGTGCGATCTAGCAAACAATGGCGGCGGTTAGTACCGAATAGCGGCGTGACTGCAGAGCATCACAACTCCTTCTCTACATGGGGATTTAGCCTGGTCGGCGGTACCGGCCCTGGCGGACCGTATGGCCGTTCGGAAGGCCTGCTATCGCTGGAGACTTGACTAGGAAAGCAGTCTACATATCCGTGGCTACTGACTGGTAGGATACTTATATTATCACAGTAAGATACCCATACTGCCACTAATTACAATCTTTTTTAACATGTTTACAATTAGATTGTCAGCTCCCAAACCAAGCCTCCTGGCTTTTTGCACATAAAATCACACTCAAAGTAGGGGGATCTGTGCCATGTTATAGGATAGAGGGGAACTCATCCTTACCATACAGAGAGGGGCCCGCGTTCACCACAAGACCCGTCAGGGGAAAGGGGGAACATGCTACTCACCATACCGGAACCAGGCGGGCACCAACTCCTGACAGTACCCCTCTCCACCGGGGCGGGAGGGCTGTCGACCAATACGGACGCCGTGACTCATGGTCCTTGGCGTTTCAGCGAGACGTTTAACTCGAGGGGGTCAGTCCCTCCAGTGGGACTATGTCGCGGCCGACCCAGCGCGGAGCTATGGCCTGCACGCGTTTGTAGGCTGAACTGGGGTGACCACCGGATCTCAACATCCAGCCTGTCGCCCAGTTCAGCTTTCTTGCTTGAAGATCTCACAGGAACACTGGAGAAAAAAGCTGTCTAAAAAAATCTTAAGAAAAAAATCCTGCCAGGACCGAAGATCCCAGCAAGGTATCTAGGTCCTTACTCCTGACTAGACAGAAAAAAACTGATTTGCTGTGGCAGAGAGAGAGAGGATATACCCTCGGGGACTGCCCCTAGGGTGTGGCCAGAGCATTTTATTTCCTGTCTAGTCCTACTCCTGTGGAGGCAACATAACCCGAAGGTGCTGTATCACCGAGGACTACGTCTGTCAATGAGCGATAGAGAAAAGTCTGTTTCTTGTTCAATAAAGGAGTTAGTTGTTTCCAGTATACAAACTAAGTGTCAGGCTAGCTTTGTATGACAGCGGCTGGGATTTGATATCTATGTTCATGACTGCGAGGAAGCCGTATACTGACGGAAGTCCACAAGTACAGTGTGGATCATCGGATTCCGTTACATTGGTGGCAAGCGGTGGGATGGTGTCCTAGTGCGAGGAGAAGCAGCTCGGAGACACCAATAACGTTATGGAATTCGTGAGGTTGCGAGAGATGCAGATACAGCAAAGGGGACCAGTGTCAGAGCAGGTCCTGCTAGGATGGCATGATTCTGTGCGCTTGGATCTCTGGAAGGAAACGCTAGCCCGTGAGCAGCACCACCAGGGAAAAATCCTCCCCTCCATCCAGAAAAGGTATTGGTCGCAGTATGGATTGCGGGAGGGGTTTT
The DNA here is from genome assembly GCF_965119305.1 of Pelophylax lessonae. NCBI lineage: Eukaryota > Metazoa > Chordata > Amphibia > Anura > Ranidae > Pelophylax > Pelophylax lessonae. Next base: position 493,730,199 of record NC_138768.1, on the reverse strand, counting down.
TGGGAGACACCGCACAAGGAGCAGACAGCTGGGTTAAGCAGACTGGTCTGGGCAGAGATGCGGTTGGTAGAGAGCTATAGAGCCCTCTGGTGGCATGTATCCCAAACATGCCCTTGGATAGCGGATGACAGCCTGACAGAAGGCTTTGGCTACGGCAGCCATGGACTGTTGTTCAGGAAGCTGTCAGCGGACCCTAACTTTGGGAGCGATTTGGAGTGGTGGTTAGAGGAAATTATGGATTACAGAGAAAGGATTCTGAAAATATCAGAAGTGCTCTGGGCACTGGAAGATATGGAGTTTCTAGCCGTTCAGGAATGGGAGCTGGAGATCGCCTACAGACGACTGCTAAACTCTGCTCAGTGCAAGGGCTGGGCACCCCTTGCCTGGGAATATCCAGAAGAATTGAGCATATTGCACAGTAATGCGGATGTCTTATGGCGGATGCAGCAAGTGCTGACTCAGCTGGACGAACCCGTTTCTGCACGGACGAGCTTGGATGGATGAAGGAGCCTGTCCAGCCACTGGATAAAGGTATGGGAGAAGAGGAAGCCATCTTCATTCCACTACCACAGGGAGACAAGAGCCCTGACCCCAATGGTGCAGATGGGACCACGGTCTCTGCACCAGACCTACAGGGATGCTGGATGGAAGGTCCAGATGCCCAATCTACCCCGCAGGAATACCAGGAGGAGGAGGTAAGCGATTCTCCTCTTTACAGCAGACCCCCAACGAGGTCCTGGGGGTAGTATTCGCCAACCACAACCCAGCAGAAAAGCTGTCAACAGGGCAGAGCGCTACCAACCTCTGCCCTGCACCTGCAAAAGCTACAGAGTGTTCCAGGAAGCTGGGGAAATCGCCCCCCTGCCCCAGCAACAAGCTGATGAAGTAAGGCTTCTACACCCAGCAGAAGGGCTGGCAACAGAGCAGAGTGTGGTTGGCTTCTGCCCTCAACATACAAAAGATGGAGTTCCTGTGGGACTGCAGTCTTCACGTTTATATCCCAGGGATGCTGGACAGTCGGCCCAGATCCCCAGTTAGCCTGATGAAGTTAGCCCCACCACCCTGTCTTCTCTCCAGTGGCTGAAAGGACTCCCAGGAGAAGGGCCAGTCCACGCTTATCCCCAGCGGCGTGTATGTTCTACAAGAGAGGCAGATGTTGGCTGGGTGAGTAACGCTGTTTTCTGGACAATTTGTTTGGGGTACTGGGTGGGTGCAGACAATGGGAGGGCCCATGGAACACAGCCTACCTTAGAGAGGTTGGAAAGTTCCTATCTGAGCCTACGAGGCTCCTCTTATGTCTAAGTCACCCTGTGTCTATTAGGGACAAAGGATGCCCAAGAAGCCCAGTCTGGCCTGCCTAAACCAGACTTTCAAAGACTGATCGGCTATGAGAGCTCCATGCACCTTGCCAAGACAAACTTACAAACTATGTGGAACTTTGTCAAGGAAACTGCCGTAAAGGATTGACTCTTTGGGACTTGTTACCCGACTAACTCAGGCACAGACCAGTTGGAGATCTGGTACCTGGTTAGTCTAACATTGGGGGGAAGATTTGTGACGGTACTAACCGTCACTATGAGTGAAAGACAGATAATTAACAAAAAGGATGCACAGTGCAAATAGGGATGTAGCAAGAAATATCCAAAAGGGATATTATGTAAAGTGAATAGTGCTGAAAATATATATGATAATAAATATAAACATGCAATGGTGCAAATATGCAAAATTGCAATAAGTTTCCACAACAAATATGTGATAAAAATAAAGTGCTTCAAAAGCAAATGGAATAGTGCATAATTGCAATTCATAAAGTTTTAAATGGTGCATACAAATATTTCCTTAAAACACATCAGTTAAATAAAGTCCTAAAAAAATTCAGTACTTCAAGCAAGTTGCCAGTGAAAAAGTGCTATGTGTATGCATATAAATGAATAAACAATAAATAAATAAATGAAGTCCAAAATAAAGTTCAATCCTTTTAGCAAAAGATAAGGTGCAATGGTGTAAGGGTCCACTCCCCAAGGATACTTCCACTTACCAGACTGCCAGGACCCCTTAATGGTTTGTTTTGCTTCAATATTTGTCAGCAATATCTTCATAAAGAAATATGAAGATTTAATACCAGACTGTCATTCGCAGACTTCCCTATTGTTTGTGTATTGTGTTAAAGTTTACCTGTTTCATTGGTAACCACTTTAACACTGCTCACGTTGCTGCTGCAGCAGCGAGTCCGCTCTGGGTCTGGCGACATAGACCTACGTCGCCAGATACCTTCTCTCTGCGGCGCGCGCGGCGCCAAAGACTCGATCCCGCTGTGTTTAGACACAGCGGGAGTCGGGCCAAGGGAAAAGAGGCGGTGATCACTGCCACTCTTCCCCGATCTTCAGGGAAAGACTGAGGAGATCCGCCCGCTTGTGTAAACAAAGAGGGCGGATCCTCTCTGACAGGCAGGGACAGATCACAGGATTCAGCATAGCTAAACCTGCGATCGATCTGTGTCACACATCCCCCTCCCCCACACAGTCCGTAAGCATGAGACACACATTTAAACCCTTGATCACCAACAGTGTTAACCCCTTCCCTGCCAGTGTCATTATTTCAGTAACAGTGCATATTTATAGCACTGATTACTATAGTAATGTCACTGCTCCCCCAAAACGTGTCAAAAATGTCAGTTAGGGGTCCGATCTGTCCCCCGCAAAAAAAAAAAAAAAAAAAAAAAAATCGCAGATCGCCGCCATTACTAGTAAAAAAAAAAAAAATAAAAATAAAAATGACAAATCTTTCCCGTAGTTAGTAAACGCAATAACTTTAGCGCAAACCAATCAAAACACGATTATTGTGATTTTTTTTTTACCAAAAATATGTAGCAGAAAACAAATTGGCCTAAAATGTTAAAATTTTGATTTGTACATTTTTTTGGGGGAATGTTATATATCAGAATGGTTTTTTCAAAATTGTCGCTCTTTTTTTTTTTTCAAAAATTAAAAAAAAATAAAATCTCACAGGTGATCAAATACCACCAAAAGAAAGCTCTATTTGTGGGGAAAAAAGGACAAATTTAATTTGGGTACAACGTCGCACGACCGTGCAATTGTCCGTTAAAGTAACGCAGTGCCGAATTGCAAAATATGGGCTGGTCAGGAATGCGGTAAAATCTTCCGGTCTTAAAGTGGTTAAAAATACGCTCATTGAGAATTTTTTCGTCAAAGACATGTAGCTAAAGGCATTCTGGCCTAAATATATGACAAAAATTTAAGATATTGGATATTTTTTAACTGTCAAAGTAGAAAATGTCAATTTTTTCGCAAAATTTTTGCTTTTTTTTTATTAATATCGCAAAAAAAAAATGAAAAGCACAGAGGTGATCAAATACCACCAAAAGAAAGCTCTGTTTGTGGGGAAAAAAAGGATGTAAATTTTGTTTGGGTACAGCATTGAATGACCACGTAATTGTTAGTTAAAGTCACGCAGTGCCAAGTTAAAAAAAAAGTGGCCTGGTCATTAAGCAGGAAAATCCTCCGGTCTTAATGTGGTTAAATGTTAATAACCTCACATTGTTCTGTCCAGATGGCTAGATAATTTGTTAGTTCCTGTATACACTTTCATCTGCATATGCTTCTGTAATCAGGAAGAGGGGAGGGATTGCGTACACTGTATGGGAGTGTAAAACTCTGTTTTCATTGAATTGTGAATGTCATGTCCAGTTCTCCACAAAGTCCACCTGGGCAGTAACCTTGTCGGGTAAAACTGTATAAGTCGGTTTCTTTTTCAATAAAGAGTTCTAGTTCACCCTCAATCTAGAGTCCTGTCTCTTATTGGGGGAATATTCTACAAGGGATTGCTATGGTCTTCAATACTCCCTTGGATAATCCCTAAGCTCTTGTAAGAGCTTGTTCTTGTTCCTGCTTCACTCTCTGGGGAAAAAGAGGTTCACCCATGGGAACCTGGAGCCTTGTTTTAGGTCCAGGGTGGGTAGGAGATGGCGAGACCCTAACCAAGCTGCGGCGGTTCGTGGTTACGGTGTCTGGTGGAGTGCTTTGAGCACTCGGGAAGAACTAGAAGCATCTGTCAATGGAGGTGCCAGGTCGGGGTGCCGGTCGATCCATTACAACTACTAATTTGGCAAGAGACCGTGCTCAAATAAATTCAATAAGTAAATATCAATCCAATGTAAAAAAATATAGAATTTTTTGTAAAAACTTACCGTAAAAAAAATTTCTCGGAAGCATCTGACAGTCGCCGCCCGATGATACCTCACTCAAACCTGTGCGGCCAAAGGAAACATCCGAAGATGTCAAAACAGCAAATTTGGAAAACTGTCGAAAAAGTGCACGGACGACCAGGTCGCCACCTTGCACACCGGAGCCACAGACGCCTGATGGTGAAAAGCCCAAGAGGCACTAACACTTTGAGTAGAATGGGCCTTTACCTGGAAAGGAGGAACCAGACCTGTGATGGAAAAGGCCTGAACAAATTGTCTGTGATTCACACAGAAATGGTCGCCCGAAGGCAGCCGATCCCTTCCAAGGTCCCTCAGTAAGAAGAAATAGAAAAATCAGATTGCCGAATCGACTCCGTGGCGGACAGGTAGCATTGACCGCCCGGACCACATCCAGAGGATGCAAGGCAAACTCCTTAGGATGCTAGGATCGTGCACACAACATTTTCTACATTGAGGTGGAAAGAAAAAAAAACCACAGTGGAAAGAAAAGACTGAGTCGGTCGCAGAACTACCTTATCTCTATGAAGTACCAGATAAGAAAGGAAGGACAAGGCCGCAAATGCAGACACTCTGCGAGCCGACATGATAGCCACCGGAAAGGCAACTTTCTGTGACAACACAGACAGCGAAATCTCTTTGATGTTCTCCAAGGGAGGTTTGTTGCAAACACTGACAAAACACAATTTTGGTCCCAGGGAAGCAAGAGAGCTCTCCTCGGGGGAAAAAAATGCCGCACCTCTTGAATGAAGGTGCGGACCAAAGAAGGCGACGCCAAAGTTCGTTGAAAAAAGGACTGCCAAGGCCGACAACTGACCCTTGACCGTAGTACGCACCAGATGCTGATCCACGCCCCTCTGCAGAAAGGCCACGACCTTCGCCACCGAGAAGGAACAAGGAACATGCACTTCGCACCAATCGTTATACGCTTTCCAGGTGCGGTGAGAAAACTTCCTAAAAGTGGCTTTGCGAACCTTTACCAAGATAAGGATGACCGTCTGAGGAAGACCTCTATCCATCAGGACCTGGCCTTCAACAGCCATGCCGATCAAGCCAGAGACTGTAAAACAGAATGGAAGATCGTCTCGCAGCGGAAGCCGCCAGCGAGGCTCGACGACCATCTAAACGACGTCTGCATACCAGGACCGGCGAGGCCCGTCAGGGGCAACCAGAATTACTGACATCCGTCCGACGCCAACCTGCGGAGGAACCTGGACAACAGCTGAATCGGTGGAAAGGCATACAGTAGCAGACAACGGTGCCAAGGCACCACCAACGCGTCTGCCAGAGAAACGCGAGTCCTGGCCACGAACCTTACCACCTCTTTGTGGAGACTGGACGCAAACAAATCCACGCCCGGGGTTCCCCACCGGGCGCACAGGAGGTGAACCACCTCCGGACGTAGGGACCATTCCCCTCAGTCCAAAGTCTGGCAACTCAGATAGTCCACCTATCAGTGTTCCACACCCAGAATGAGAACGGCCGAGAACGCAGGTACATGCGATCCGGCCCAGGACAGAATCTCGGCCACTCCCTTGGCCGCCCGGGCACTCCTCGTGCCCCCTTGGTGGTTGATATAAGCCACAGCCGTGGCATTGTCCGTCTGTATCCACACCGGACACCCCTGAAGCTAAGATGACCACCGGAACAGACAAAGCTTGATCGCTCGGAGCTCCAAGACGGTGATCGGTAGCAAAGTCTCCCCCGTCGACCACGTCCCCTGGGCGCAAAGCGTGCCCAGAACTCCTCCCTCGCCCGACAAGCTGGCATCCGTAATCGTCCATAATAAAGAGTCCAGGACCATCCCTAGGTACTAAAGAGGAGTAGAGAGAGTCAGTGTTGACTTCTGAAAATTGACGGTCCACCCAAACTCCTGAAGTGTCTGAACCGGCATGGCCAGATCTTTCGCCAAGATCACACATGAGTTTGACCTCAACAAGAGGTCGTCCAGGTAACCGAGGACCGCAATGCCTCGTAAACGCAGTAAAGCTAGAACCGGAGCCAATACCTTGGTGAAAACCCTGGGAGCCGAAGCTAGATCGGAAGGCAACGACACGAACTGGTAATGCTCCCCAGCCACCGCGAAGTGGAGACATCTCTGATAACCCTTGAAAATAGCGATGTGGAGATACGCATCCCGCAAGTCGATGGATGCCAGGAAGTCCCCACCTCAACGAGGCCATCACCGACCAGATGGATTCCATCCTGAAGTTCCCGCACAAGGCGGTTCAGGGACTACAAGTCCAGAATCGGACGCACCGTGCCCTCTTTCCTGGGCACCGTGAACAGGTTGGAGTAAAAAAATGCGAAACCATTCCCGAAAGGAACGGGTACGATGACTCCTTGGGCAAGCAAAATCAAGCACAGCCCCCATAAGATCGCTGAGACGATTAGGGGACAGCTGGAGAATGGACGGGAAGAACCTGTCTGCAGGGCGAGTTCGAAACACGATCTTGTACCCTGAACGAATCAGTTTGTGAACCCACCTGTCCTGAATGCCGGACAACCAGGGTTCCTGAAAAGTATGCAGACTTCCCCCCCCCCCCCCCACCCTGACAATGGGGAGGGTGTCCCTTCAGGTAGAGGTGGACCGAACTAGACTGACCAGCTTTTGGCTAACCTGACCACGGCTTCTCGCGGCCCAACGGGAAGTCAGAAGGATTTACCCTTCTCCTGCATCCTAAAGGCACGAAAAGCAATCGTGTTGAGTCTTAAAGGAGAACCCCCTCCGCGTGCGGGGGGCTTACCCTTGGTGACCTGGGGCAGTCGAGTACTCTTACCTCCAGTGAGCCCCTTAATCAACTTATCTAAAGTTACCCCAAAAAGACGACCCCCCCCATAGAGGACCCAGACATCTTTTCGGACGCGTGGTCAACTGATCCCGCGCTAACCAGGTAATGCAGTGGATCGCAATCCCAACCGCCGACAAACGGGCGACCAACTGAGCCATGTCCAAGGCCGCGTCACACGAGGAACATCGCAGTGTGGATGAGCTCAACCAGCTGCGAAGCCCCTTGCACCATGTCGTGAGCTCCTGAGAGGCCATCACTGAGGCAAAACACAGGTTTCAACAGGGAAACCCACCACCAGATAAATGTGGACAGCAAGCGCTTCCACACGTCTATCAGCCGGATCCCTGAATACTGGGAAATCCTCTACTGGAAGCAAGGTGGACTTATTCAGCCTAGACACAGTGTGATCCCCGGCTTGGGGACACCGTCCAACGTTCGTCTACTGCCTCCAAAAAACTGAGAGCAGATGGAAAAAAACGCTTAGGCACCACCAACATGTGCTAAATGCACCACCACCTGTCATTCACAAGCTCGTGAAAATCCTCCGGGCAGGAAAAAAGCCTGACCCGACTTCTGAGGTCTGCGGAACCCGAACAAAACGGACCGCTTCCTTGACTGAGCTGGCTCATCGTTAAGATTGAGAGTTACAGTTAGGACGTCAATGAGAGCATCCATCGTAGCGCGTTCCAGCGCTACTGAGGAAGAAGATCCCCCCTCTTCTCTCTCAAAGCGGAGGACCGGGACCCCTCAGCGGGATCATCGTCCGTGGCAACCAATTCGGGCACAGAGTCAGAGGACTGGGAGGGCACAGGCCATTTTTATGAAGGAGCGTGCTGACATGAGCAGATTCACCTGGGACACCAAAGTCGCCAGAGCAGCAGATATGGGGGCCATGGGAGAGGATCAGGTGTACCCGAAGCCCCCACCAGGTCCGGGGGGAATTACCCTGGGAGTCCATTTTTGCCTTAAAATGAAAAGGGGACGCTGGCCCTTTAAATCAGCGGTACCCGCTGACCCCCCTGTGAAAACACACTAGCCACAAGTGAAAAACATTTTGGTTGAAAAATGACAAAGGGATTGGCAAAAATCACCAGCCTATCAACACATTTTTATACAGGAGAAAACTATGAAGGAGTTAGTGACCTCACATCGCTAGAGGCCCAGTCCTCGAGCCCAGACAAAAGGTGCCTATTGAAGTCAATGACAAAAGTCACAGGAAAAATGGCCGCTTGCCCTTACTAGGCATGTTGCCCACATCCAAGATGGCACCCGACCGGGAGCATGTGCAGAATCCCAATATGGCTGCTGTCCTTATACAGAGCTTAGATTCTGCCCACCATAAAACATGGCGGCTGCCCCAAACGGCGGCAAAAACAGAATTTTTGTAAAATTCCTTTCTCTGAGTCCTCTGACAGTCGCTGCCCACTCATTCAGTCTTCACCACTGGGTATTGACCTCTTATCCATAGGAGCAAGCTAGGCATAAGACTTGTTAGAAACAAAGTAATTTACATAGACACACCTATAGGGGCTGTCCCACTGGACCAATACCCCGCTATCAGCCATCCCAACTCAGTTTGGTAGCAAGCAGTTAGATCAATAAAACCCCAAAAGAGGGGCGGGGGCGGCGACTGTCAGAAGACTCGGAGAAAGGAGTTTTACGGTAAGATTTTTCAAAAATACAGTTTTCTTAAGTCCTCTGACAGTCGCCGCCCACTCATTCAGTCTTCACCAATGGGATGTCCAAAAGCAGTGTAGACATGAGGGGTGGGAAACGTAACCGTCATAAAGGCAACGCAGCACCAAAGTCAGGGAAAGGAACCTTAACAGAAAGGTAAATCCTCTGGTCAACAGAAAAGCTCAACTGGAGCAACAACCCAGGAAAGCAAATAACCAAGGGGAGAACAACCCCAACAGCCAGGGACCCACAAAACAGGGTCCCCTCAAGGTACTGCCGCACAGAGAACTTTGCGGCCAAAGGAGGCATCTGCCGATGCCAGAACATCAAGTTTGTAGAATTTGGAAAAGGTGTGCACAGACGACCAAGTCGCAGCCTCGCACACCTGGGCCACCGAAGCCAGATGCCGGAAAGAACAGGACGCACTCACCACTCTGGTGGAATGCGCCTTGACAGGGAAGGGTGGAGCCAGGTCCCTAAGCGAAGAGGCCTGTACAATTGTCTGTCTGATCCATTTAGAAATGGTTGCCGCAGACGCAGCCATACCCTTCCGAGGTCCCTCGGGAAGGACAAAAAGAGAATCCGACTTCCGAAAGGATTCAGTGGACGACAGGTAAACCCTGATCGCCCGGACAACATCCAAGGAATGCAAGGCAAACTCCTTAGGATGCTTAGGAGTTGCACACAGCGAAGGCAGAAAAATATCCTCATTAAGGTGAAAATCAGAAACCACCTTAGGAAGGAAGGACTGGTTAGGTCGCAAGACCACCTTATCCCTATGAACCACCAGGTAAGGGGAACAGCAAGGCAGGGCTGCCAATTCCGACACTCTGTGGGCAGAAGTGATCGCCACTAGAAAGGCAACCTTTTGCGACAGGATAGGCAAAGAAATCTCCCTGATGTTCTCAAAGGGAGGACGTTGCAACACGGACCCAAGGAGGTAAAGGCGCCCTCCGAGGAGGGGCCAAGTGACGCACACCTTGAACAAAGGTGCGAATCAAAGATTTGGACGACAAAGGGCGCTGAAAAAAAAGACAGCCAGTGCAGATATCTGGCCTTTAATCGTGGTCAGAGCAAGGCGCTGGTCCACACCAGTTTGCAGGAAGGCGAACACCCTCGCCACCGAGAAAGAGCGAGGAGATACGACCCTGGATTCACACCAGGCAAAATAAGCCTTCCAGGTACGGTAATAGATCTTACCAGATGAGACCTTCCCTAGCCTTGTAGGAATGACCTCCAAAGAGAGACCCCGATCTCTCAGGACTTGGCTTTCAACAGCCATGCCGTTAAAGCCAGCGACTGTAAAGCAGGATGGAATATCGGTCCCTGAGACAGTAGATCGCCTCGTAATGGAAGCCGCTATGGAGGCGGGACGGCCATTTGAATGATGTCCGCGTACCAGGACCGACACGGCCAGTCCGGGGCCACCAGAATCACCAACTTCTGTTCCGAGACCAACCTGTGAAGGAACCTGGACAACAACTGAATCGGGGGAAAGGCATACATCAGATGATACAGGTGCCAAGTCACCACCAGCGCATCCGAGGCGTCTGCCAGAGGATCGCGCGTTCGTGCCACGAACCTTCCCACCTTGTTGTTTAGCCGGGATGCAAACAGATCCACATCTGGGGATCCCCATCTCTCACACAGCATTTGAAACACCTCCGGGTGAAAGGACCATTCCCCCTGGTCCAGGGTCAGGCGGCTCAGATAATCGGCCTGTCAATTCTCCACACCTGGAATGTGAACTGCCGAAATCGCCGGGACGTGTGTCTCGGCCCAAGACAGAATGTCGGTCACTTTCCGGGCCGCCCGGGCACTCCTGGTGCCCCCTTGGTGATTGATGTAAGCCACTGCAGTGGCATTGTCCGTCTGAACCCGTACAGGGTGGCCACGAAGACGATCCGACCAATGGAGCAGGCACAGCCTGATCGCTCTCAATTCCAAGATGTTTATCGGCAGGGAGGACTCCTCCACTGACCAGGTGCCCTGGGCAGACAGGGTGCCCAGAACGCCACCCCAGCCCAACAGGCTGGCATGCGTGGTTGTCACAGTCCACAGCAATGGCTGGAAGGACTTTCCCTCCGCAACGGTCGGAGACTGGAGCCACCACAGCAGATCCATTCTGGTTTGGCGACTCAAAGATACCCTCAAGTCTAGGGACTGATGTAGCCTGTCCCATCTGGCCAGTATCTCCGCCTGAAGAGACCAAGTGTGAAACTGAGCAAATGGAATCGCCTCGAAGGCTGACACCATCAACCCCAGGGACCGCATGCAGGTCCTGAGTGGCGAGGACTCGTTGTCCCTGAGAGACCGGACCTCGTCCCGCAGGGTCCGGAGCTTGTCCTCCGGTAGAAACACCTTCGCTTGGGCGGAGTCCAGGACCATCCCCAGATAGGGGAGATGAACTAATGAACGTTGATAGTCCACCCGAACTCCTGGAGCGTCTGAACCGTAGTGGACAGATCGCGCAGCAGGCTCTGACTGGCACTCGATCTTAACAGTAGATCGTCCAGATACCCCAGAATCGCAATGCCTTTGGCCAAAACAGGAGCCAGGACTTTGGTAAACACCCTTGGAGCCGAAACGAGACCGAAAGGTGTGCCTCCGCGATAACGAATCGGAGGTACCTCTGATGACCCTCGAATATGGGGATGTGTAAATACGCATCCTTGAGGTCAATAGAAGCCAGGAAATCTCCTGGGCTCAAGGAGGCTACTACCGATCGGAGAGATTCCATGTGGAATTTTTGAACGCGCACAAAGAGGTCCAGAGCTTTCAAGTCCAGAATTGGACGCACCTTGACCTCCTTTCCGGGCACAGTGAACAGGTTCGAGGAAAACCCCCGAAATCTGTCCCAATGTGGCACCGGGACGATCACCCACTGGGCGAGAAGATCCTGAACCGCCTAAAGATCCTGTAAATGATCTGGGGTCAAATGAAGATTTGAGGGAAAGAACCTGCCGCGAAAGGAATTCGATCTTGTAACCCAATCAAATGATTTCCTGAACCCACCTGTCCGGAATCCGGAGCAGCCAAGGTTCGAGAAAACCGCGCAGACGTCTCCCTACCCCTGGAATGGGTGAGGGCGTCCCTTCAGGTCGAGGCGGACTGGGCCGTCGCTCCAGCCTGGGCGGCCTTTGACTTGACCGCCAATGGGTACCCGCGTCTGCGGTGGCTGGGTCAGACTCAGAATCTGAGACATCAGAGGAGGCAGGGATGGGAGGGGGTCGTTTCTGCACACCTCACACTCTAAAGACCAGCACCTAGGACACAAAAGCTTCCAGGACCGCTGAAATCGCATCAGTGGACAGTTGTGATCCGGAGGGCTCTGCGGCCTTCGTGAGGGGATCAGGTGGGGACACATGGTCTGAGGGGTCCATGTTGCACTAATAGAACCCGCCAGCAAACTTTGAGAAAAGTGACAGAAAAAAAAAATTATTATTTTTTTTTTTTTTAGTATGAAAAAGGAACGATCCCACAGCACTACAGCGCCCCCCCCCCCCCCGGAGGTCAGACCAGCGCTAAGGAACCCCAGAGAGAGAATAAGCCCCCAGTGACTAACTATCCTGTTCCTGCCCCACCCAGGTCATCACAGGAAGTCTATATTAACCAGTGCACTGCATGTCTGCTTTGCTGTTCAACAGTGTTTGTTCCTGTTTGCCGTGTGCTTGATCTACCTTCCTGTGTACCGACTTTGACTTCTCTGACTATTCCCGTTTGCCTGTTACCCTGACCTATGGCCTGTCCCTTGGCTACCTTCGTCTGCCTGTTACCCTGACCTCGGCTTACCCATCACCATTCTGTGTGTCCTGAGTGGCTGCTTCCCTTCTCTCCCTACGGAGCGTGACCCGGGGGACCCCAGGGGCTGCGACCTGGGCCCAGCTGCAGAAAAGTTCATCCTCACCACTAGAGGCTCTGGTGAACACCTGCTGGGTCTTAGACTCTGCGCCCTGGGGAGTCTTGGGCTCACGTTCCGGTCCATCCGCAGCAGTCTGCTATCGGGTTCACTACCTTGCGCTGCACCAACAGGGTGCACTCGTCACCTGGCCACAGGTGACCTGACAATCGGACCCCACGCCACCGGAGTAGGGGGGCTGTCGGCCAAATAGGAACGCTGCGACATAAGCCTAGACCCTGTCGTGTGCGTCCTTGCGAGTGGTTTAACTCGTGGGGCCAGTCCCTTCCAGTGGAACTATGTCGCGGCCGACACAGCGCAGAGCTAAGGCCTGCACGTGCTCACTGGTCAGACTGGGGTGACCACTGGAGATAGGGATCCAGCCGGTCGCCCAGCCCGGCATAACAGCTTGAAGATCTCACAGGAAAAACGTTCCGGAGAAAAAAAGGACTAGCTAAAAAAAAAAAAAACATCTATATAAAAAAAATTACTTCTATGCCAGGATCAAAGATCCCAGCAAGGAATTCGGTCCTTATTCCTGACTAGGCAGATTAAAACAGACATCCTATGCAGGAAGAGAGAGGGTATACAATCAGGGACTGCTCATAGTTGTAGCCAGAAATTCTTTCTGCCTAGTGTCCTAATCCTGTAGGGGGCGGTATTACCCTATGGATATGCATCAGAGTACTGCGCTCATCAATGAACGATAAAGATTGTTTTTTGCAGCCTCTTGTACCCAAATACCCCTCATTTCTCCAGGACAGTAAACATTTAATAAATATTCTGGAAAAAAACATTGGTATATGATGATACTATATTAGTTACAATTGATGTGGAGTCCCTGTATACTAGCCTGAAAAAACACAAAAAAAAAAACATGTATTGGAAACCACTTGGGCAGCACTAGCGCATAAATCAGAAGTAAAAATTTAGCATAGACCATTCATTTTTGAGTCCCTGGATTTGGCCACGAGAAATAATTATTTTAGGCAAAATGGCAATTATAACTAAGTAAAAGGGGTGGCCATGGGCGCAAAATACGCACCCAGTGCAGCCAACATTTTGTTAGGCCAATGGGAAGAAAAGGAAATATTCTCTAAACCGGAACCATCGCTACTTCTGTACAAAAGGTTTATTGACGATCTGTTTATCGTTTGGAATGGATAAGAGGAAAGCTTGATGAAGTTTATAGAAAGAACAAATCTGAATTGTTATGGGCTAAAAATTCTCAGCAACTTGGAACAAAAACAGATTCATTTCCTAGATTTGACTCTTGAGAATAGAAATGGAATAGTAAATACCAAAATGTTCTTCAAGGAGACAGATCGTAACAGTTACATTCCGACCAGCAGCTGCCATCACCCTGGTTGGTTAGGGGCTAGCCCCAAGGGACAATTCATAAGAATCTGACGGATTTGTAAACAGAAAAGTTATTACCTTGAACAATCAAATGTGTTGGTCAAGAGATTCATTGAGAAAGGGTACAACCCCAGTAATCTTTTGTCAACCAATCTCAAAGTTGGAGAAATGCATAGGGATGAAATGTTGGGGCCCAAATGAATAACAGCTCGTCCCTCTGGAGAAAACTGAATTTTTGTAAAATTTTACCGTAAAATTCCCTTTCTCTGAGTCCTCCGACAGTCGCCGCCACTTCATAATCTTCACTAATGGGGTATTGACCTTTTCTCCGTAGGAGTAGCTAGGCAACAAGATTTGTTAATATAAAAGCTTTTAGCATATCACACCCCTAGGGGGCGGTCCCCTCAGTCAATACCTCCCTGCTTCCTGCATTCTCAACTCAGTTTCAGTAGCATAGCAGCAGAGTACATAAACAAACCCCAAAAGAGGGGCGGGGGCGGCGAATGTCGGAGGACTCAGAGAAAGTAATTTTACGGTAAGATTTTATAAAAATTCCATTTTCTCTTACGTCCTCCGACAGTCGCCGCCACTTCATAATCTTCACTAATGGGGACGTCCCATAGCAGTGTAGACATGAGGGTGGGAAAAAAGCAGCCGCGCCTAAAGCAACGCAGTACCCACAGCAGAGAAAGGAACCTTACCAAAGTAAGAGAACCAACTGGGCAACAGGAAAAAACGTGCTCAACAGGAGCAACAACCCAGGAAACAACAAGTAACCTAGGGGTAAAAATACCCCAACAGCCAAGGACCCAAACAAGGGACCCTAAGGCACTGCCGCACTAAGAACTTTACGGGCAAAGGAAGCATCTGCCGATGCCTGAACATCCACTTTGTAAAATTCGGAAAAGGTGTGGACAACCAAGTCGCCGCCTTACACACCTGGGCCACAGAAGCCTGATGACGATAGGCCCAAGACGTACTCCGAGACCTGGTAGAGTGCGCCTTCACAGGGAAAGGAGGAACCTTCCCCTTCAAAGCATAGGCTTGCACAATGGTCTGTCTGATCCATTTGGCGATGGTCGCAGCCGACGCTGCCATGCCCTTCCGAGGACCCTCTGGAAGGACAAATGGAGAATCCGACTTGCGAAAGGATTTCGTCGATGACAGGTAAACCCTGATCGCCCGAACAACATCCAAGGAATGCAAAGCCACCTCCTTTGGATGCTTAGGCTTCGCGCAAAGTGAAGGCAAGACCATGTCCTCATTGAGGTGAAATTCCGAGATCGTCTTCGGAAGAAAAGATGGGTTAGGTCGTAAGACCACTTTATCCAAGTGAATCACCAAGTAGGGAGAGCTGCAGGACAAGGCCGCCAGCTCCGACACCTTGCGAGCCGAAGTGATCGCTACCAAAAAGGCAACCTTCTTGGACAACAGAGACAACAAGATCTCCCTGATCTTCTCAAAGGGAGCATGCTGTAACACGGACAGAACAAGGTTCAAGTCCCATGGAGGTAAAGGGTCCCTCCGAGGAGGGGCCAAATGTCGCACCCCCTGAACGAAGGTGCTAACCAAAGAATTAGACGCCACAGGGCGTTGAAAAAGAACGGCCAGCGCAGAAATCTGACCCTTAATCGTGGCCAACGCCAAACGCTGGTCCACGCCCGTTTGAAGGAAGGCCAACACTCTCGATACCGAGTATGAGCGAAGGGAGTACCCCCTGGACTCACACCAGGCAAAATACGCCTTCCAAGTACGGTAGTAAATCTTCCCCGAAGAGGCCTTCCTAGCCTTGATAAAAGTGGGAATGACCTCAGGGGAGAGACCCCCTATCCTTCAGGACCTGGCCTTCAACAGCCAGGCCGTTAAAGCCAGCGACTGTAAAGCAGGATGGAATATCGGTCCTTGAGACAGGAGATCTTCTCGAAGAGGCAGACGCCACGGAGCGTCGACCGCCAGAATCACGAGGTCTGCGTACCAAGACCGGAGAGGCCAGTCTGGCGCCACCAGAATCACCGTGTGCGGTTCCGAGGCCAACCTGCGAAGGAGCCTGGACAGCAGCTGAATCGGTGGAAAGGCATACATCAGACGATACTGATGCCAGGGCGCCACTAACGCATCTGAGGCGTCTGCCCGAGGATCGCGCATCCTTGCCACGAGCCTTTTCACCTTGTTGTTTAGACGAGACGCGAACAGGTCCACATCTGGGGAACCCCACTTCGCACACAACATCTCAAAGACATCCGGGTGAAGGGACCATTCTCCCTGGTCCAGGGTCTGGCGACTTAGATAATCCGCCAGCCAGTTCTCCACTCCCGGAATGTGAACTGCAGATATCACCGGGACGTGCGTCTCGGCCCAAGACAGAATGTCGGCCACTTCCCGAGCCGCTCGGGCACTACTGGTGCCCCCTTGGTGGTTGATGTAGGCCACCGCTGTGGCATTGTCCGTCTGCACCCGAACCGGGCGGCCCTGAAGCCTGTCCGTCCAACGCAGAAGGCAGAGATTTATTGCTCGCATTTCCAGAATGTTGATCGGAAGGGAGGATTCCTCCCCTGACCAAGTTCCCTGGGCGGACAGAACGCCCAGAACACCACCCCAGCCCGACAGGCTGGCATCCGTGGTGATTACCGTCCACGAAAAAGGACGAAAGGACTTGCCCCCCCGACAGAGCCGGGGACTGGAGCCACCACAAAAGACCCCTTCGGGTGAGGAGGCTCAACGAAATCCGCAGATCCAGAGATTGCGGACGCCCGTCCCACTTGGCCAGGATCTCCGCCTGAAGATTCCGTGTGTGAAACTGGGCGAAGGGAATCGCCTCGAAAGCCGAGACCATCAATCCCAGACACACACGTCCGGATGGACGAGCACTGAGTGTCCCTGAGGGACCTGACTTCGTCCTGAAGAGTCCGGAGCTTGTCTTCCGGTAGGAAGACCTTCGCTTGAACAGAGTCCAGGATCATCCCCCAGGTAGGGAAGACGAACCGACGGACACAGCGTCGACTTTGGAAAATTTATCGTCCAACCGAACTCCTGTAGAGTCTGCATCGTGACGGACAGGTCGTTCACCAGGCCCTGATTGGTCGCAGACCGAATCAAGACATCGTCTAGATACCCCAAGACAGAGATGCCCTGGGCTCTCAACAAAGCCAGGACCGGTGCAAGCACCTTGGTGAAAACCCGCGGAGCCGAAGCGAGACCGAAGGGTAACGCCACGAATTGGTAATGATCCTCCGCAATGGCGAATCGAAGGTACCGCTGGTGACCCTCGAAAATGGGGATGTGAAGGTAGGCATCCTTCAAGTCGATGGAGGCCATGAATTCCCCCGAAACCAGGGCAGCCACCACCGAGCGCAGGGATTCCATGCGAAACTTGCGAACCCGCACAAAGCGGTTCAGAGCTTTCAAGTCCAGAATCGGACGTACCTTTCCCTCCTTTCTGGGCACAGTGAACAGATTGGAGTAGAACCCCCGAAATCTGTCCCGATGAGGCACTGGAACCACCACTCCCTGGGCCCACAGGTCCCGCACCGCCAGGTGCAGATCCTGCAAACGCTCCGGAGACAGCTGAAGATTTGAGGGAAAAAATCTGCTCGCCGGCCGAGAGAGAAACTCGATCTTGTATCCAGATCAAACGATTTCCTGAACCCACCTGTCCCGAATGCGGGCCAGCCAGGGTTGAAGAAAACCGAGCAAACGTCCCCCCACCCCAGAGTCGGGTGAGGGCGCCCCTTCAGGCCGAATTGGCATGGGCAGCGGACCCGGACTGGCTGGACTTCTGCTTACCTGCCCACGGCTTCTTCTGGGAGCCTTGGCCCTTGAAGGGCTTGCCCTTGTACTGCGACCTAAAGGCACGAAAGGACCCCCGAGAGGGCCTAAACGAGTTATTCTTCTTACCGCGAACAAACTTATTCTTGTGAGATTGGGGTAAGAGAGTGCTCTTACCCCCGGAAATTCCCTTTATCAGCGTATCCAAAGACTCGCCAAAAAGGCGAGAACCCGCGTAGGGCAAATTAGCTAAAGTCTTGCGAGATGATTGGTCAACCGACCAACATTTCAGCCATATCAGTCGACGGTTCAATACCGCCACACTTGAGAGGCGTGCAGCCAAAGGGACTAAATCCAAGTCCGCATCACACAAATACATGACACCCTGATGAATTTGATCCACCATAGCCAAAGTTGTCGGCGGAGCAGAGTCAGCCACCAGGGTGCGCCTGAGCACCTGCGTCCAATCCGCAATAGCCTGGGCTGCCAAAATGGAAGCAAAAATAGGCTTTAGCATAGAACCAGCAACCGTATAAGCATGACGGGCAAGAGACTCCAATCTCCTGTCCGTAGGGTCCCAGAAAACCGGGGTATCTTCAGCAGGGATCGCAGTAGATTTATTCAACACCGCCACCGCGTGATCCACCTGAGGCGGCACACACCAACGCTCATCAGTGGTGGGTGTAAATGGATAACGCAGCCTGAACTTACTTGGCACAGTAAAAGGCTTCTTCAAATTACGCCATTGCTCATCAACAGCGCGCTGAAATTCCGTAGGGCAGGGAAAAACCTGCGCGGTTTTGCGCTTCCTTTGCGTCCCATAAGAGGACATCAAAGCAGGAGGACATGGTTCATCCTGCAAATGCAGTGTTTCTTTGATAGAAGCAACCAACTCATCCATGAGTGCAAGCTCTTCAGGCGAGCCAGGGGGAGAATTATCAACCCCTTCCACCTGTCTCACCCTCAGACCCCCCAAGGTCCAGAGATAAACGAGACCCCGAGAAGGGCACTCCAGCCATAGCAGCCCCATCGCCCTCTGAATCAGAGGAAATAGACAATCTGGGCCGTTTTGCGGATCGATCAGCCATTAGCATCTGCACCTGAGAAGCCAGGTTCGCCACAATAGCAGCCAGATCAGCCCCCTCGGGGGATGCAGCAGCCCCTTGGCCCCCCCACCAAGGTGGGAGGAAACTTGCAATCCTGAGAATCCATGCCCCAGTAATAATAGGAAAAAGGAGTACTGCCCCTTTAAGACCGCGGCGAGCGTAGCCCACCGCACACTACAGTATGTGCCGACCCCCACAGGGATAGGAACACTGAGCAGGGAAATACAGGATAAGGAAAGATAAACCTGGAGAGACCACACAGGCTGCTGCCACCGATCGCTGTTCCAGAGCAAAAGGAAGTGATGTAATGACTGACCGCCCTATAAAGCCTATGCAGGCTACACAAACATGGCCGCTCGGCTGAGGCATGAGAAAATGGCGCCCTACCACACAGGGCCGGACACCACAAGTTTGCCGCCAAAAAATGGCGGACCGCAATAGCGGCCGCCGCACAGCATGTCTAAGCCCAGTCTGCCCTCACAGTACACATAGCAGAGCGGGAGAGCCCCCCCCCGCAGCCCACAGAAAGGCAGCTATTCCACACAGGAATCTGACAGGGAGCTCAGCACATACACAGACATGCAGGGTCACACAGTCACAGACTGACACCCAAAACAGACAGGTCCCCACATAGAAATGCACTTACCAGTCCGGATGGCGTGGGGAGCCTTCTCCAGCGACCAAACCGCTGCACTGAGGACAGGGAGTGTCGCAGCCAGGACGCAGTGGAACTGCGGTGCGAAACCGCAAAAGGCGTACGGTGAGGTAGCCACCTCACAGGCAGCATCCCTGCAGCGAACAGGGATGGGTCGTTCAATATGCCAGGGAAACCTGACTGAATGCTCAATGGCAGGCTGGGGAACCCCTGGCCCTGAGCCCTAGGATCCAGGGTGGCCAGTCCGAGGCCCAGCTCCGCATGATCATCTTCATCCGAAGAAACGAAACTAATGCTGATAAAAAGAACAGCCAAGTAAAAAGAAAGAGAAAAATACTCAAAATAAAATCAAAAAGAGGATAGAAGGCTGAGACAGAGCCCCAGCACAGGATCAGCCAGCTACTCCTAAGCTAGGCATTAGAAATTGAGTTGAGAAAGCAGGAAGCAGGGAGGTATTGACTGAGGGGACCTCAGTGTCACACCCCCTAGGGGTGCGATATGCTAAAAGCTTTTATATTAACAAATCTTGTTGCCTAGCTACTCCTACGGAGCAAAGGTCAATACCCCATTAGTGAAGATTATGAAGTGGCGGCGACTGTCGGGAGGACGTAAGAGAAATAGCGGTTTTAATTGATTTCAACCGAACGTATAAACAATTTGAATCCATTGTCCGCAGACATTGGCCCATTCTAAAACAAGACAAAACTCAAATGAAATTTTACTCAAATAAACCTTCCTTTATTTATCATAAAACTTAGAATCTGAGACACTCCTTGGTGCCCAATATACCTGACCCACTGAAAAAAACTGTCACGTTGCTGGATCAAACAGGATTTTTCTACTGTCGAAGGTGTAAGGCCTGCAAAACTGTAAAGAATAAGCAAAAAAAACAAATACTTTCCAATCCAAAAGCACAGGAAAGGTCTACATAATAAAAATGTTTATCACTTGTCAGTCTACTCACGTCACCTATCTTATTACTTGTCCGTGTGGATTGCAATGAATAGAAAGGACAACAAGAAAACTAAGTATTAGAATTAATGAGCATGTGAGTAATAATATAGTAAAGGACTTTCCCAAACACAGTTTGTCGAACCATTCCCAGTTATGCCATAATAAAGATCCCTCAGGTATGGTTTTTTGTGGGATTGACAAGATTGAGCCACATTGGAGGGGGGCAATATGACCCAAGGAGTGTCA